>NC_091930.1:48784401-49117401 GCF_041260155.1 Ptychodera flava | reverse complement strand
TTCATTTCAGAAACAAAACCAGCCCAACGAATCAACTTGTATAATAAATCAACTACTGGCTAATGAATTTTTAATAAGTTGAGTAGATATTTCGGTAGGAAATAAGGACTGAAAAATTGAGCGTTTTACCGCCCAGAGGCGAACGAAAGAAATGGTCATCTTAAATTTGGAATTCAAGAAGGTGGGACTCGTTTTTGTCTATTTATTTGTTTGTTATGAAACAGCAAGGAGACGATTTTGAAAAACTACTGCCCCGTTGAAAAACTTGCTATTGTGTTCAGAAGTATCCAACACGATTGGAACTAAAATGGGAAAATTTGATGAGAGTAATTATTAGGAAAGTGTAAAGAAATCGAAATTTTTACAGCTGCAATTTTTAAAAAAATGATAGAAAAGTAAATTTTCAAACATTGTTGTCATCGAACAAAACAACGGAATCACAACGATTTTTGCAAACCTCTTTCATCGGATTCATTTTTATGAAAAAAAAAATTTGTGTAATTGTTATTAGGAAACATGATAAATTGTATAAATTTTCTCTAATTGACGACTCTTGTGTCATGGCATTTTGAAATGTCCCTGTCCTTTTCGTGAATGTATTTCTTCATAAACAGTGCACATTTGAATGACCAGAAAAGCTCAAACATTTTCATTCAAATATAAATATTGTTCATATGTTTCGAACAATATTGCATGAGATACTATAATGCATTAATCTTTAAGGCCCTGATACGGGTTTGCGGACCGAGGTTGTACGGCGGAAGGGCCCGAGCGTGCGAGGGCCCGTACGCCGTACGACCGAGGTCCGCAAAACCCGTATCTGGGCCGTAAAGGTTTTATCATTTACCTTATTGAACGGTTGAGATATGTTTCACTATTTATCAATAAAATTTGTTAAAGTTATGGGCGTAAATTAAAAAAAACATGAGCCACGCAACTTTGCGGATTAATATGTACGATGTTGTCATTTGTTCTGTTGTGGAACGCGTCACGAGCTTGTTCTATGCGAACGCCAATGTCACTACAGAATGAGCACAGATGAGTAGTTGATCCTGCTCGTTAAAATACACTTTCTCAGCAAAACATTGAGAGGAGACCATCAAGCACTTGTTTTAAACCAATTTTGATCGGAATAAGATTCGAACTGTCTACAATTTGCTTCAAAACTACAAGCGAAGCGCATAGAAACGGGTTCGAATCTCGCGCTGACGTGCTTTCGAATGGAATGTACGTGGATAGCAACGCGCGTAGCAACGACAACGAAAAAGTTCGAAAAAGCGCGCACACTACCTTATTTGGGCAAAGTGTGCCTGGGCGTGATACGGCAACTTATTACACACCTGTAAGAGCGCCTTTTCCCATAGGTTTACATGGGTACGTGAATCTAGGTATATGATAATGATATTTACTAACCGATATGTACGTTTGCTATTTCTACTATAACGGTCAGCCTCTCTCTCTCTCTCTCTCTCTCTCTCTCTCTCTCTCTCTCTCTCTCTCTCTCTCTCTCTCTCATTCATCAGTTTATTATGTAATTGTTTCTACTTTTAATTGCAGTAACAACTATCCCTGCTGCACAGCAGTTTGAATCACGTGTTTATCCAATAATCGGTGCAATCTGTATCGTGTTTGCTGTACTGGCAGTTCTGACAGTGCTCGTCATAAAGAATCAGAGGAGAAAGAGGAAAGGTAATCCAATGGGTTTAGTTAGTCATAACTATTTGAGGCTATTTAGACACATGTACCTATCAGTCAGTAGCTTAGATTAAATCACAAGGAAATGTCATCATATTTTTTTTTCAATTCATAGTGAATTCTTTTCTCTTCTGATCCAAAGCACTGTCATTAATGATGACTGGGAAACCTTTTATATCAACCTGAAAGATTTTTCTTCGGCTCAAATATGCAAAAGAATAATGCATTACAAATCCAACAACTCACTGTCTCTTGTGACCCACATGTTATCACTTTGCCAGGTACCCTTCCCCATAGTTTATCCAAAATGCTATAATCTGGAGAAAACTCAGTCGATTTGCCACATTTCACGTCTGTTGATACCAAATGCTGGGGAACCAAAAAATGTAAAGATTCATAAAAGCAGCTGAAAGGAAATATTATTTGTGGTTTGTTGAGCAATTAAATACTTTATAACATGCACGTCTACTGTTACAGTTTTTTAATTCTCTTTTATATGCAATCTGTTTCTTCCTTATTCTCAGAACCGAGAGAAAGGGGAAGGTATGTATATTATGATCGTAAGAGTAACGTCTTGTGCCCTCAGTCATACAAAGGAAACCATATATTGTAGCGAATGTACAATCCCCAATGATGAGCGAATTGAAAGTATGATAAGCAAGCAATGTTGATGATGAGTAGTTGAGAATGATAAGGTTTACGTTGTAAGCATGTTATCAAGCGACAAAGGAATGAAATGTTAAGATATGCAGTTTAATTGAAGCCCTTAAAATCCATCTAATATTCATGATTTCAGTTTAATGTTGGTCCCATTTCCGTAATATGACAGTTTTTTCCTTCATTAACTTTTCAGGGAATCTCATCACAAGGATCCGCTAGAATTAACTCCACTGCATGGTGTGTATCACGGTTTGTAACGTTATCAGAAAAATATTGCTGTTTCTTTAAACATCACTTTATATTTTCTGTAATATGTTATTCTTAGCATTTTACAGAGAGAAAGGTTATCACAAAATGAAATTAAATATTATGCAGTCTTTCATTGAATGATGCAAGTGCACGGTGTGCCTGTGCACGATATCTTTCATTGAATGATGCAAGTGCACGGTGTGCCTGTGCACGATATCTTTGTTTCGACACAACTGACAATGTTCATTTGCTTATATCCTGGTTATGCCGACACGTATGAATATCCTAAAAGAGAGACAGTCAGTATTTGAAGTCATAGTGTTGTCTTAGAAACATTTGACAGTATTGTAGGGCATCAAAATCAAATGCGTTTTCATGATCGTTTACCGTTTGTTATCATGTTCGCTATCTACGAGTTTTATGAAATCAGCATCAAGACTACCGACCTAAGTTTTTGACGATTTTATCAACAAATTATCAGCCTTGCTGAGTTCAATATAAGAGGAAATATTATAGATAATAAATAATTGCCGAAAGCTTTTTAAACAGTAAAACTAATTATAAATCTGATAACTGTCTCTCCTGCTTTAACTCATTTACAGAAAACGTTGAGCAGAGAACCGGACAAATGCATCGAAATCAAGGCGTACGACAGCAAGGTCCTTTCGACGATGGTAAAGTCAATTTAATATTATGGTGTACACCCTGAACGTACTTTTTCACTGATATTGTCTTCATTATATTTTCATGGTTTCTCTATATGAATGCGATGATTACCCTTTCCCGATACTCTTGTATTCTACAAAGATCAACATAACAGTGGCGTAATGATTTTGCCAAAGCCAGTATTCTTATCATGGTGACTAGTCATATACTTGAAATAGCGTATGTTGACGCACATGACTCGGCATATAAAAATCCGCGGATAGAAAATGAAAATAACACTATTCTTTAACAAAATATAATTTCCTTGTCAAATTTCAATTCATATAGTTTTTGCAAAGTAAATCTTTGAAAAATAGCCCTACTTGCCACCATTGTTTTTCAGCTTTATTCTGCGTGACCCTCATAGCAAATATCATAAGACACTACCAAATTTTAGACACGGGCGTGCGATTCGACTTATAAAAAGTGGAATTTCTATAGCAAGAAGCCAAATACACATTACGTTTATCATTGGAAAATTATTGTTCGAAATGTAAATATTCTGCTTATGACTGATTAGAGTAAGTGTCCATTTAAAGGTAAGGTACACATCTATGCCATTACATGAACATTAATTTGTTAACACTTGTCTTCTTTCTTCGTGCCTGTAGATTTAACATGTGATGTTATCCAGCCTTACAAGAATTTACCAAACGTCCCTGAGCAGAGAAACGCACCACCCTTTTTTACAAATGTAGAAGGTACGTCCGTAGTACAAATGTCATGATGTTGAAATCTCTGAATGTAGATGGCTACCGTTTAAATGTAGAAGATACATTAAAAAACGACTAACCCTTTTTGAAATGTTTTAAAATGTGAATTTTTCTAAATTCTAGAACACTCTGCTGTGAAACGGAATGAAGAAATATCTGCAAAATCACCTAAACTTCAAATTCAATCTGAAACCATTACTTCGAGACCAGCATCCCCTGAGTCACGAAGAAAAAGCTTGACAGAGGACGAAGATGCTTCCTGCTATGCGCTATTGGAAAACCCCGTTCCTCTTAAGGAAAATACGTCGACAAACAGCAACAATCTCGAAAAATCAAAGACCAATGCAAACATTGAAAATGCGAACAGAACACCGACAAAGTGTAAACTTGACCATGTTGAAACTGCGCGAGGTCTGTTCGAAAATTTGCCATCGCGTAGCAATGTTGGAAGCAGCCTGGAACTACCAGAAGGTGATCACGCAGCAACAGCACTAACAGCTGAGCAACATTCATATTTCCCAAACGACGGATCAGCAACAGAAGACTCCGACGGCAATACGTATGATAATTTGCAAGGGATATCACGCAGCAGCACATCAACAGCGTCAGACCCGAGGCCAGAGCTGCCAAGGAAAAAGGTGTAACTCATTTCATTTCTTGGCAATTTCACGCTTGAAAGTAAAGTGCACATAATTTTAGTTGTTACTTACAAAAAGAAATAAGACTTCAGAACGGTTTGTCTCCCTTTTATCATTTGATGTTGCATATTGTAAACTTTGTTTAATTTCAGAGCATGATACTTTTGACAAGTAGGAATCAAAGTGGAACTGATAATAGAGTGTTTTCTGAAAACATTATATCTTGCCAAAAAGAAAATTAATGCAATAATGTTTGGTGTGTGCATGTATTTATCAACATGCTTGTACCAAACAAGGTGCATTTAATAGAAGTCTATATCTCCAGCGCGTCTTGTCACTTGACGTCTCCACAATATGTCCCATACTTCCCTTTTGTGGATCAGCCTCCCCCGTTCTTCTTATTGTGTGTCTATTATTCCTAGAATTACATTTTTCTGTCCTCGTAGTTTAACTCCTACATTTATATACCTTTAAACCAAACAGCTGAAGGCAAACGTGGAAGGACTCATTTATGCTGAATTGGAGCACTTTGGTAGAAAACAGCCTCACACTGGAAGAATACGTGAACGCCAGTCAGATCCAGTACTGTATGCCACCATAGACCATGCCAAGACCTCAAAAATACGCCGGGAGCAACAGGAGAGAGCTGAGCATTTACATGATGACAATGCGCCGGGTTCATCCAATAACACCTTATAGGTCGTCTTTGCATCAGTTGTATTTAATGCAGTTGCATTGCATCCATTATCATATACCCACGCCCATATCGCTTCATCCTTGTGACGTTTACAGTAAAATGTCAGCCGTGATATTTCACGGTTAACGGCGAGACATGCTCGATAAACGTCATCGGTTTTAGAGTATTCTCGAACTACATTTGCAATTTGATGGTAAACAACTTAAACAAACAAAATGATTGCCGATCACTGCCTACGAAGAGATTTCGCCTACATAAAACTTTAATTTAAGGGGCTTTGAGGAACATGGGTATTTCGGGGTTGCTAAAATACGGAAATAACATGTTAAGGCTCATAATAGTTCGCCATGGTTTTTTGTTCAAAATTCAAAAGCTATTTCAAACATTCTGCCGTTCGCACGGCGCGGTACGGTCCTACTCCAAACAGGTAGCGAGCGCGTTGCAAGATAGCGTGCGACGCCTGTTGACATAGCAAGGCATAATAAAGTAAACCTCAAAATTTAAGATTGTTTTTACTATGAGCGATATTACGGGCATGGGTATATGATAAATCGGATATTACCCAATATCGCCTGTTCCTTGCGTCGTATCAGTATTCGTGTCATTTGTGCCGTGTCAGACACACGACTTGGTCTCGTGTCTGACGGAGCACAAATGAAACTCTTGCTGTCACAACAGAGGAATAGGCGATATTTAAGCAATAAAGCACGCCCAGCGATGGTATACCACGGGATTTTGACAGTTCACGACATATATGCTCGAGCGATAGCGAATGCATATATGAAGTTAACTGGTCAAAATCGAGTGGTATACCGTCGCTGGGTGTGATTATTGCTGTTATATCATAACAGTATATTGAAATTCTGACTTGGAACGTCAAAAACGGATTTTTACTCAAGCTGAGAGCTCATGCGCATGCCTGCCATGGTATATCGCCAATATACCATGGTTGTTATCGCGTCTCGACTAATCAGATCGCAGCATTTCAATATACTGGTATGATATAATAAGTAATAACCTCTAATTAGAAGGGCGCTATTTCTAAGCATATTTGTTACTTATCCTTTTCACAGAATTGTTCATAAGGTTTCGACATAGGGTGGTCATTGACCCCCAAAGGAAGAGGTGGTTTTTCGGGGTGGGTCGCCTTTTTTCGCGCAAGGATTTTTGGAGGGTCATAACATTTTGTGCAAGCCTATGCAGGAAATGTCATCTTTTTTCGTGCATCAAAGCTGACTTTGCATGTGAACGTATTGAAGAATGTGGAATACTGAAAAAAATACCTTCTGGCACTTTTATTTTCTGTGATTTCCATTCTCGGCGCGTCCTTCGGGCGCAGGTTTTAGGGAATATTAAACACTTTACTGATGATCCAAGCAGCCACATTGAGGCAAAAGATTTAGGTTGTTATGATTCTACCTAACCAACTCTTCTGTTGTGCATAACTGTCCCCTACAATTATTTGATATCATTCTCCCATTGACAATACATGGGGTATAAGGTCGGTGTCAAAGTTCATGTCGCTCTGTTTTGTTTGGACTTTGACAGAATACAAACTGTTTAGAATGGTGCATAGTGTCATCAATAACAACTGGAGGCTTCAATTCAAACAACTTTTGAATATCAATTTGGGAGCAGATAACCTATGTGTTATCTGTGGTTTCCTCATAGCCTACAATGTATAGTGGATCAACATTTCGGTGTAATTCCAAAATAATATTTCTTGCATACACATGAACTTTTAACCATCCTAGTATAATCAAGAATATTAACATCAATAATCAAGCATGCATAATTTAACATATTTAGCTAGTTTGTATTAAAAAATATTCATAATTTCTTCATACACTTCAATGTATAGTGGATCAACATTTTCGGTGAAATTCCAAAATCAAATTTCTTGTTCACAAATACACATGTAACCACCCTCTTCTAATCAAGTACAATTATGTCAATTATTCAGGGTCCATAAATGCACAAATAGTGCATGTTTTTAATTGGAAATAAAATTATTTTCAGTTTTGTCATAGACTCCCTTGTGCAGTGGATCAACATTTTTCGGTGAAATTCCAAAATCAAATTTCTCGTACACAAATTCACATGTAACCACCCTCTTCTAATCAAGTACAATTATGTCAATTATTCAGGGTCCATATATGCACAAATAGTGCATATTTTAATTGGAATAAAAATATTTTCAGTTTTGTCATAGACCCCATGTTTAGTGTGGCGGAGTCCAGTTACTTTTGTATCCGCTAAGTGCCAACCACTCCAAGAAATAACCACCCTCAGTTGCTTTAGTTTAGGATAGGTTTATTCAAGAAGCGGTGAAAACTGGGTAAATAAAGAGATTAAAATACAAGGTCATTCATTGTCTACATCGGAGAGTCGAGGCAAATCAAGTTCAAAGTAAATGGAATAAAAGAACTAAATTCTATTAAAATATCTAAGCACTGCATTCAAAAAGGTCCTCTAAATAATTGGAAAGTCATAAAAGGAAATCAACTTACATCGTTGCGCCTACAGTCCTACTTTGGCTGGAGTGTTTGTGAGACCCACGTGGCATGTCTACTTGGTTTAAGACAGTGGAAGAAAAAACGTGTCTGCCTGGGTGTAATTTAATCTTTAACCTTTTAATTGTTTTACCAAGAAGTTGCTTGACCTTTGTGTCAGAGGGCCTTGAGAAAGATAGAGGGCGATCTTCAGAAAATCTAGTAAGGGTCATGAAGGGTCAATTCAACACATTCCCGTGTATAGTGGATCAACATTGTCGATGAAATTCCAAAATCAAATTTCTTGTTCACATATGGACTGTAAACTACCCTGCTAATCAAGTACATTTATATCAGTTATTGAACGTCTATAGATGAAAAGATATGCTAGTTTTATATTGGATAATATATGTTCATGGTTTTCTCATAGACTACCGTGTAAAGTAATCAACATTATCGATGAAATCTAAAAATTACATTTTTTGTACATGAATGCACTTTTTACCTGTCATTTCAAGCAAAATTATAATACACAAACATGATTTATCACACACACATAATTTTATATATTTTTTGGATAAAACATTGTATCAGCCACATTTTGTCTTTTTTTTGAGAGGGGACATCAGACATATAGTCAGAAGGGGGGACTTGAACAAAATGCGGTTTTTTGGGGAGGTTGCTAATTTTTGTGCAAGAACTTTTGAAGGGTCACTATTTTCGATGCAGCGGTGTTTCGAAAAACACCGGCCCACCTCCATGTAATTTCTGTCCAGTCCCTAAAGAATTTGATTCTATGATGTACCATGGCAATACAATAAATGTAGACATTCAGGAAAAAAATAAAACAAACATTTGCTTTGCTTATCGGCAGTCGCTGTCGACAACAGATAATTGAAATATATGTTAACAACAACAACAACAAACAACAACAACTAAAGATCACGGATTACATCGATAGGCTCTGACAAATATTTATTAAGCCTATTTCAAAATGTAAAAACATTTATCAAGTTTTGACACTTCTTTCTGGTTTCCGTTTCTTGTAAATGATAAAATTTGTCATTTATGTTCTAAAGACTTGATTTGAATGACGAATGCTCCGATTCCATTCATCATTGTAGTTGTTGATAAAAACCTTTCAGTGGTTTGTTGTCATTAATAACTTGTGAAAATACAAGACAGTGTGATTGATGATGCTGAAAAATAAATACTTTAAATGGTTTTGCATGTTTTAATCTCAAATTTTTTAATGATGTATTTTGTAAATTGCAGGAACTTCATATCAATAAAACAACGGTTTTGTTTTTGTTTTTTTTTCATTTTGCATATGTCTTGAAAGTAATTTGTTGTTCAGTATATAGGTGAACAATAACATCGCCGGACAATCTTTTGCATTATATGAAGAAGTATGCACAATTTTGCAATTCTTATTTGAAATCGTAAGATTTCTGAACGCTTTTCGTATTCCACATGCAGTGTCCCGTACACCGTGGAAGGAGATACTTCACCCTTTAGTAATTATTTTGAATTAGGTTGACTAATGACCCGGGAAAATATCTCAAAAGTACTCTAGATTATTTTAAATTGAATAATTTTGAGTCACTATTTGGAAATGTTATGAAAATCGGTTTTGTCATTTGTATGTCATTGGGAATAGGTGTTTTTTCAGTTGGACGGGAGTCAGAGTCATTCGTTTTGTGGTGATACATGCCTTGCATGTTTTATAAATACAATGTTTTTATCCTTTAAAAATTTAAAATCGATTTGCTATTGATACCGTATACACATATATAGGTGAACAATAGTATCGCCTGACAATCTGTTGCATTACATGAAGAAGTATGCACAATTTTGCAATTCTTATTTTAAATCGTAAGGATTTCTGAATGCTTTTCGTATTCCACATGCAGTGTCCCGTATACCGTGGACGGAGATACTTCACCCTTTAGTAATTATTTTGAATTAGGTTGACTAATGACCCGGGAAAATATCTCAAAAGTACTCTAGATTATTTTAAATTGAATAATTTTTGAGTCACTATTTTTGAAAAGATTATAGAAAATTAGTATTGTCATTTGTATATTATCGGGCATGGGTGTTTTTTCAGTTGGACGGGAGTCAGAGTCATTCGTTTTGTGGTGATACATGCCTTGCATGTTTTATAAATACAATGTTTGTATCCTTTAAAAGTTTAAGATCGATTTGCTATTGATACCGTATACATATGTATACAGGGCTAGGGGTTATTGTTAGTTTAAGAATCAAAACAGACGCCATTTTAATCACTGCCGTTTTCCTTTTGCCAGTGATTTTAAAGTTTCCCGCGATAGATGAACTTTTTCGTGAAATGTATTCAGTTGTATGTATAAGTATTAAGCTGGTAACGATCATTTCATTGATCTGGCACATTGTTTGGTACGAGCAGCTGCTTGAGACACTTACTACAGATGATATCCTTCATTGTCTGCGCTAATCGGACAATGGCACTCGTATATAGGGAATTACGATTTGTGTAACAAGTCTTCATCGTAATGCTTTCAGTAACTGAGGCTGACACACCACCACATACATACATACATGCATGCATGCATGCATGTATGCATGCATGGACACATACCTACCTACCTACCTACCTACCTACATACATACATACATACATACATACATACATACATACATACATACATACATACATACATACATACATACATACATACATACATACATACATACATACATACATACATACATACATACATACATACATACATACATACATACATACATACATACATACATACATACATACATACATACATACATACATACACACACACACACACACACACACACATACATACATACATACATACATACATACATACATACATGCATACATACATACATACATACATACATACATACACATTAAACCTCGACTTCGAAAAAGGTCAAAAATGTACATTTAGCCTCGCTTTCGAGACATATAGCTGAACACATTTACATGCAGCCTCGATTTAAAAAAAAAGTGAAAAACAGGAAAACCTGATAAATGTTGAATATATATTATATATATATATATATATATATATATATATATATAATATTACAATGAGAGGTGGATAGGGTCAAGTATCTTTAAAAATACCACGTTATTGTAGAATTGTAAAATATTGGCTTAGAATTTTGAAAATTGACAAAAATACATACAAATGTTATTAACACCAGGTCAACAGCATTACTGTAAGTAAGTATGATTTTTAGCTAAAAGCGTTAGATACTGATTGCGATGTTATGGTTTTGGTTTAGAGTGGGAACATAAAGGGGTTTGACATGAAGCAGTATTTTTAAAATATTTAAACAACAATGTATTGATATTGATATGCAGTTATGGTCAGGCGATATTAGTTAATCACGGTAGTTGGATACTTATGCAACTTATATAGAGCCATATTTACTTTGTATTGAAATCTGACTTTAGATTAGCTATATGTAAACCTACAACTCCTGCACATACTTTAAAGGTTGAAACCGGCCGTTTTGAATAATGTTCCAAGAGCTGAGAGACTATGCGAAATATGCGGTTTGAATGTTGTGGAAGGTGGATATTATTTTATCCTTGTTTGACCAATGTGTAGGGACCTGCGATGTCAACGTATTGCTCCCTATTATTATAATCAACCACTTTCATACAAATTTAAGTTACTTCTATCTTCCATAAATGCCACAACTTTAACAAAACTAGGAAACTACAGTTTTTCTGCCATTCAGCTCCGTGATGATATTTTGAATAACCAAAGATACAACTTGTTAATCATGTTTGCTTGTAATGTATGGACTGTAAAACTACTTTGTCGATTACTAGATATCCGTATCTGATGTACTGCTCTTGGTTTTGTACTTTTTGGCCGGAGGCCAGCAGTACTGCAAACCTGTATACAGAGAGTCGTTTTTGGACTGCTGGGACACGGACATTGTTATATATGTACATCCTCGTTTTCGAAACAAAATAGTGACTTCCAAGTGTTCATATAATGTTGGTCGCAACTTGATTTACATTCAAAAGTTGCTTTCACAATGCTGTACACAGCAGGGCTTTTGTGTTTCACAAGATCGTATAGAAGGACCCTAGAAAGACTAATGCTAATACACGCGTAGTGCTGGTTGTTGTGCTTTATAGAGCATTTGAATTCGTAGTAGCTGATACTCTGAAAGTTTCCCCAAGGATACAGCTTTCTGCGAGAACTCCCACTAACCTGTCACTGTTACCTTAGAGAAATTTTGTTCGTTGTTTAGTGCTTTTTAAGGCCTGATATTGTGTGGGTGGATTGCACTTTTTTTATTCTTCGAATCATTTTTAAACTCCTTTCTAGTATAAATAAATGAAATAACAAGAGACAGACAGACACACAGACAGACACACAGACAGACAGACAGAAAAGAGACGGACAGAGACACAGAAGGACGGACAGAGACACAGACAGAGACAGACACACAGACAGACACACAGACAGACAGACAGTATAGGGACATACAGACAGGCCGCACACATAAGCAGGGTCAACAAGTTTCGATAATCTCACTCTACGGTAAAACTTCATGTTCATAAAGACCACTTTCTGAACATTTGTCATACATCCGTTGAGGTTCAGTAATTCTGTGTGTTGTGTTTACGAACACATGCAAAAAGGCTATTTTCGTATTTGCAATCACTAATTCGGCATACACAGTGAAAAAGTTGCATTCCTAATCATTACTTCAGTGATGAAACAGCAATCGGTGTAGTTATTAGTGACAGGAAATGTTTACTTCTGCTTCGACGGGTATAACAATGATATACTCGTCTGTTTTGACAGCGAAGTTTAGTGTTATTATCCGAAGGCATACTTCATTAATTGTTCTGATTTTGTGTAGGCTTTTATGATTCGAAAGTGTACTTTGTTATATTTAAAGATAAACAAAAACAACGTATGTACTGATTAGATAAAGGATCGAGACGGGTCATGCTATTTTAATTTACATTATACACACGTATTTCATATTCGCCTAACAAAAAGTGGTACACTTTCGTAAAGCACATGTTACCTCAATGTGATGACGACAACTCGATTCTTTGACTGTGATTAACTATCGACAGTTTTTTGGCTCGGACCTATCTGCGACAGCTAAGCTCCAACGCATGAGTTTGCAGATCAAGACATCTTATTGGTCAATTCGTCCATATTTATGTTTCCAGGGATCAGTGAAATAAGGTAGCAAAGGATAACATTAAAAATTAACATATTTATTGTTGGCATTTTAGAGCATTCTCAAGAGAGGCTTTTGATATGTTGCCTAGCAAAACTGTAGATTGAGGACATTGGAGTATCGTCCACTCTTCGTAAATGGATCGATGCGGGTTTGCTTCATCAAGTCCCAAGTCGCTTTTTTTCTTGGCAGTCGAGAGCTTACAATAACCGTACTTTTTCTTTCAACATAATTGGTTTTCTACAGCTGTCACATTACCCCTTCTAGAAGACGTCCCTTAGTAAACTAACTATTCCTTTTAAGGACAATCATACGTTTCATGTTGCAAGTATGTGGCTACAAAAATTGACCAGCCTTGAGGCTCAGAACTCGATTTAAAATGTAATGATGTCAGCGGTGTGACATCTTTTAAGTACACAATATGGGACAGTTTTATATTATGTCAAAGAGCAGAGTGCAACAAATAACTACAGCTATTGAAGAGATGGACACCGTCTTAGGCTTTGGATCGGTTACAAACCAAAGTTGAGTCTCAATTTATTTGTAAATTGAATGAAAAACGTTTTCCTCTTTTTGACGATTTAGTATAATTTTGGTGAATCACGAAACATGCTGTAGTTTAGATTATTTTTGTCTTGAGTCTTCTTTGTTTGATTTAAAGGTCTTTCAGCAGATTTGTAACATTTTGAAAAATGGTTGCTTTACAGTTATGTTTAATTACGACCCATCAGACGGGGCTATCAAACAGACATAAAATTTACCCTTTTGGCAGGAGTGTGGTTTACTGTTTCTCATAAACCAGGTTTTTACGTCGATTACCGCATCCTGAACTAGATTGTGCTTGAGACACATTGGCAATAGCCTCCAGTTACGAGCCCGGAGGCATAAATTAAAAACTGTCGCAAGTCTGTAGTTTCCTGACTGTGGTGGCAGCCATCATACTTGGTCCACTGAAGTAGCCATGACAATCAGCCTAATCTGGACTCTGACCTCAGTAGATTACAGAATGAAAACGGACTCTCTCCATGATGTATTCTCTTGTAATTGCCGGTTTTGGTTATCAAGATCATTTGACTTTTCTGTGTATTATTGAATCTGGTTCTTGTCAAATGTTGATTCTTCGGATAACAGAGAAATGGAATGAGGGAGGGAGATGGAGGAAAAAATAGAAAGGGATTGAAGGGAGAAGGAAGGCAAAGCAACAAAAATTCATGGTTTATAATGTCGTTTAACAATATCGGGTCACCAGTCACACTCGAATTCTCCCTTTAACGATGACAAAGCATAACTTCCAATTGACTAGCCTAACGATCTTTCGAAATGAAATCCTTTCCCTAACAATTTTCTGCGCCCCTGAAAATGTTTAGAGCAACCAGATTTTCTTGGTTTTTATGTTCGTTTGTTTGCTTTTGCCACAAACTTAACTCAAGGTTCTGTAATATAAACTGTTGACGATATCCCGACAAAACAACATGCAAGAGACTTTAGGCTTTATCGGTTCCTAATTTCCGTGGATCCCCAGTAAGCAAAATTATTTCATATTTCGAACGTACAGTTTCCGTCATTTAAATCTTTCACGCAACGAGATATTCTGATGGCCAACATTTGATCAACCTTCCTTCTAGAAACAGCCCTTTGATTTGTTTTTGTTTTTCGGGTGCCTTGCCCATTAACACAGTGATAGCGGCAGTCATGTCGATTTTCTTCAAAGGTTGCAATCATCTCGTGTCTAGTAACAGATTACTATGCTTTAGTTTCGATACGACCAAAGGGGCAACAGGGCAAAATGAGTTATATGACTAGGCTACCAGAACAGTCCGCTATGATTAACCGTATATGTGATTGTAGGAGATTCAGCTTCAACGAGGAGCAAATTTTGATTCTGGTAACCAGACACACTGCATGATACTGAATGACACAAAATAAGATACACAGAAACTCCGTAAAGAATGTTCAAACAGTGATTCAGGGCAAAGCTCCCTATGTAAGACCTATCAGCCGTATGTCAATGCTTAACAGGTCCTGAACTCACGTAAAATTACTCAAAGGCCTTTAGGAGGGCAAGCTGCAGATGACCTCTGATCATTGAATAAACATAAAATGAGTGGCAAATTTAGTATATATGAAGTGATATTACCTCGATGAAAAAGTATACGCAATAGAACATCCCTTGAAAACATGAACAATTTGAACCGAATATCTACACTTGAATGAACGCCATATTGTATATGTGAAGCTTGCTAGGGAGGCTCACACGCATACACCTTTTTTATTTAATCACATCCCTGGAACTAAGAAAATATATGCTGTGATGTCGTTTTTTTGCATTTTTTGAAGGAGCATTCAGTCTTATCCTAATAACTGTGGGTAAAGTCAATCTTATTGTAAACAAGACATTTATAATGAGTCGATTAATTTTCCGTTATTTCATTTTCAGGCTTTATTTGTTGCATAATTTTATGAAAACAGTATTTCCTATATAAAACATGTAAATTGATCAAGTTGAAAACAGTTCTGGTTCTGGTGACGACAATGCGGCGCGCTACGTCATCAACAAGATATCATTGGACCATATGAGGTGATCGACCTTTGATATACAAAGCATGTAATAATACTGTCATAGTGTGATTTCCGAGTAAAATTAACTTCAAAATAGTCACTCTTCGAGAACACTGTGCTTTGTTGTCGAAGATAATTCTTTCGTTTTTCGTCTAAGTAATAAGCTCGATGGCCATTATTACGTACATTATACCACGGCTCTTAAACCATCGCGTGGGTCGGACTAACGATAAATCAAATTGCTATATTCCATTATACTGAGCTTAAAGCAGCACAGTGCTCCATTGAAATGTTACGGCAACGGTCGCTTGTATAACAGAAAGCATTCGGTATAACTGGCAGGTATGTCTGTTGATTTATTCATTTCTAAGTCTTTTATCAATACATGAGCTCAACACGTTTGAATGAATCTAACCAAACTCTTGTACTTATAAAGCAGTACAGCTAAAATCGAAGCTAATAAGTAAAATAGTGTCCTTGATAACAAATGAGCCACATGCTATTTTCAGATTATCAATTGTTAAAGGGCACTACCAATAGCAATAGTTCTCTCTTCAAGTTTAGTCAATTTTTCGCTGCATTTTTATGCATTAAACACTTTTGGGCTAAAGTGTAAGTTTGAGTCATGTTATAATCCTTCCATTTACCGGTAGATACATGGAAATGCTCTACAGAAAGTTTGGATATTTCAAACTTTAGCTGGACACACCGAGCTGTCTACTTAAAGCCCGCTTCGTTTAAGGTAGTATGCGCCTCGAAAGTTAATGAAGAACGTTTGCTTAAATTTTCCTCAAGGAATATATCTACCATGGAGTTCTAAAATCAGGAATAAAATCGGGGATCTCCATTCTAATTTTGCTACCAGAGAAACTAATTACTATTTACCGATTTTGAAATTCAAAATGGCCGCCATCACTGTGTTTACTCTATCGCGAAAAATAAAATTTCCGATCTTCGAAAAACTAAGACGGTCGAAATTTATCTTACACCAAGAGCGTTAAGTTAGCCCTAGCATGTGGTAGATCAGAGAAGAATCATAAAATTTTGAGACTCCGAATATCTCTCCCCGAGGCGCATTCTACGATACTTCAATACATGTTGCTTCCTACCATATATTCTTGTTTTAGTCGTTCATCCATTTTTGTGCGGAACTTAATAAGTGTAAATCTTAATCATTTTACTGACAATTGGATTATAGAGCCCACTCTTGAAATCATTGCGTAGGTAACATGAATGGTAAGCTATACTTATATGTCCGTTTTCTTTCTCACTTGGACCTTTACATTGACAATCTCATTTGCAAATAGTGATTCATTGTAGCAAGCTTTATGCAACAGATATTTGCGTCCTTATTCATTATTAATGAATCTGTCAGAATAATATATGAAACCACGCTTGAGGTTTCGACACTTAAATTTAGTCATGCTGTTTCTATAATGTTACTCTGTTCAATGTTTAATGTTAAGATACAAAGCCAACAGTCCTGTCTAAATGTTTGGTCATCTAAAAAATCCCATTTAAAAAGTTTTGAATTGAATTTGAGTTGTTTCGCCATCAGTATGAAACATAGAACAGGACGTGTAATAAATTTTAATTAACCGTTATTTCTACGTTATTAACCAAAACAATGTTATTTATACGAATACATTAATTTTGTTGCGATCGAAACCATGCATATCATACCGGTTCCAAAGTAATCATGCATAAAATTACGAAACCAGTGACGTTGTACGGCTGTAAAATAAAACGCTGTAAGGCATGTCTAATGAAATTTCGACTGACGAACCCTACATCTTTCCTAACAATTTATTCTACATGCCAAGACCCGTCTACGGCCATGGTCATGGTCAGCAAAATGATTCGCTTCATGCGCTATCGAACTAGCTCTGCTTGGCAGGGCTGTGTGTTGTTAAGACCTGAATCCGCATCAGTTTAGTGGAGGAACGTTTTCAGTCAGAAAACGGACGAGTTTGAATCCAAAACCCGCCTTGACCTTTGTTTTCGAGCACAGTAACTTCGTCTAGGTACACAATGTGCTATTAAAATGTACTTGTTAACATGTGTGTCTATGCGAGGAAACCATCCGTATCCACTGCCGGTTATAAATTCAGTAAATTCACGGTGGGACTCAAACTCACTATCTGCGGCACCCAGTCACCTAGCGAAGACATCAATCATATCCACTCGGCTAATTCCGCCATCTCAAAAAGTGGTTCACTAACTGTCAGCCCAGCTACGCTGAGCTACTGTTGAACGGTTCTTTTCTGGCTCATCATGGTCGACAACTTGACATATTTTACAACAGGCAATTGATTGATTGATTGATTGATTGATTGATTGATTGATTGATTTAGCACTTCAAAAATAACCATACAGTACAAACAAGAAAAAAGACAAAGACAGAAGTGCTGGGATAACACAGAAAAGTTAAGTTTCAATGAAATGTTAGAATTTTGTAGTCGATTACTTTTCTAAATGCCCACAAAATTATTGATTTATTATTATATTATTATTATTATTATTATTATTATTATTATTATTATTATTATTATTATTATGTTTATTTCGGTACTTTGGCCTCCGGCCTATAATACAATACATTATACAATAATTATAAAGTTACTTGGACACATATGAGGACTACAATTATGACAAAAGCAATTGACAAAAGAAATTCCAAATGGACTACATCTCTAGGTCACGTTTACGTCGCTCTGCGTAGTAAGGAACTGGACAGATAATACTGAGGGTGTTTTGGTTTATTTTGGTATAGGTGGCCATTTTTCGCGCAAGCAATTTGATGAGAAATTAACGTGCATATGTTCTGGTTGATTAGCCGTTTCACTCATTGAAAAGAAGTTCAGCTTCTGGTGAAATATTTTTATTCTTCGTTGTCAGACTAAAACTTCAACTTTAAGTTATTCTACTCTGCGAAATATAAAAAAGTATCCCATAACGTCAAACAAAGAAAACATTCATAGGATCAATATTCATATTGCATAATCGACTTTCAAATTACACGTACACTTTGCTCATTTTTATTATAACACACAGTAAAAACTCTAATTGCAAAAGTTGACTGCTGCAATATGAGATATTAATATAAACACAACATAAAATGCAGAAAAAAGCAAACACTAAAATCAAATGAAAACAAACTGCTGCGTATCGTTGTGTCCTGTTCAATCATTAAAGTTGACAAACTTATCAGTGAGACATTTGAAAAGAAATTGGCAAGGCTCGGAGAGCCTCAGTCTGTAGCATTAGAGATTGCAATGACTCATACAATAACTCGATAAAAAATCTCTGAACTAAGGTGCACATTAAAAAAGGTCGAATATCAAGAAGCGAAAAAAAAAAGAATTACCAACCCGAAATGTTGGTAAAATATTTAAATACGAAAATAGGCCGTATCTTATGTTACTAGCATACGCTCAGTAAAAGCCGGCAATTCTTATCGAACGTCATTAACAAAGGTTCCCTCAGAAACTAACTAAACACATACTTTGAAACATATTTCAGACACTGCAGGTCAATGGTACCTTTCTATATACAATTATCGGACACTTATCACTCTTAACTGACATTTAGGCAAAATACAAGCAACTCCCCTTATCCAAAAATGTGTAAAGACATTCACTGGAAGTGCATGATGTCATAAATTCCACCGTTGCTTAATTTCACCAGACTGCGTCCCGATGGATACTGTACAGTTATCAAGCATACTATCACTGACATTACTTGTACTAGTCTGTATCACCGGACCAGGTAAGCAGTGTGTAAATTTCCTCGTTTTCAATACATTTTAGGTGATTGGGAAGTATGCTTGTTTGTATGGTTGCTAGACATATACATACGGCTATAGAGCTCTTGATTAAACACTGGTAATAAGTGTCTGGGAAATTGACTGTAGAGTTGGCTATAGGCCTTCTACTATTTTGAAGAATGTAAATATTTTAGGAATCTTAAACGGATTAAGATAATTTTAGATAAACAAATACAGTTTCGAGAATTATAGGATTATAATTAAATCTAATTAAATTAGTAATAATATTATTAGACAATTCAGTAGTTTCACGATCGGATTCGAACTCACAAAGTATGGTACCAAGTAACCTGGCGAAGACATCATAGTCAAAACCACTCGGCCGTTACATTTTTAACCATGACCCGTCCACACGCTGTAAAGTTCATGAAGCACTCGCACTCACATACTCGCTATCACACATCGCACATAAAAACAATTTTAATGTCTAACATGCTGTTTCTCACTCGTTACGTTTTGAAAAGGCCGAATCCCTGGCTCTCCAGCAGATGTGAACAAATCACTATCAGCATGGTGGTGATATGCCTATTCCCATAGTCTCTATTTTCAATTTGCATCAAGCATATGAGTATTGTTTCGAGGGAAAAAGAAAAACCAAATGGAATTCTTGTAAATCTTTTCATCGCAAACATTTGTCAACGAATTTTATTACAGTGGCAAGTTCGATTTCCTGGGCAGTTACACCAAAAGATGCATACGTCAGAGAAGGAGATACATTGACACTGAATTGTTCAGTGAATTACTCTGAGCACACATCACAATTTCTACTTCCTGGATGGACAAAACGTCCACTGAATGGTAAATCCATTGACGATATATGGATAGCCATCAATGGTACTTCAGTCAATGATTGCTGTGACGTAACTGGTGATAAGTCAAAGGGAGAAAGTAATCTGGTCATCAAGAGAGTGACTAAAGAGAGTAGCGGTCTATGGTATTGTTTACATAGTGATCTGAGGGCGTCTATTGCAACTATTACTGTGATAGGTAAGTTCATTTTCTTTATCGCATGACAAAGACTAAAAGAAATGACTGCCAATGTGGTAAACCTTCAACAAGGAAAAACATACTTCTGCAAAAGTATGTCAGCTACATATTTAATGAAACATGTCGTCACACATTGTCAATACAAACTTCCCTTGGCTTCCTGTGTCAGTAATCCCAAACGAGATACGTTATCATTAGTTTTCATTTGATACTGCATTAACGAGTCATATATTTCTATCCACAGATCCCAACGACCCTGTCTGTACTGCAGTCAGTGGTATAGGCCGATATGATGAAGTCATCGAGAACACTGAGGTAACATTACGGTGTAGCCTTAAGACTGAAAATATCACGCCACCAGGCAGACTAGTGTGGTATAGAAACGGAGTTGAAATCCACAGTGGCAACAGTCCCCTCGATATCAAGACAACAATAACAAGAGATGATCATGGTGTTCCTTTCAGCTGCAGATTAGAACATAGTAGCAGTTCCTCGTCCATTTCATGTTTAAAGAGTGTCCAACCAAATGTTCAGTGTAAGTTCATTCCTTAGGTTTATTTTTCATAGTATCTATTATTTTTCGGAAAAATAGTTGCTTTTACAGACGTACAATTTCGAGGTAAATCTATCACACGTGCGCTTTTCCGTTGTTGTTGTTTTCTTGTTTTTTGTTGTTGTTGTTATTTTTGTTATTGTTTTTTTTGTGTGGTTTTGTTATCCAAACAGATCCTGCCCTGGCTACAACTCCGTCAAATGTATGTGTAAAGGAGGGAACAGCACTTAGGATCAACTGTGAATATGTACCCGGTAACCCAAATGTGGCTGCTATTTTATGGAAAATTCCTGGCAGTGAATCGTTTACAAGGCAAAACCCTCTGATAATCGACAACGTTGATTCCATGAAACATAGCGTGAAACATAGAGTCTATGCATGTAAAGTGTACAACACGTATTACAATGGAAGGCAAGGAGAGAGTTTAAGTCACACTACTGTACGTGTTGAGTGTAAGTACATTTATTGAACCATTAACTTCTTTGGAAACATTTTTAAATTAATTGTTATGATTAAAAAGCTGATATTTGCGATAAAAAGATAACGTGCAAGAAAGGATTTAGTATTCAGTGTTTTCTTTAGTTTTAGAAGTCAACAAATGTCTTGTACTTTGTGTACAGTCCGCCTGAGTGTAAATGCGTCTGTGCATCTGTGCGTCCGTCCAGAGCCGTTTCTCAGACATGCCTATAGTGCTATACCGATCCCATTCAAACTTCTCATAACTATAATATTTTATAGCATACAAACGGATATGTATTTATTTTGCGATTTAATCAAAACAGTCGGCTTATATCCTTTCATTGCAAATAAGTATATAATTAGATTAGTCATTCAAACCCACCTTAATCAGTATATGAAAAGCCATACGTTTGTTTTATTTCTTTCGACGTGATTACATTTCATTTGAATGTGATTAGGGCATCCTGTCTTATTCCTTTGAGCGCAAAAGTCAATTTCTGCCACCTGTAAAAATATAACCAATTCTATTTTTCAGATTTTGTCATAATTTTGATGAAAAACTTTAGCCAATGAAATGCGATGACCATTCGGTCCAAAATTATCAAAAACATTTCAGAAAGATTCATAAAAATAGTATGTTGCACTAACGTTTTTGTTGGAAAACGTTGCAGCTTTCAATGGATAAAATAGTACAACATAGTGTCACCATAATGCTTTATTGACTTAAAGCAACAAAAATGGCGAAATAAATATCTTCCAAAGCAAAATATTTCCCTTGAACTTCAACGGTTTCGACCACTAACCATACCAAGAACAGAAAACGCAAATCCATTTCAGCATACAATGTTACTATTCCTGATATTCCGTATAAACCCTGGCATTTTGATTTTCAATAAGTGCTTAGTGACCTGCGACTCCAGACTTTAAACACGATTAGACCGTAAACATTAAATCAAACGTTTACTTAATCTGTTACCAATTTTAAAAAGTCACGCTAAAAATATATATTTAAACTTGAGTTTAGTCGCATACATGCCTTTAGCTTAAAACATTTCACTTGTAGTTTTACTACTGTTGCTAATTAATTTAATGCATCAAATGAGTACATGCTGGTTTTTAATGGTGACATTAAAGCAAGGACATATAACTTCAGTCAGAACGAGATGTTGTAGCAAAGTAGAAGATGTTATTAATTTTCATCAAAGGTTGGTAAAATATAAGCAAAACATTTTGACAAAAGTACATGCACGCTGGCCTATTTGCATTTACTTAGCGTGACTTATTGGAAGAGCATTGTTCTTTTGTATGTCCTTTTGTTTGGAATATTATTGAATGATAGAGTACATTCAAGTATAAATTTGAAGATTCCTGCCCTTGCGTGTAACTTATCCGAAATGTCATTCGAACTATCACAGCATAATATTCTTTGCAGTCCACAGGAATCTTTTTTCGTTACCTTGATAGCATGTTTGGTGAAAATAATATGGCTTACAGAATAATAAATGAACTCGAGACCAGTCAGATTTCTATGCCGCAAAGGGTCTTCTCATATAAAACACCCATCGCCATTTTCTACTTTAGACTAAGTATTATTCTCTGTTACCATACTTAATTTTCCTTTATTTTGTGGCTGGTTAGATGACCCAAAAGTTGAAACAGTTCCGGTTCAACAAGTAAAACAAGGATATGACGCGTCATTGCAATGCGATGCAAAGGCCATTCCTACCTATGACATGATTCAGTGGATTACGCCGAGTGGTTCTGTGGTGAATTCACGTACACTCAGAGTGCAGAATGTACAAATATTTGACAACGGAATTTACAATTGCACGGCGAGAAACACTTTTTGTGATGATATTGGTGGTTATGGACTCGGTTGGAATTATACATACCTTGATGTACTTTGTAAGTAGGAGAGAGAGAGAGAGAGAGAGAGAGAGCGAGAGAGAGAGAGAGAGAGAGAGAGAGAGAGAGAGAGAGAGAGAGAGAGAGAGAGACAGACAGACAGACAGACAGACAGACAGACAGACAGACAGACAACATACAGATGTACAAACGATGGATGAATAGCAACAATGGCATCAAAGGGAACACAGGCACGAGCCTGAATGACAGATTGGAAAACTCTGTTAATAACATTGACTTATAATAAATTATAACTTTCCATAATGATCAATTTTCTGTTAACCTGTGATAAAAGTTAAATTGTTTTAAGGAATTTTATTTTACACCCTTTAACACTTAGTATTTTACCTAAAGCATGGCTAAATTTGCTCCATTGCTAAGAATCTACCATTAGGCTCGGTGGTATAGTTTTCAGTTTGAAAATTCGAGGTCTTATCTGTACTAAATTTATGAAATCACAATTGTTTTGACTAAATTTTCATGTAGTATTATACTGAACAAAATTTCTTTGAATTGCCTATTCTAGAATGTGCATAACACGGTTCTTCTACTTTCCGCTGATGTATATTTTGATTTATTAACGATGGTTATTTACTGCATTCTATTTTACAGATAACCCGAAGGAGGTATATCTAACTGGTAACACAGCTCAGAAGACAGACGAGTCTTTGACCCTCACGTGCACAACAAGTTGTAGTAATCCAGCAACAACCATCACATGGTATAGGAATGGTTTAACTTTACAAGGACAGTCTGATGGAGTCAACATTACGGCAATTGACGGAGAAAGCAGTGGTCCAAGTAGCTTCATAACCAAAGAACAAATACGTATTAAACTTCAACCTGAAGATAATGAAGCAAAAATTCAATGTTCGGCAAAGCATCCTTACTTCCCTCAAGAAAACAATGTATTCTCAAGCGAAATTATTCTGTCAATTTTCTGTAAGACTACGATTTATTTTCTATTGAACATTTTTTAGAATGTTTAACAAACAATTGTTGGTTCCTCTCTTGTTTGTTTTCGAAATAAATTGTGATAATCTATTCGAACGAGCGATGTTTAATAAATACAATGAGTAATTTTTGGAAAAGAAATGAAATAATTATTTTTTCTCAAACTGCATTAAAATTTCTACTGTTCCATTATTGTCTATCATTTACAGTTCCACCAAACCAACCTGAAAACTGCATCACAAAGCTTACAACAACGACCCAGGAAAACGAATTGGTGACCAATTCCTTGTTGACACTTCAGTGTACTTCCTGTAGCAGTAATCCGCCCGCCGATATATCTTGGTACATGGATGGGATTGAAATGAAGTTATCGACTCAAGGAGAACACCGGCAAGGACAATTCAATGGGACAGTTTCAGAAGAAGAACTTCAGATCAATTTAACATCTAAACACCATGGCCTTTCAATATACTGTGTCGCAGCCAACATTGATTTTTCAGAACAAACATATGAGTCACAGAAAATCGAAATGGATGTACAATGTGAGTATAATAATGTAAGCAACTTGTAGAAGTATCTCATTGTTTGTGTGAATCGGTGGTTAGTGGTGTTTTGTTTTCTCAAAAATAAGTTTCGTGTATCATGATCTATCATTCATCTGTATTGAAGATGGACCGTTTGCCGTAAATGACAAGTTTAAGAAAAGAGTCGCCGTGAACATCGGAGAAACTGCTATTTTAAAATGTCAGATGAATGGTAATCCATCCCCATCTACACAATGGTATGACCGACACGGAAATCAACTACCACTTGATGGTAACAGACTGTTTATTAAAGAAAACCGTAAGGAAACAATTAAAGAGAGCAAGTTGTACATTGAAGATGTTGACAACAGTGATTATGGGAGATATTACTGCAGAGGTAAAAATAAACACGGAGATGTCGAGATTGTCATAATTGTCTCAAGAAAATGTAAGTTTACTGTGACTAATTCTCCCCGCAGACGTAAGTGACACTGCATGAAAACGCAATAACCTAGATAAATTCACACTAATAAGTTTACTGTATTATAGAATAATACACGTGAATTCACATGAATTCACATGAATATAGGCTTGCTGAATACAAGCAATTGATTCTTGACTGTATAAATCTGTATATGCACTCTTCAGCTAAAATACAGGCAATAATCCTTGCAAATACAGTAAGTATTCTTGGGTTTTCATGCAGTGTGACATTCTATTCCATGCCCGATTTTTGTTTATTCTTGTATTTTTATACTGGCGCTTGCTTCACTATATACGACTGTTCTCGTTTCCAACAGCATTTAGCATATATTCAGTCTCATACCCGTGAACAGTATTTCCTTTATGTTTGATACACCATACAGCTATTCCTGATGCTGCGACTAACATTGAAATCAATATGCAAGCGGGCGTCGCCAACGTAAATTGGATAGCGGGCTACAACGGTGGCGACGATCAGAAATTCTACGTGGAGTATGTAAAATTACCAGAAGGGGTAAAGAAAACGACGGAACTGATCAATGATAATGAACTTGGAGAAATATCTGTTAATATAAGTAGTTTGGTAGATGGATCACGTTACAATATGACAGTTGTAAGCAAAAACGATATCGGAGAAAACAGAAGTTCAACGCTGACGCTAATGGTAGAGGGTAAGCACGAGAGTTGCATTATGATATTGTTGGACAGAATTGTCCCCGAGGTTATCGTTCGCCCAGTTAAAGCGATGAAATTCGTTTCTTCGCTTCGATAAAGTGTGTATGTGCGATGTATGATAGTGAGCATGCGTGCGTGAGTGCTTCACGAACTCTACAACGTGTTGAGCGGTCTCAGTCAGAAAAATGTTACAACTTAGCCGGCTATTGAACCACTCTGTTTTGGGAGTGGAGATTTAGCCGAGCGGTTCTGTCTATGGCCTCTCAGCTAGGCGACTGATGCCGTATGTTGTGGGTTCGAATCCGATTGAAAACTAGCCGTATTATCATATACCATGCCCATATTGCGACATCCTAGTGACGTTCACCGTAAAATATCAGCCGTGATATTTAACGGTGAACGTCGAAATATACACGATGAACGTCATCAGTTTTAGAGTTTTCCCTAACTACATTAGCAGTTTGTTGTTTAACAACGTAAACAACAAAACGGCTGCCGCTCCCCGCCTGCGAAGCGATGTCGCCGACGTAAAAACTTGAAGGGCTTCGAGGAACACGGGTATTTCTGGTTGCAAAATATGGAAATAACATGTTGAATCTTCAAATGTTTTCCCTAGGTATTTTTTTTTTGGTCAAGCTCTTGCAAACATTCTACCGTTCGCACGGCGCCGGCACTGTGCACGGTCTCCCCTAGTCTGGCAGAGACCCTGCGATTCGCGTTCTCCCCGTTGGAACACGCGCGCCCTTCAGAGACGCGACGCGAATCCCAGGGTCTGGACATTCTTGCAAGCGACCGGTCGGATTTCTGCCTGATCCGGGTACTTTATAGAACTCCACACACCCGTTAATCAAAACAAAAATGACAAGTACCATAGCCAAATAAAATGAAAAATGAAAAATAAAAACATACCACGTATATAGGTCTACCGGCTACTAGTATATATTCTCTCCGCCCAGTTAGATAGGTGTTTCTTTTTAGGTCACTACCCTTATGAATATTCATACCCTTGCAAAAACGGACAGTCGCTGTGTCTGGCAGCGCGTGCTCACAGCTGCACAGCGTAGTCTTCGATTCGCTGATCACTGCGTCTCACGTGACTAGCTAGACGCAGCACGAAGTAAGACGCAGATACCAGCAAACCGCCATTTTGAAATGAGACAGTTTTTGGTCTCCCGGAAGTTGTTGATTGCGCATGCCCGCACATAGTGGATCATTTTTTATCGCGTGCTTTTTAGTCTAGTCTGGTACCTGCCAATATTTCAAAACTTGTAAAAATGTTAATTAAATCCTCGATTAAATTCTAGCCACGTTCGCTGTGATAATTTTAGCTTTACTTCAAAGTAAAATTGAACAGCCAATGACAACGCCCCATGATTCAACCAATCAGATTTCGTAATTCGATACATGGCGGTTTCCCGTTACCTGCCTCTTTGTGCTTGTCACTGAGGCGGGGACCAGCCAAAGTCTTCGAATGCAGGCCCATCGTGGGCGCGCACAAAACAAGGCACAGCGACTGTGGAGAGTCTAGGTCTCCCCGAACAGGTAGTGAGCGCGTGGCGTGACAGCGATGTCGCGCGCGCGACGACTGTTGACATGGCAACTCTCAGGGTAAACTAACAAAATGGCGTCCCCTCTCCGCGCGAGCTCCGTGCAGTACGACGATCGAAATCAGGCTAGATTTAAAGCCGAGCACAGTTTTTGATCGGTTACAATTGTAGTACCATATTGACCCGTAAAAAGTTCCTTCTGTATGACTATTTTTGTATCCCGGTGTCTTTCTTCTTTGGTTTCATGGAGATATGGACAACTTGCAGCGATGTCGCGCGTGCTGTTGATAGCTTCGTCGTATACTTTATGAAACCTGTTCACATAAACATTCTGATATTTATGCGCAAGGCGTAATAAAGGAAAGCCTCAAAATTTAGGGCTCTCTCTCTCTCTCTCTCTCTCTCTCTCTCTCTCTCTCTCTCTCTCTCTCTCTCTCGTTTTTCATCACTCTGAGTTGTATATATAGTTAATCGATGTATTCCGCTGTACTGTATAGAGACAAGAATTTAAGGATACCATGCTTATCAATACTACTCTATGTGAACATGTGCCCTTATTTATCGAGTCCCCGGATATTTATCGGTGTTTTATATGTAATAATAAACGAATGCAGTGTGTACTTTCATTTATTGTCATATCGTTATTTCGAATGCAAATATTAAACAACTTAAAGGCAGGGGGAGCCTATAAATACCCCCTATCTCCCCGGGGATTCATAATCCAACATGAGTGGCACATGGTAACAACGTCAACGAATGCTCCCGAAAATCTGGATCTTTCAACAACCATGGTGTAAATTAAAGCACTGTTCCAACATATAACGTTTTGTGAATACTTGTGGCATCACCCTGTTGGCGAAATTCTCTCATTTTTTCCATTTTAAGTTGATTTTTTATGCCAAAACTGCTTCGATGCTGTGTTCGAAGCGTCCAACAAACAATAGATGAAAGCATTCAAACAGCTGCCAATCACGAGGGGACGCGCAAAGGTGCAAACGATCAAACATTTGTTGTGTACATCGGATCGATTACGATGTCAACAATGAATAAACGATTCTTACTACTGAACGAAAAAACTTGACCAACGGTTACTGAACACGCGCCTCAATGAAATCAGACACAAACGGACTACTTCATGGTTTCAAGCAGATTGCCTCTCCCTTTTTGTTCGTTGATATGTGTACCTGTAGGCCTATGAATGAGTGATGTGTGTGTTGACCTGCAGTACGATATTTTAAGATAGATAGCTTTTGGAAGTATGTTGTGGCCTAGCTCTGCGTACGATGACGTGTATTCCCGGCGTTATACGGCCTCCCATCACAGCTCTGCTGATTACCATGGACAAAACCGGCAACATGCGGATCCAATTTGGACGGAGCACGAAAAACTACTTTCTAACTGTTTTCGGCCGAAATCAACTCGATTCCGATCTACATGTATGCAGCCTACCCAAACCACTCAACCGTTCACAGACTGCGAAAAAAATGCTCTGGTGACGTCCAAAACCGTTGTTTGCTTTGCTCGCGATGCATGGTCAATGGCTCGTGCAGTGGACGGGCATTGGATACGTTCATGCCACGATTACATGTATACAGGTGCTCATGAGCTTCATTATTTCCTGTCGGGTCGGGGCGATGAAACTAAATCGTGATTGATTCATCTCTGTCGGATTTGACCAAAAAGAGACACTTGGCATAGATTATAGCATCAAATGTTGACCGTTCAGACTGAAACATGATAAAAGGTCTGAAGATCGCAGTGATCGGTGATGTCGTTGTTCTCTATACGTTTTTCTGAACTAGTTTTTTACTAAATTGTTCGAGTATTAGCTGACGTTTTTTTTTGAAAACTTAATCAACTTTTCTTTCCCAACCAGGGCACAACATTACCTTTTTTACTTTCATGGTAACCTAGGATGAATTAAATCGCAGATTAATAGACTCTTATGTTCTTCCTCGATTGTCTGTGACTGATTGACTCCAGTTTTATAGTGTAGTTTTTTGTGATTTTATGATTTATTTTTATATCATTGTAACAATTCAACCTGTCTGTACTTGTTATGGTATTTTGGTTGCAAAGTCTATATAATAATATAATATTTTGCTATCCCAATATCGATATTGCGTTCGCACTCGGGTGTCTTGAAACTTACGTCATTCACTGAAATAGTTTTCCGACAAACTCAAGAAATTTGACAACTACTAACGAATAGTCGGCAAAATTTACAGAGACAAGCAATAATAATTATGGTCATTTTACCGTCTTTTTTACCATTTTTGCCATCTTTAGATAAGCGGACTCGTTTGACGGAAACAGTATATAACGATCTGAGTTCCCATATTTTTACCCTACCCGTGTGAGTGTAGTATTCGAATGAGTGAGATCATAATCTTACGCTGTTACGAGTGGTCTGGAGATTTTTTATAATATACAATAAATTGACCTTATCAAAATTACTCTGTTTTACATTGCTTGGATATTGATATTTTTCCGTACGTTTTGACTGTTGATTTGAAGTCTTTTGATTCTCCATTGGCAGCAGCACATGTACGGTTACAACCGCCATGTGATGACCAGAGTGCACGTGATTGTAAAGTTGTCGGGAAGTTGTTCAGAAGAAAAATCATTTTGTATTTAGAGGCTTCAGTTCGGGATTTTTCAAGATAAACAAATCATTATACATTTCCTACGTCTTTGAAACGGGGATTACGGTAATCTTTCATGTTATGAAAATTTCGTGAACGTCTTTGCAATGTGTTCCCACGATGAGTGTGAACTGATTCTTTGTTAGTAAAAATCGTCAGAAATGGTCTAGTGACCGTGATAAAATAAACACAGATGCAAAACCATTGCGAGGAAGATAGTAAGAAATTCACATTGCAATATTTGCTGTCGTATTTCTCAGCAGGAATAATAAGTTTTTACACGTTGTGTATAAGAACAGCAAGCATGTGTTCGGCGGTCAATTGCTTCTATCATAATGATCTTGATCGCAGCTATTTGGCGAGAAGACAGCGGGTACTTACAGTCTCGCAAAATTATTGATATCATGTCTTTGTGTTGAAAATTTTCGATCGGAGGCAGCTCAAATCAACAGCCGTGATATATTCGGAATCGTGTTCTCACTGGACACCGAACTACCTGATATCAACAGTACGTTATGTACCATCGGCGGTAACACATTGGTCGTAATCTTGTCTAATTCTGCCCCGCCGTTTGTACCGTCCAGAAATTTCAAAGCTAGATTTTTTCACCCTGACATATAATACAGCGACCTTGCACACTAATGATCATTCCACTGTTTCTGTTGGGGTTTGTTGGTTTTTTAATTTGCTCCGTGGCCGAGGTAAGATTTTTTCAATACGATACACAGTTTGAAATATTTTCAAGGTAAATTTAGTACATTCCCAGTTTGTGGGGTAAAGTTTTCTGGAGTGAAAGTTTGAGTTGACGCGGATAGAGTAGACGTCGAGCCCGGCACAGTTGACTGGGACCACGGTCGGTTTGGGGTCGTTTAGTCCAGAAACATGCAGCAGAGTTCTGTATGATCACCGTTCGGCATTTGGGTGATTTTTTGGTCAAAGTAATGCAGTAAATATGTACGCCAGATTCCTTGTGTTGTTTTTGTCACAACCGTCATTCGCGTATACGGACGGTTTTCGATCAAAAACGGTAGTAATATCCAGTGCTCGTAAATGCGTGCAAAATTTATTCAGTGACTGTTTACGCAGCAGTCGTAAATACGACTAGGATTTACCACCACATAACCACTGTAAACCCCGCATCAACAGTCCATACGAAAATTTTGTGCTGAATCGAGGGAGATAACAATTGCGGTAGAAAAGGTCAGTCCATCATCCGTCAAAGTTGTTGATCGGAAAAATCTTCACTGAGCGCCAACTACATGAGTGGCTGTTATAGTTATACACGTAGTTCTATGGGCTTTCCACTGGCCATTGTTACGAGCTATCTTCAAAGTGCGTCAAGCTACGAATATTTTCATGTACTGAGTTACAGACATCGGTGAAGTACCGGGTACATTGATTTTGTTCAAAACCACTGCCTGTTTGTTCCTCGTGTTGTTTTTTGTGTCCCTAACGTCGACTGGCTCTATGTGCGTACAAACATAGCAGTCGGGATTAAGATTTCCTGGATAAATATATACACTCATAGTTTATTCCGCCTCTGACGCAAAGATACACACTGTTTTACATGTGCCACTCCTAGGCCCTGGGATCGATTTCCATACCTTTAAATGTTCTGTATAGTGTAAAATATGTTTGTTGTCGCCTTTTTATGAAGACATGCACAGATGCATCCTACGGACGATGATTGATGCTGATGATGTTTAAACTACTTATCTGACTTTCACTTTTGAGACACATACTACCTTAATGAACCTTTCGAAAATATTTTCTGCTTTTTATTGCTTTCTAGCAAGTAACAACGGCACTTCAATAGCTGTGAAAGACAGTGATACATTACTCATTATCTTAAGTTCCTGTGCTGTAGTTGTAATTGGGGTTATCGTAGCAGTCGCAGTGGTTTACGTAATCCGACGACGCAACAAAGCAAATTTGCGTGAGTAGAACATTGATTGAAATGTTGTGTCTAATATCGATAACTTCAACGCTGAAGAGAAACCAACTTTCTGTTTATCTGTGAAACAATTTATTATAAATCATTGCTTTGATTCTGTCTATTTTCAGGAAATGTGAAATCTAGCCATAGTTATGAAAGCATCAACTATGGTAAGTTTATCTTTCTATGCTAATGTATCATGATAGAATCTCTCTCTCTCTCTCTCTCTCTCTCTCTCTCTCTCTCTCTCTCTCTCTCTCTCTCTCTCTCTCTCTCTCGTTTTTCATCACTCTGAGTTGTATATATAGTTAATCGATGTATTCCGCTGTACTGTATAGAGACAAGAATTTAAGGATACCATGCTAATCAATACTACTCTATGTGAACATGTGCCCTTATTTATCGAGTCCCCGGATATTTATCGGTGTTTTATATGTAATAATAAACGAATGCAGTGTGTACTTTCATTTATTGTCATATCGTTATTTCGAATGCAAATATTAAACAACTTAAATGTTCTGTATAGTGTAATGTCTACTCTACATTGAAAACTGCACTATACTTTGAATGATGAATATCATGTTTGTTGTCGCCTTTTTATGAAGACATGCACAGATGCATCCTACAGACGATGATTGATGCTTATGATGTTTAAACTACTTATCTGATATACCTTAGCTGCAATAATTGTAGCCTTGGTTGTTGGTGGGGATTGGGCTTCTGTCGTGCGGCTCGCGCCTTGCCCCAACCAAGGCTACAATTTCTAACACATATCTGCACGTAAAACGCCACTGTGGATCAACAGTGGACGCTCAGGGAACACACGGGGCCGCATTATCAGAGAATCCCGCCTTACCGGGTGCAAATTTCACCACAATCCTACTCCCGGATAACGTTAGAATTCTTGAAACCACGTATCGATGGTCAACTGTGCTCCTTGCAGCTGAAAAATGACAGTTTCATACTCGGGCACGAAGTCAATTTCAAACTGGACCGCCATCGTTGAACTCTGTACCCAGCCGACTAGTACCATTACATTTTAGGGGTTGCCGACAGGTGTGAGGGGCTGAATGAGCGCTAATGAAAACGGTGGCACTAGCAGCAACGCGCCAGTGGCAGTAGTTGTTGTTATTTTAACGTTATCTTTTCGGAGGATTGGAAAATGGTCGTAGGACCATTTGCTCCTTTTCAATTACTGCAAGAATACAACTATCGCTGAAAGCCGAGAGGCCAGTGAGCATTGAAAAACTTGCCATATTTATTTCTGAAGATGTGAAAGAGATATTCACTCCATACAAAGTCTGCAGTCTCGTAATGTCTTTGCTATATTACAGATACTCCGACAAGAAGAGAACACCGCAATATTATAAGATATCCGATCGATACTTACTGCTACTAGACTATATGATATAGATATTGTTTGGTTTGGCCACAGTGGGTGGAGGGACTGCGGTTTGGCCGGATCTGTAGGCGGTAAAATCTTCGATATAGCCTATATCGGATATTTACCCGCGATTTAACAAATTCTTGTATCGCCCAGTATCGAAGTTAGAGCCAGTCAAAGGCTTAGCCAGAGCTGTAAAGTGGTGAAATATGTCTGACATATATCGGTAACTCTTTTTAATTTTGAAGCTTATAGTGGTACATTTGCCGATCACTGTTTCACCTGTGCTAATAGTTCCGATTCATAAGTGAGACTCTAAGAGTGATGTCGACAACTTCTCTCAGAAATGGATTGTTTAGATACTCGTAGTTCTAGTATACATTAAATGTTAACTTTTACCAGCCAATGTTAAAGACAGACATAGGTCAAAGATCATTTGTGTATCGAGCTACTAAAATTTGGAATTCCATTCCCCATCTATCCGTCACTGTGAAGCGTTGTTGATGTTTAAATCAGAACTACCTGGTTATCTTGTCATGAAATATTGTAATGAAGGCTCTGACTCAGCCTACACTGTTTTCTTTTGTCTTCGACATCTGCAGTGCTGTTCGTCCATTCCACATTGTTTTTTTTTTCGACGATTTGTTTATGTATTTTTGCCTCAGGAGGGCTGTGATGGAAATTACAATTACTGCATTGTGATCAGATTAGCCTCTTTAAATAAAGTTTATTACTACTACTACTACTACTACTACTACTACTACTACTACTACTACTACTACTACTACTACTACAGTTTACTACTACTACTACTACTACTACTACTACTACTACTACTACTACTACTACAGACCCGGCGTGCCATGACACGAAGCAATTTATTCTAGTATAAATCCCGAAATCGTCGATATGTCAAACTTCGATACTACATGGTAAATATCCGCTATTAAAAATTGTGCAAAGTCGCGCTGTCATGGACAAGATTGCCGTAGTACAATGCGTTTTGGCACCACACTTTCGACATTCAACTATAGCGGTATCTTGATAATGTTGTTGAACCATGGAGGTTAATGGTTGAAATTCGTTGTGAAAGTTGAAGTAGTTATGTAGTTTAGCTGAAGCACACGCCTCTGTACAATGTACATGAACACAAAGTTCTAACTGCTTTAAATAACCCGTTCCCGTGTAGGATTGAACCAGTACGTAGTTGGACTTATTTGAGAAAGTTGAAAAGACAGAGCATCTCTCTTTATTCACCAAGTGTTATATATTGTCATGGAAATTACCCTCCCCTTTGTCCTACCCTCCCATCAATCCCATAAGCTAGCCCAAGAGAGTGTCCGGCTTTGGCTCCGGAGGCGGCTTGCAAGGCAGACACTCTCGCCATACTCGTAGGGCTACCCGTAAAGCATGCTCATCCAGCCCCTCACACCTGTCGGCCACCCCTAAAATGTAATGGTACTAGTCGGCTGGGTACAGAGTTCAACGATGGCGGTCCAGTTTGAAATTGACTTCGTGCCCGAGTATGAAACTGTCATTTTTCAGCTGCAAGGAGCACAGTTGACCATCGATACGTGGTTTCAAGAATTCTAACATTATCCGGGAGTAGGATTGTGGTGAAATTTGCACCCGGTAAGGCGGGATTCTCTGATAATGCGGCCCCGTGTGTTCCCTGAGCGTCCACTGTTGATCCACAGTGGCGTTTTACGTGCAGATATGTGTTAGAAATTGTAGCCTTGGTTGGGGCAAGGCGCGAGCCGCACGACAGAAGCCCAATCCCCACCAACAACCAAGGCTACAATTATTGCAGCTATGATATACCTATGAGCCTTGCACATTTGGCTGCAACTACAAAGTATTAATTTATATCCAAAAACTGTGATTTTTTTCTTTACGTTAACGTTCATATTAAGATTTTCTATGAAATTATTCGACAGGACGCAGTTGTAACAGTAAATTAGAAAGCTGTGATGACGAAATGGATGAACCCGCGAATCGTAAGAGTATTCCTTTGAAGAATATTGTAACAGAAGACAATGAAATTGAGTGTAAACCTTCTGCTGATCAAGTGAGATATATTATTGATTATTGTTAGCGTCATGTTGTATAGAAAGTGAGCTACAAATAGATTACCCTTTGCTATTTATCTTATTCCAAATGAAATATATCGCCAAAAGACCTTTAAATAGACACCTAAACTGAGTTCCAGTCCCGTGCAATACAAAACAGTTCAACAGTTATTTAATGCAAGGAAATGAGTTCAAGTAGTACGGAAACAATCAAAGTCGGAAGGTAGTTTACTTTTGCTTATCAGAGATAAATTTCTTTTAGTATATGTTTACAATTTTTTGTGTTCTTCAAACTGCGTACGTTAATCTACTGCACGTCCATTATATAATACGAAACATACATTTGCATTGTGCAAATAGTCGGTTAACCTCTGTTTAACATTTCAGACATCCGATGCTTATAAACACCTCGAAGTCAGGAAGACTTCACAAACCTACACGGAACCTGGAAAGTATACATTTGAATTTCAAAGAGACCGACTGCATATTGCAGAAACCCTACATACTAGTAGATCCTACCGAATTGTCAAAGCCTTAGCTTGGTTTATAGATGGTAAAGATGGACCAAGTGATGTTGCTATCAAAACTGAGATAGGTAAGAAATGCTTAAATGTAAAGTTCAATGTTTTGTAATTAAAATTGTTAATAAACGTGCTTATGCGATTATATATAGAGTTTCGGAACTCACTTCATATAGTAGACACCATCACGCAATGATTGGTTTGTTGTCCATTATGAGCCGGCGGGGAATGCATTAAGTGTGTGTCGCTCAGAAACAATAGCAGAGGGCCAAAGCATCATTTGGTGAAACATTACTGTATATGGTAAAATCATAATTTGTTACATTCTTAACTTTTCCGAACTGTTCAACGACTCTTATTATTCATTTAATCATACAGATTCAACCGATTCTGAGTTTCGAAGCAATATGTTACAGGAAATAAAACTGATGAAGAAAATTCACAGCGACGAAAATGTGATAAGAATGTTGGGCTACTGTACTGAGGAAGGTTGGAGTAATATATTACATCTTCACAAAGAACCAAAGAAAGTTTTACTTGATCATGACACGGAAGAATTGAAAACTAGAGTCTCAGAATAATTTGATATTTAGGTTATTGAAATCCTTTTTTTTTATACTTTTACACGCTCATGAAAATAAATGTTTAGTCATACATCCCATAATATGGGTCGCAATTGTCAGTTTGAAATTTGCTGTAATTTTGCATATTACTTAGCTCCAATGGTTTTAATCATGGAGTATTCATCTTATGGTAATCTGAAGACATATCTGAAAGAGAATCGTGATCTTTTTACACCTGGTAAACACGACTTTGCACGAAGACAAATGCTGGCATTTGCTACAGACGTCGCAAGTGGGATGAAATGCCTACAAAGAAACAAGGTAAGGGAGCCGTCATTATTTACTGCCTGCGGGGGTTGGAGGAATTTCATCAGTAACTTTGAAATTTCAAGTAACCCCCTGCAAACCATGATGAATTTGATTAATCTCCCTTATTTGAATGAATTTTTGACTGACGCTCCTCCCACTTTGAAAAGGTAAATATCGATACATGTATTTGCAAAATTTACAATAATATAGGAATAGTAAAGATCTTTCAAATTCTGCTGTACCGTGCTGGATGATAATTAGTTATTTCATGATAGTTGAAAAAGTTGAAACCAACAAAATGATATTCAAATATCCAATGATATCCAATCATGTAGTATTGTTTACTTTGGGATAGGTATAATGACTGGGTTTTCACTCAGATATCTGACAGGCAGAATTTGAAAGTGCAGGGGGGAGAACACGCGAGATGCTGAGGGGGAAAGTATCAGAGGGGTTGTTCCCTCTCTTGCGTGGAAAATGTTTAGAAATTGATGTGTGCAATGGTACAGACATCAATGGTGCAGTCTGGTGCGATATGAACGGTGTTTTCAATTTGTGTTTTTTTACTAAGAAAAAACTGTTGAAACACCTTGACGGAGAGAGCACGAGAGGGGTGTCTCCCCTCCCGCATTGAAAATTTTAAGAAATTGATAAGTGCAATGGTGCAGTATGGTGCACTTTGAGAGGTATTTTCAATTTGTAAGTAAAACATTTGGAATTCCCCAAGGAGGAAAGCACGAGAGGGGGTATCCCCCTCTGGCAACGAACATTTTGAAAAATTGATGTGTGAAATGCTGCAATCTGAGAGGTGTTGCAATTCATTTTGCGCAAAATATTTAGTAAACCCCTTCTGTCCATATTTTAGCAACCCCTTTCTTGCTTTCAATTTTTCGAGTGTACCCCCTATGATTCCTCTCACCCCCCCCCCCCCCCCAAGGCCGTAAATAAGGACGGCTCCGCATTGATACCATGGACCAGTAACATTCCTTATGTGAAAACCCGAACTCTACGACTTTTACAGTCAATGCAGGATTGGTTGCCACTAAATGCATTTTCTCTGCAGAAAACCAAAACATATATGAAGTGCAGCCTTTTTCTTAAAATTTCTGATTTCAGCTATTTTGCACCGAACATATAGGAACCAAACATGCAGAATTGAAATAAAGGCATATTATTGCCTGAAATAAAAGTTTCAGTCAAATTATACTTTTATCCTTGACAGATTGTTCATCGTTACCTGGCAGTCAAACATGTGTTGGTATGTGAAAGAGGTGTCTGCAAGATATCGAACTTCAGCTACGCCAGTGGTGTGATGAGTGATGAAACGTTTTTCAAAACTAAAATGGTGATCGTCCATTCATTCATTCATTAATTCATTTATTTATTTATTTATTTATTTATTTATTCATTCATTCATTAATTCATTTATTTATTTATTTATTTATTTATTTATTCTCTCATGTTGAATTACTGTTAAGTTATGAAGTTAATTCATGCAAAATATCCATCATCCATTTGACAAATTTACATCTTATTGACTTTTCTATGTATTTTTTGCCTTCAACTAAGTCGTTTTCAAAGCTTACTACTGTGCAAGCACCAATTACAGAAGGGTATCATATATAACTGAAGCTTGCATCACTGAACTCCTAACGATAAGGCTTACTGTATTTTATGTTAACCGACTACAGAAAAATTTAATATCGATTGTTGTGAAACTTACCAAACTTAGTAAACATGTTTGTATGTAGAATATTCACCAAAGAAAACATACTTTCTTCGTAAATGGAGGACACACACACTATGCACAACTAAGATTCTTCATACAAGTAAATTGCACAATATTGTGGTAGAAAATGTGTAATAATTAGTCAAAGCCGATTTTACTACATAAATTAAGGTTGCAGAATGAATAATGCTAGTCATACTCCAAGTTTATCTTTTCTCTCACATAGAAAACTCAATACCAGTGGATGGCACCTGAATCGCTGATGCACAAAGCCTTCACGTTGAAGACAGATGTGTGGTCCTTTGGAGTTGTCATTTGGGAGATATTCTCTCTTGGTAATAGATGATTGCAGGAATAATGTTCTTGCATTCTGAATATGAAAAAGATGCCATGCATATGATTTGTGATGTGAAACCAAAGCGTTATTTTTTGGAATTTCATGCGATTTAACTTTGCTTTACCTATTGCAATAGATAATCTGCTGACCCTACTGACATTGTCTGCCTATTTATTTTTCATTCATATATTCAATGTCCGGAAAAAGATGGGGGTGCACACTGTAGTATTGCAAACATTTATAACGCCTGGACAATCAAACACAATATTCAAGATTCAACAACGTTGATGGTAAGATTAAGGCGTATAAAATTCGCTGGCATTGTAATGATGAAGAATTGCATAGAAATGTTTATTGAATAAATTTGGTTGTTTCACATATGTTTAAACTGTGAAGTAGGTATTATCTCTCACGTGTACCAAATAAGTAGCTTAAGAACAATGTTCATTTGATATAATTCAACAGGGAACATGTATAAGACTCTAAATGGATGTTTTAGAATGCATATTTAAGTACATTTGTAACAACATTTAGTAAAAACCCCTGGGAATTATTTGTCAGATATATCATTTCATTTTTGATGTGTTGGTGACCTCGTTTTGAGAAGCATGAGACGAGCGCATTAATATTTTAGACCGAAGTAATGATTGTCAAACCAGTAATTCAATCCTGGCATATTACAAGTGAATCTAAATCGCAGTCTCAGGTTCAATACCATTGTGACAGAAAGAATGATAACCCATGTCTCTCGTGAATTCTTTTCGATTGTAGGTCGAGCTCCTTACAAGAATACTCCCCAATGTGATCTCCAAGCATTGCTAGAGAAAGGAAAACGTTTAGTCAGCCCAGATGGTTGTGAGGATGTCATGTAAGAAAATTAAAATATCAATCGGCTTGCTTTTGTTTATTGCACGATAACTATTTTTCTATTTAAAATTGACATTGTGCTCATTACCGAAACAGATATGAAATGATGTTGTCATGTTGGAAATGGCGTCCATTTTCACGTCCATCCCTGCAATCTGTCCACCAGAAGTTGAGGAACTTAAAAGACAATTGAAGGTAAGACAGCTGTAGTTCATCTTCTTGTGATGCTTTATTAACTATGAACAGAATCCACAAATATTTTAGGCGAAAGCCGTAAGATAAATTACAAAACTTATCATAATGACGGCGAAAACAGTGATGATGATCATGGTGGTGATGGTTGTTATTGTCGTTTTTTTTATTTCTGCTTTTGCTATTTCTATTTCGATACGAGATAGCTTTCTCCTCTGATAGTAAAATTAAAACTACTTACGTGACAGTGACATCAGGAATGTTTCATTTACAGGAATACTCGTATTCAGAGGATGCTAACAGGAATACTCCAATATTCAACAGAAGCTAAGAGGAAAACATCAGCAAGCAGATGAGAGCGAAATATCTTCAATGCTAATAGCTTTTTGCAATTCAATTTTCAAATTGTGCATGTTTTAACGGTCATGCATGCATTATTCCATTATCTTGAGTCTCCCTCCAGTTCGAAAACGTAGTAAATATAGTAAACGTGTTCACGTGACGAATATGTACTCGATATAGTATTCAAAAAAAGCTAAACAGCGCGCACGAATCTTCGCCAAGTCTAAGTGACTACATATATCAACAATACTTAATATGCAGAAGTCTGATGATAAGACATGTTTTTGTTTGTTTTTTTTTTTTTGTTTTTTTGGTTTTATTTTTAAAGTTACGACACATATTCCCTACGGTAGCTATGAAGAAACGATTACGTTCATTTTGTGAAAGAGATCAGTGAAAATGGGATGTTTTACGTTTTTTTAACTTGTAAAAAAATTAAGATAAATCGGTCAAGATTTTGCAACGTGTATTACTTCAAACTTTTGACTTAAATAGCACATTGAATATATGATGTAAAGGCCATCTTTGTTTTGCAGAGGTAATATAATTTGTAAAAAGATACAAACACATTTGTTATCATGTGCATAGGTTTTATGAGTAAATAAATATTTTGCGATCAGCACTCAGTATGAAGGTCTTTCAAAAGTGTTAAATTAGAAGCAATTCAGCTTTTATATTTGTGAAACGTCTAAAGATTATATGGGACACTATAAGACGGTTCAACAAAACCTGTTTCATCTTTTATTGAATAGGTAACACATTTGATAAGCTGAGATGACATCCCACTAAATCGTAGGAGATGACAAAAATTGTTTTTCAAACACGATTGGAACTAATTTGGGATAATTGGATCTTCATAATTTCCAAATTTCTCACAAGTGTTAGGTGCCATATAGCTGAACTTTGCAAGGTTTACAAAGTACTCATAAAAACATGCGTGTAACTTAAAAAGAAAAGCAGGTGAACTTACATTTGCAGGTTAAAAGGACCTTACTTCACCATCCAATTATCCCAAATTAGTTCCAATCGTGTTTTCATATTATTGTTTTTCCATCGACAGGAAATGTGTTTGTTTTAAAAGAGTGGCTTGTTATTAGGCCAAAAGCATTAGATTATTATAATACTGACATATAAAATAATATACACTGTAAATAAGATGAATGTAAACAAGAAATGATAAAATTATTCACACTGGGCAAAATGCTTAATGTACAACAATATATACACATATACTGATTCTGTACATGTGTCAAATACGTTGTACGTACACTAATAAAATGCAAAACTACAGTGTACACTTGGTGTGCAAAGATCTGCATTATGCATGTATACTCATGATCTACATTGATATACGCTACGCATATCAACGTATTGGAATGCTCCATATACAAAGATATACGTTACGTATGCAATTGATATTGTTTTCCACATACGTCAATATACGTAAATATACTGAACTTATATCAAGCATTTTGCCCAGTGTCAACAAAAGCAAGCTCTTATGTTTTAGTTATTTATGTATAATTTTTAGGGTGGATTAGTCAATCGATGTTGACATTCAAATATATGGCAAAGAGTTCAAATACATGTGACTAAATATCTGAAAAAGTATTTCACACAATCGTGACGACCATACGCGCAGAAACGACAATTTAAAATATGTTACTCTAGTTGATATTATAACGAGTGCCAACGTTTTGCGATGGCTAACAAAAATGGACTTGCATCTCATAAAATGGACTGACCTTGTGGTTAAAATGTTAATAAAACGTGTACATAAATTATTGACTGATTAGATAATTGATTCATTTAGTATATATTTGCTAGTCACACTGCTCACAATTTATGCAGCTCAATCGGTGCACATTCGGTCACTAAGATATATATAAAAAATACGAACAGTGTGATGTTATATGGTAAAACTAATAAATGTGCATTTTATATGTTAGTCAGAGAGAGAGAGAGAGAGAGAGAGAGAGAGAGAGAGAGAGAGAGAGAGAGAGAGAGAGAGACATACTGTATAGGGACAGACTGACAGACAGGCAGGCCGCACACATAAGCAGGGTCAACAAATTTTGATAATCTCATTGAAAGGTGAAACAACATTTTCATAAAGACCACTTTATGAACATCAGTTGGAGTTCAGTAATTCTGTGTGGTGTGTCTACGAATACATGCAACAAGGCTATTTTGGGATTTGCAAACACTTATTCGACATACACAGTAAAAAGGTTGCATTCCCATCATCGCTTCAGTGGCGTCACAGCCATCGGGGTAGTTGTCAGTGACAGGAAATGTTTGCTTCTGCTTCGACGGGTAAAACAATGGTATACTCGTCCATTTTGACAGCGGCGTTTAGTGTTATTATCCGAAGGCATGATTCATTAACTATTCTGATTTTGTGTAGGCTTTTATGATTCGAAAGTTTACTTTTTCATATTTCAAGATAAACAAAAACAACGTATGTACTGATTAGATAAAGGGTCGAGACAGATCATGCTTTTTAAATTTACATTATAGACACATATTTCATGTTCGCCTAATAAAAGGTGGTACAGTTTTGTAACGCACATATTACCTCAACGAGATGACGGCAACTCGATTCTTTGACTGCGATTAACTGCCGAGGGGTGTTTGGCTCGGACCTATCCACGACAGCTAGGCTCCCATGCATGCGTTTGCAGATCAAGGCATTTGATTGGTCAACTCGTCCATATTTATGTTTCCAAAGATCAGTGAAATTAGGTAGCAAAGATAAACATTTAAAATTAGCATATTTATTGTAGGCATTTTAAAGCATTCTCAAGAGAGTCTTTTATTATGTCGTCTAGTAATACTGTAGATTGAGGACATTGGAGTATCGTCCACTCTTCGTAATTGGGCCGATGCGGGTTTGCTTCATCCTGTCCCAAGTCGCTTTGCCCTTAGCAGTCTGAGCTCACAAATAACTGTACTTTTCTTCGAACCTGAGTGTTTTTCAACAACTGTAACGTTACCACTCCTAGTAGGCGTCCCCTTAGTAGACAAACTATTCCTTTTAAGGATATACATAGGTTGCACAAAAGTCCTAAGTGTCTGCCTAAAAACATCGCCAAGCCTTTCTCTTTTCTCCTCTCAAATGAAGTGTTCGATACTATATACAGGCAATGACACTAGACATAATAGTATCTTTCCAAATTTTACATTACATCCGTGACATTTTCTCCTACCGACACGATTTATGGCAACTTTTTTTATTTGTTTGCTGTGTAGATTTGCAATGATGACAACTTTTCAACTTTCAAAGCATAACTAAAGGCTTGTCAACAAATATTTGTGTATTTCTATTGATGATATCACCTTGGCATCGTTCGGAATGAACTTTTACCTTACCAATGAAATAATTGAGAACAACAACCGGGTTATTCTTTTGGGGAAAACAGACAACGCTAAGACTGAACTCAATATATACTTTCTTTACAACTGGTACGCTGAGCTAATAACTTCCACTAACAGAAAATATTCCTTTACGTAGCACCACAACAGTGCAGCCATTCATGTTTTGTGAGGCGACGACAGGAAATAACTGAGGGCGGTATGCAAAGTGTTGGAACATAACCATCCATGCTGAATGCAGATTTCAGCAAATGTAAATTTCTGGTGTCCTCCTTTTTGATTTAGCCTAACTTTACATTTTAGAATAAGTAATTGTGATAATTTGAAATCAAAATACAGCATAGCATAACAAGAAACAATCACTCAAAGCTGAATTCCATTTTTTTATGATTGAATATTTTAAATTCATATTTTGTTTTCTGTTATATAACTTCTCCACGACCTTATGTGTGTTTAAACAAAAAAGTATCAAACTTACTGACAAAATTAATGGTATTCACACTAAATATTATTGTTGACGTATATATTCTAGTCCGGATTTTAATTCAGTCTTCAACAAAACATTAGCCACGTCACACGTACACACCCGCTGCTGTGTTTTCAAGACAAATACGATGTATTTCGACGTGAATTATTTTCTGATAACATGAAGCTGTATTTTACAGCAGGGGCTAAATACTTCAAATATGCAAACGTTTACCGAGTTCAGAAATGTACGAGTCACCTTTGTAGTGTTGGAGAAACCTAATCAAAATCAGGTTAGTGGGTTATGAACATGTTACGTTAAAATGTATGGCATATGGTATTAATTATATAAACTCTGACTCCCGCACTGGTCGTGCTGTTCATTGTAATTATAGCTAAGAAGATGCCAATAACTACAAGTTGGGGTATTAAAATTAGATGTAGGATTAGGCACCTGACTGATTTTGCGATTTCTAAATACCAGGTGATTTCGCTATCGATCTTGACGATGAGGGCGTCCCAGATGTAACCGCTTGTAGGAAAACCAACTTAATACAGTGGCAGAGCAAAATATAGAAGTGTCACTAATCACGTGACCAGGTTTATCAAAATTTACTGTTGTTTGCTCCTTTTATGCAAAAAATATTGTAGTTCCAATATTTGAGACTAGATATCTGAACATATTTTTACGCAATATCGTGACTACCACACATACTGATACAACATTCTTTAGCCTTGTAAAATATCTGACATCAAATGCAACGAGCAGTGTCAACGTCCAACTCTCGCTGCATCGGGCAACACACTCTACACAACTGTTGATCACAATTGCAATCATCCTACGTCTGGATTATTTCAAAACTGCTTGTTTTCTGGCACAATTAATGTCCAAATTATCCATCAAAAATAGCTGTTGTAACCTCACTGTACCACCTCTGAATGTCGCAACGGTCGACGTATACCGTACAGAATGAGACAATCTATTTGTGTTTGGTATACCAAAAAAGCCATGACTAGCGTTCTTATGCAAAGTTACGAAAGAAATCGTTACTTTTTCTGTGTGCAGTGCGTACACGTACGTAATCCAAACTTATGGAAATGATCGGTCTCGGGCGCTGAATTTCCGACGTTCGATCACTCAGGAGACTGTTGTCTGCATTTTGGGCTTAAAGTGATGAAAATACCGCGAAGAAAGAAAGACAAACAAGTTGATATAGTGATAGCAATAACCCTTGCCGCAGGAGGGGATACACGAGAGATTGGTACAATGCGCGACATATAGCACTCGCTTATCGGCTCGTGCTATTTGTCGCGCATTGTACCAAAAGTCTCTGTACCCTCCTGCGGCAGGGGTTATTGCTTAAATAAGTATGTTCTTCCCTATTGGTGAAGTAGCGATGCAAAAAAGTCACTTCCTTATGACATGAAACATTTGAGCCACATATGACGGAACACTTAAATTGATTGTTTTCCCATTATTTCAGATGTTGAACATGGACCAAAAACAATCAACATTACTGATGCTAACGTCCAAGACTGTACTCCAGTGATAAAGCATACGGCATCCTTGATTAATTTCCTATGCTCTGCACTACAAGTAAAATTAAGATACATTACTTTGTAATACCGTGTTCGGTGTACACCCCGATTGATTTTATCTTATGTTATTCGGCAGAGATGCACAAACAAAAGTATCAGCTCAAACATTCATAGTTTTTATCACATTAATGGTATTATTTGATAAACCCGATACAAGATGTAGAGTACGATAATAGGTAACACAACATAGTTACTGGACTAAAAGGAGTTGTAGTCAACAAATGTTCAACAATACCGCATTCAAGTTAAGGTAGCTACATACTTTATAGACACTTTCAGATTTTTATTTTTTTCTCAATTATAGAATTCCAAAGCCCAATAAAGCATATGCTTTCTGAAAGCCCTGATATTAGGAAACCCGACCGTACACAGACATTATTTGTATATTTGTCACGTGACAAGCGTTTTGCTTAACCTTCCAAAATCGGGTTTTCCTCCCTTTAACGAACACGCTGCACGATTTCCTGTTGAAACTTGTGCAATGACAAGCTTTGGGTTTTGTTCGGATTACCAAATATATCAGGGCTTTCAGAAAATATATACTTTATTGGGGTATGGGACTTATATAACTGACAAAAAAGCAAAAATCTGAAAGTGTCTATAAGGTATATAGCTACATTAAGCTTAATAGGGTGCCATTGTATCTTTAGGCCACTTCAGTCGATTCGTTGACTACATTTGTGCGTTCTAATTAAGAAACCGATGACATCTTGCCGTCAAGAAATAGAACAATGAGTAACAAGTACATTTTTATTTAGTGGCAGAAACCCGCGTTTCGGTTTTTGTTACCGTGAATTTTCTTCTTAGTCACTGCATGAAAGATGCAGCGGGGTAATACCACATAGAATGGTTTAGGGTGTGGTAGCCTTAAGGAGTAGGCGACCTAGTAGAATATAAGCTCCAACAAATCAATAGCGATGACCAGTCTTCTCGCAAAAATACGACTAGTAAATACCAGGATGATGACGTAAAAGTTTCGTTTCGTATGATTACATGTCGGTCAGAGGTTAACATTACTCAATACGTGTAATTAGCATGGACATGTCGAAATTAACTGTACTGTAACAATACAATTTCAAAACGCCATGCAGGACGTAGCGTCATATTTTGATGGCGTCAGGGTGAAATTTTCTGAAGGTTCTGGCATCGACAAAAATCACATATCACTTAATTAGGCAGTGCTTCAGATTGCCGAGGGCTATTGGTCAATTGCCGATCTTCTTTAAGTATTCCGAAACATTAGTAAATCTCTCCAACAAATGGAAAATAGCCTAAACCTGATGAAACATAATGGAGAACTATCCTATCCATTCTACTCACGACAGGCTAAGTCCCTTCCTGCTGTTTTTAGAATTGTCAAAATTCCAAAAACATGCGAAGTTTCGAACGATATTGCGCTTCGTGGCACGGAAGCGTTTGTGAAAAAACAACTGCTTACGTCAGATAGAAACTCATTTAAGCCTTATCAAGCAATTCTTCACCTGAATACAGATGACAATCTTTGGCAAAATCACAAGTTGAACTCTGTTCACGATTGGAACGTCTGTAGCTAGTGAGAAAATGGAATATAAAGAAGTCAAATATAAAATATGATAAGTTACGTAAAGGTGAGTATGGCAGAGAATGCGTCGACGTCAAAGTCATAGCGACAAGGACATTGAATGACTTCAGACATGCAAGATCAGGAGAATAGTTCGATGCCTTACAAATGAGTAAACCTAGCTGTGGCAAACTGTTATGAATTAAAACAAAAGAAGATGAAAGAAATGAAAAGAAGTAGTTACAGTATATTGCAACTGAGTATTATTCTAAAACAATGTGTCTATTGAAAATAAACTGGGCAAAATGCTTGATATACAACAATATACACACATATACTGATTATGTACATGTGTCAAATACATCAAGTATACAGTACGTATGCTAATAAAATGCAAAACTATAGTGTACACTTAGTGTGCAAAGATCTGCATTACGTATACTCATGATCTGCATAGAAATACGCTACGCATATCAACGTATTGGAATGTTCCATATACAAAGATATACACTGCGTATGCAATTAGTATTGTGTTCCATATACGTCAATATACATAAATATGCTGAGCGCATATCAAGCATTTTGTCCAGTGTAAACTGGGGCGGGCTTCTTTCACCTAGGATGACTGAATCAAACATTTCCAAGGTTTCTTTTATCTCGGGAATGATGCCGGAGAAAGTGATCAGTTTTATAATGAGATTAAAATTATTGTAGATGAGTTTGATCCTCTGTTTGCTGACATTGATTGTACTGTGATCATGTGGACTGTCATGTGCTGAGTGGAAAGAGATTTCAGTCGATTAAATTAAAAAAATTCTGAACTTGAACAAGAGAACTTTATTCTAGAAAGTTCAAAGAACTGCTCGTTCATTGGCATAGCAAATCGCTCTATGCGGGCCATTTTTCCTCAGAACGGGCTGTCGGTGTGGCAGTTCATTTGCATAAACACAGACTGAGATGAAATTCGGGATTTCGTAGTAACTTCTGTAGAATACTTTAATCTGTGTACAAACACATCCGATCACTTGTTTTCACACCCAATTGTGTTACACAGGCAATAAATGTATCTCTATAGTCTTTTTTTGCATCAATTGTAAATGGTCGATCTCATTTATTTACTTGTCCCTTTGACTTACAGAGATCACTGAATAATTTTTATTTCAACATATTCTGCCAAGTTAAAATTGAAAATTAACAATAGCTAACCTAAGTTAATGGTATTAAGGAGAGCTGCAAAACTGCAAATTACAAGAAGTGTGGTTTTACAATAGCAAAAGAAGGTTATAGCTGATCAAGCAAGTAAATCAGTTTATGCAGACAATACTTTGATTACGAGTAAGTCTGACTAAGCAAAATCAGTAATCCCCAGGGCGTAGAGAGCCCACCTATCGTGAACTAAAACTAGACCGTAAATACCGAGTTAAATCATTCTTTATTAATCTGTATAAAGTTTCAGCATGAAAGGCTTAGAAGTTCAAAAACATCAAAGTTGTGACGCCCGTTCTCGTAAATAGCACGGGATAAAAGCCCACTCGTAAAGCCGCCAGCCTTGCATAAGAATATCGGAAAATTTGACGTCATTGAAATCCCACTTTGGACTCAAGATACGGTTAGGGGCTCTCAAACGTGTGAAAATGTCAATAGGAAAACAAGGATTCTTAGAAAAACAAATAAACACATTCAAAAGATGTTAATCAGTGAGTGTTTGAAAGGAAGTTATGTCAAAACCACAAGCTGTTTACGGTTTCGATGAAGCTTTCAAGTAGAGTATAAAGTAACAAGTGCCATGTAAACATAAGACTTTATCACCGAAATACAAACAATAGTGTGGTTCAACGCAGCTATCTCACCGCATTTCACAAACGAAAAGTTAGGTAGAAGTCGACTGTTGCCATTGGCTTGAATGTACAAGTCCGTCATAATGTGAGCTGCAGTGCTGTATATATCCTGTTTTGCATATGAGTAGGAATACCCAACGACGCTCATTAAGGTGCCCACACCTACTGTAGGCCACTCAAATTTACGCGTGGGCACGGGTAATAAATCAAATTGACATTCCAAAGTTGTAAGCTAAAAATCTCACATTATTTGCGCTGAAACAACAAGGACGCGTGGATTATAGAAGAGGATCACTGACAGGTACGTCTGTGGATTTAATCCTTTCAAAGCCTTTTAGAAAAACATGGGTTTAACATGTTCAAATAACAATCAACGTCAAGCCACATCAGTCAAAGTAAATTGTCATTTTCAAGTTATCTGTTATTGCACTGTATGACTGATGGCACAAATTCCCTGTTTTAAAGTTCCTATTAATTATTTTTGCGTTAAAGATTATTTTTACTATAGTTTAATTTATATCATTTAATTATCCTTTGTAAATTTAGTAAATACTTCATTATGTTCTGAAGATAGATTTGCCGTATTGATTTTACCTGGCAACGCAGTCTCCTCCACGCCAACCTCAGATCAAAATTCCTTACGTCAATACATGTTGCTAGAGTACCTGCCATATGTAGTTATACGTTTAAAGTTAAGGTAGTACGGGCCTCGAAAATGAAAGCCCTAAACTTTTGCTAAAACCTTCCTGAATAAGTATTCTAACCGTTGTCTTTCAAATTCAAGAATAAAAATTGGGGTCACCGTGGAAATTTTGATACAAAAGAAACAAATTTCACAAGATTTACCGATATTTGAAATTCAAAACGGCCTCCATCCCAGTGTTAACTCCATGGAGAAAAAACAATCGAAAAACTAAGCCGATGAAAAGTTTTCTTTCCTCACTGAATAGCTCTAAAATGAACCCCACAAGTGTTATATCAGAAAAGAATTGTAAAAATTTATCCGAATATCTGTCTGAGAGGGGCATTTTACCTTTAACGTACAATTGTTCTTACATTTTCCTTGCGGTCATTTAGATTTAATAAATGGACACCATAAATTGTTTCACTGGTAAAAGCGGTTTCATCAATAAGTACTACCCTTAAGACCTTTTCAAGTATATCAGTAAGCATTATGGCGGCAGTTGATGTTTACAAGCCGGTTACCGGCTATTTCCTTTAAGAGTTGACTAGTAGGCCTACTTGTCTAAGTGCTGAGGAGAGCAATGCACGTTTTATTGGGAAATTCGCTTCCGTTTTCTTTCGTGCTGGATTTTTCTGTCAAGATTACTGTGACTCAAAATTGTAGAATGCAGTAAGCGCCTCGAAAGTAAAAGACTTAAACGTGTTCTAAAAAACTCCAGAATGAAAGTTATGTGACCATTCTATTACCAAATCACCAAGAAAAATCTGGTGTCGCAGTAAAAATTTGGAACTAGCGAAACAAATTAGCTGACATTTGCGATATTTTAAATTCAAATGGCCGCCATCCCTATGTTAACTGTATTGGAAAATATGAAATTTGATTTTCGAAAAACGATGACCGTGAAACCTTTTCTTACACCAAGAACTTTGAAGTGAGTCCCCACAAATGGTAGTTCAGAAATGAATCGTATATAACGTTTGAGGCAGAATATCTGTCCCTAGGGCGTGTAAGTGTTCTACCTTAAATTGGCATCATTGTTCAATGAAGCTGTCAGAGTAATATGTGAAACTTAAGCTTGAGGTTATGAAACTTGATAAGTCATTTGGTGGAAATTTGTGTGTCCATTCATTAATGCTGTGCGTATAAATTGAACAATTATCATCACTTTTATGTAGCCATAAAAGTTAACGAATCTTTCAATCATAATTAAAGAAAGTTAATGTCTATAAGTTACGCAAAGTTACACTCTACCAATCTCAATTGTGGATAAAGTATTACACTTGTAAAGCTTGAAAACTATAACTTTAGATGAAGTAAAATGTGATAAAATTCTATTTTTGACACACACTAATATCGAAACAGAGGAGCTATTTTGGAAAATATCGTAGTCATATGTTAAATATTCTTCGAAAATGAACAAAAAATGTATATAATACAAGAACAAAACGAAAAGCAATTAACAATGATTGACAGGTACAAGAAAATAGGTAGGCTTTTCAGCATCAGAAATTATAATGACTCATATAAAAAATCGAGAACGTAACTTTGCGGGTTTTTTTTTCTGTATGAGGAACATTCTTTCTGGGCAATCTCAAATTACCTTCCCATTCTAAACGAGGTAGAAAAACAATCCAGAACTTATAAAAATAAATCACTAACGAGAAAAGCTGATATTTTTTAGGAAGCAGAATATACTTGTGTAACCGGATATATATGCTTAGTAAAAGCATACTCTAAAAGTTCATTTTTGTCATATTGTCATTCTTTGCTTAATTTCAACAGATCCTCAGTCGATACGGTACAGCTACCAAGTATGAAATCACTCCTTTCAATTTTACTTGTCTGTATGACAAAACCAGGTATGTGGTATTCAAATGTTCTCTTTTGAAATTCATTCTGATGTCATAAACAACGATAACAGGAAATGTGTTCAGAGGCTTTGTATACAGACATGCAGACAAGGCTGAAAGTCTCCTGAAACTTGTACTAAACATCAGGTTAAACAGAAAATTAGTCTGCTACCGGGGGCTTCTGCCTATATATAAATGTAGCTATCATAGAAGATTTATAGAAACGCATCAGATAATATGCACCATTTCAAAGATAGTAGGAAACTACCAGTGTATACCATCATTAAAAATATGCAGAGAAACGTAACGTAAGGAATGGTAAAGTGAATAAGAAATAACAACAAAGTGGTAATACAGAGGATTTCGATCGGCTTCGAACTCAAAACGTACGGCATTCATTCATCTAGCAAAGACATCACAGTCAAAACCGCTCGGCCAAATCACCACCCTTAAAGACAGAGTGGTTCAATAACCATGCTATAAAGTTATTATAATTTTTTTAACTGCGACCCCGTCACACGCTGTAGAGTTCATGAAGCACTCGCACTCACATACTCGCTATCACACATCGCACACAAACAATATCAGAGCAATGAATACATCGCTTTGCCCGGCGAAAGGTAAGCGCCGGGATAAAACATCGGGGAGAAAAACTAAATTAAATCTAAACTTTTTAATGCAATAAAATCGACAAAGAGTGTCGAAAATAGTAACCTACAAATCCATAAAAAAACAATGTAAATAGATTAATCAGCCTAAAAAGATACACACAAAATAAAACAATTCGTCTTAATAAAAAGATAATATTGTTTACTACGAACAGTGTGTTTTTTCACTTACACAGCGGCCATCTTTCAAACCACAGTTCTATATGTAATGTCGTGTTCTATTTGAGTGTTATTACTCTTCCTAAGATTATACTGCATTATAAGCCCAAAGGTATGACCTTTGTCATTAGTGTTGTGTACATTGTGGCAGCATTTTTCTTCCTTCGACAGTAAGCGGGTCTGCAACAATCTCGCGATTCGATCCGTATCCACGCGGATAATGGTGGCGATTCCACACCGATTCTTCTTGCTGTCTCTATAGTGCAAAACCGATCAGAAACTCCAATAAAAGCTTTTTGCAATTGATTTCTAAAAGATATGGGATGATATTAGATGATATACCAGAACATAAGTATCGTCAATAGGAAATTCATTATTGTTGTACAGTGATCGACAACACTTCGGACCATGAAAAACCACAGGCACAAATATTTTCGTGGCACATGCGAAAACGAGCATTCACCTCTATGATCACATGAAACACAATCCTGATTGCTATTGGTAAAGGTGACAAGAGGTAAAGCCCAAGGAAAACACAACTTTTTTAAAATAATAGTAAAATATTTACAAATAACTATAATAATTGCAGTAGATATACTCACTCAAGAATAAAAGGGAAGCACTGCCGAACATAAATAAGTGTATTCCGCGACTTGTTTCTCTAAAGTAAGACAAGGTGAAAGGCCGTCAAGAATGACATCATTATCCCTTTATACACAGACAGACTTTGACGGATTCTCTATATATCATAGGGTATCTTGCGCCATGGATTTTGTTTCTTTCATTGATATAGATTTCAACGTTTATTTTACTCTTTGCTGAGAATAGATAACATGGTCAATACAAATGGGCAATATTATACAATCCGCAGAGCTAACCGCAAAGCAATCGACCCCAACAGGCCAAACAGAGATGAAGCGAGGAAAATATTCTTTATCGTTGCAAGTGGTCAAAGCAAGCTATTTTTGTAAGGATTGTTAAATAGAAAATGTTGAAACATGGAATGAAGAACTGGTTAGTAAGTTTTAATACTCTGTCAAGCGAATTACAGAAAAAGAAAATAAATCGATAGGTCATGCAAATAACTTTTTATTGCAATTCATCGACAATTTTTTCCAGTGACGAGTACGTTTTCATGGGTTGCTACTCCAAAGGATGCGTACGTCAGACAAGGAGACACGTTAACCCTGAATTGTTCGGTGAATTACGCTGAGGTTCCATCACGATATCGACGTCCTGGGTGGATTAAACGTATACCAAATGGTACAGCCATGCTCCCTAGATGGATAGTAGTTGATGGCCGTTCTTTCGACGATTGTTGTGACGTAACTGGTGATAAATCAAGGGGAGAGAGCAACCTGGTCATCAAGGACGTGACAGAAGAGAGTGGTGGAATATGGCTTTGTGTCTATGATGGAATGACTACTCAGGCAATCGTTACCGTGATAGGCAAGTTCATCCTCTTTGTTGTACGATTATGATTATGAATACTATTTAACTTTTTACCCGCAAAACAACACCGTTAACCATTTTGACAAATGTATAACAGCAGAACATATGTTTAAATATATAATCAAAAATTGTCATTCTCCTATTATTTTGCTTCAAATGGTAGTATTCTAAACAACAGTACCAAAGCAACAAATTGAATTCCATGAAGACTCCTCTTGGTATTTCAACCTTATTAATGACTTTTCACATATTCACATAAACAGATCCCGACGATCCTGTGTGCACAACAGTCAATGGTATAGGCCAATATGGTGAAGTCATCGAGAACACTGAGGTAACATTACGGTGTAGCCTAAAGACTGAAAATATCACGCCACCAGGCAGACTAGTGTGGTACAAAAATGAAACTAAACTGGGCAGTGGCAACAGTCCCCTAGATATCAACAATAACAAGAGATGATCATGGTGTTCCTTTCAGATGCAGATTTGAACACAGTAGAAGTTCCTCGTCGATTTCTTGTTCAAATAGTTTTACACCAGATGTTCAGTGTAAGTTTTATAAATAATTATTTCAACCTTATTGAACATTGAACGTCGACGTTATTGATATGAAGAGGAACTAAAAACACTAACTGAAAGTTTTCGATATCTAATCAATTTTATATATTTATTTATTTATTTATTTATTTATTCATTTATTTATTATTTATTTATTAATAATGCCTATTTATTTACTATTACTTTATGTTTGCTCATTTGTTCTTGTTTGTTTGCATTTTTGTTTCTTTGTTTGTTTCTGTTTGGGTATTTTTTTGTTTGCGATACAATTCAATTTGTAAATAACATATTGTTATCACATGTCTATGTTGTTCGAGGTAACTTCTAAAGCAACCTGCAAAGTTAATTTTAGGTGTATATATCAGTGACCACTATCAAGAATTCGAACTTTCGCTTGTGCACCAGTACCTTGTTCACAATACTTCTCACATCTAGACGTTTCATTTTCAAATACATTTCTTATAAGCAGAAGATATGATTTATTCTTTGAAACACATCATTTAACTGTGAAGTTCTTGTGATAAATCCTATAACATGATTGTGTAAAACGAAAATGGGCCATACCCTACCGTAGAGATCCTACCGCGAGGAATATTTAAGACAACGGAGAATGTTATTCTTCCTATTGCGACAATCGTTAATTCTAATGACATTAAGCTGTCGGTGGAAAATTGCTTTCTAATTTTCATGTTTATTCAGAGTCTGTTTAAGAAATGGATGCATAAATTTTCAACTATCTAATTATAAGGAAGAGTTGCAAATATTTTAAACTACTGTGGTGTAAAGTCTGTTTTAATATTCTACCATTTGTTACTTCACTTTATTCTGCCAATGGGCTTTTCTTGCTTCACCCATATTTACAGGATTGTGTCATCATTTTTTAAATTCATATCACTTTGGGACAGACGAGCGGATATTATTGTTTTTCGCAGGTGACCCCTAAATATCCTAGTGAGTGGTCGTTCGAAGACATAAACTTGGATACGTTTTTCCTCTATGTGCACCATCAACAAGTTTATGACGGTTTTGGCTTGGTGCATTTAAGTCTTGCAAAAATCTTTTGGACTGACAAGTCGACGTGCGTTTATTTCACCATGCAGCAATATCTTGATCGCAAATCAGCGTACAACGACGTATGGTAAATAAGTATAGGGTTATTCACAAAAAAACTGGATGTATTACCGAGTATATCGTACAGCGGATGTATTCCTTCGTCGAGGACAATAGCGAAGCGTACGATGTACTAAAACATAAATCCCGGGTATTTTGTGGACACTCTTATTACAATGAAATACAAGATTTTCGTCCTATTTTACCAGAAAAGTCGAAATTATAGCGTGTCTACAATGGCCTGTCATCCCGTACACTGCGTCGCGTGATCGCGAGGAGACTTGGAACGCGTTCAACTCGCCAAACAATCTGCCTGCAGAGATTGTCGCGCGGCGAGCATAATTATCTAGCTAGGGAGACTCAGTGGTTGCAACACCAATCTCCGCGAGGTCAACAACTTGGAGACCATCTAGCTTCGTTAGAATTATCCACCGCACTGCTGCCGCACCGAGCTTCAAGCTATGTGTGGAGATTGCTCTTTCAAGTGTGCATATAGAAAATCAAGCCACACAGCGTTGTGCGCGTGCTAGAGACACTGTTTTATGTACAGGTTTTGGACTTAGAAACTATTAACTGCGATGCGTACGGCTGTTAGATGTTCACCTTATCAAAAAACAATGCTGAAATCTTATTTTTCTTTCCTTGTTTGGACGTAAAACTTACGAGGTCAAAGGTCAAATAGCTTTAAAATAGCACCGGTACCAAAGGTTGTTGTCGTCAATGTTATTTCACTTCGCGTCCTCTAATAACGAAACTAACTGTACGACAAAACTCGATAAGTCACAGCACAGGTGTATTTATACACATTTTTACAATACCTAAAATATGCATTACTGTCAGCAACGGCTACGATCGTCTGCTTCAGTGTCAGTGATAGTGTGACGAGAATCACGAGTCTTTCTAACCTTATAATTTCCCTCAACTAACATTCCTCTTTATTTTGATCAACGGGGGAAAGAGAAACCGAACAGCCTAAATTTCTTCACTAATGATGTTGATGATGATTTTGACAAGGTTGTTGATGCTGTTGTTGTTGTTGTTGTTGATGATGATGATGATGATGATGATGGTGATAATGAGGAGGAGGAGGAGGATGACGACGACGATGATGATGACGATTACAAAGAGAAAGAGGATGATGGTTATTATTGTACTTGGGCCTCAGCCCAAGTACATTTGTTTTCATTCCGTGGGAAAAAACTGTAAGTATAACCATTTCTGGCTGAGACCAGGGAGGGCAAAATGTATTGGCTTCATCTTTCTTGGCATAATAAATGGCGTAATGATGTTAACTGAATGGAAGTGCTGCTCTCAGCCAGTCTTGAATAAGTGAGATGTGAATATAAATGCTTCTCTATCTGAGTTTTTGCCACAAAATCTTCTGAATATAATCAAAATGTGCATCGAAATGCAACAATTAATGCACCCTCCGTTTACTAGGCGATGGCACGACCCGTGCTACACCCACTGGACGAGCCAAAGTGGGAGGGGTAATTTCGGTTTGGTCGAACAGGAGGGCTAGAGACCAGAATTTAACATTTAAACTTGAAACATGTTTAATCACTGACAAGATGTGGATTAGTGTTAATCAAAGAGAAAGTTTGAAAAGGAAAGGTTTTATATCCCGGACACAATGAAAAACATTACGACTGGAAACTGTACCCCCGGTTGAGAATAGTAACGCCCACAGCGATGGAGAACACTTATCCTTGAGCTGAGAAAACCAGACCATCATTTCGAAATAGAGCTGCAGATTCGAGAAGCTCGTTAAAAATAGCTAGGTACACCCCGTAAGGGGTGGTTTCGAGTCTTGAGGGCAAATTTCGCCTCCTTCATTTAGAAATCGTACGTTTGTTTTTCCAGGGGAACACATCATTTGACACAAAATTTGCATGAAAAGGGGTCGCCAGTAAGCACGTGGTCAAATCTGGCATAAGAAACAATATGAAATGTTGGGTAAAGCCAGTCCAAAATAAACTGATTTGAACTTTGTGTTTTGTAATTTATACCACTGCAGTAACATGACTTTTTTTGACAACATCACACAATGTAATACGTTTTGAAACTGAATACTCCGACGTATTCTGTGTCCCCTTTGCTAAAAAATACGGTATGCCGATTACCATGTAAGGAGATGATGACGTCAAGACAGATTTGTAGTGCGTTTGGTCTTGGATGGTGCACGAAGTTTTGTCGAGGTAGCTTGTGTATTTATTTCCTAAATGGGAGATATTAGGGTCGATCTAAAAGGCCGAAAAATGTTATGATACTCTAAGCGAGCTGAACTCCAATGCGAATGGTTGGATAATTTGGAGGATGTCTAGACTGATCTCGTCTCATTTATTTGGCGGTCAGTATTGAATTTCAACTGCGTCACAAGTTTGCGTCGAGCGGTCAACGAACGATATTTTAGAAATCTGGAGACATGGCACATCGCAGTTTTATTTTAGTATTTTATATTTTACAAAAGATGTAAGAAGCAATGATTTTGTTGAAAATTCTGAAAAAAATATAGGAAGATTTGATCGCGAACACATTTTCACTTGGGGGTCAACTAGCCCTGCGTACGATGCTGTGTGTTCCGCTACAGCTAACCGCCCGGCTCACCACAGCCCTGCAAAGACCCGTACGTTGGGTCGGTGACTTCAAATCCATTTTGGGACTTGACGTGAAAAGCCAAATTACTGCCGAAATTCAGCGTTCTTGGGCCCAAGTCGTATCCCAGCCTACCTCAGCTACTCGATCGCTTCCAAAAATGACAGTCTTTTATTCACTTCTCGTAAATAACCGTCGATGTCGGCAACTCTCTCGCTGGCCCTGCGTACGATGCTGTGTGTTAGCTGTAGCACATAGCATCGTACGCAGGGCCAGGGGTCAACATGGGGTCGCAGCCATGTTGCCTCAATTAGCTCAAAACTTATTTCTGTCTGCACTCAAAACTCAAAAATGTCGCATATGAACCTGAAAAATCGATGTAATTTTGTCAAACTTCGGCGAAATTTCAGCCTATAGACAAAATTTCATCTAGGTAAGGTAAATTTACTGAAATTTGATCGACAAATAATCCTGAGCGTGAACGTGACAGCTCGCCTTCTCCGGGAAGTCATGCATCCGGCCACAGTCGCTCGAGAGCTATTCAGCTCTGGGACTATTCGCCCCATAGACGAGTATACAGAAGCGAGAAATACCTCGCTTCTGTATACTCGTCTATGGGGCGAAAGTCCCAGAGCTGAATAGCTCTCGAGCGACTGTGATCCGGCCAGCTGCCCATATGGCCGGGTGCATGAGATTGTTTTCAAGCGACGGCGGCAGACCGTACGGGGCTCTGGATATGAACCTACTGCCGGTGTAGCTGTAATAACTGTTGCGTTGTTTTTAATCACCACGGACGAAGTCCGAGGGGACTTATAGGTTTGGTCATGTCCGTGCGTCCGTCCGTCCGTTCACGCCTACAGTACCCAACCCCATACAGATGCACGTCGATTTGTTTCACAATGCTATCAAATTTGGCCGTGTTAGAGGACTTTTTAGTTTACACCTCCATAGACTCCCATGTATAAGGCAGTTCTCCATAGACTCGCATGTATGATGCCAAGAAAAATAAAAATTTAGTTTCTCATCGTATTCATATTGCCTAAAGGATGCAGTGACACAGTTTTTTTGTCCCCACGGATAAAGTCCAGGGGGCTTATAGATTGGCTCATATCCGTCAGTGAGTGCATCAGTGAGTCCATCGGTTCACGCAGATATCTCAGACATTTTGACAAAATATCATGTGACCTTGGTGACCTTTGACCTCAAATATACATTATTGTCCATGACTCAGTAACCACAAGTGCTAAACCTTTCATATTTGGTATGACGGGACACCTTATGATGCCACATATTGTACTCCATTAATTATGTGCATATCTAATTATGAGCGAGCCAATAGAGCGAGAGGTCTGATTTCTGGTATATAGGAAAGGTTAACAATATAATTTGTTTGACAAAACTTCACGTGACCTCAATGACCTTTGACCTCAAATATACATATTTGTCCACAACTCAGTAACCACAAGTGCTACACCCTTCATATTTGGTATGAAAGGACACCTTATGACACCATATATTGTACCTCATTAATTATGTGCATATCTTATTTTGAGCGAGCCAATAGAGCTAGAGGTCTGATTTTGGTATATAGGAATAACTTAGCAATACAATTATTATGACAAAATGTGACGTGACCTCAATGACCTTTGACCTCAAATATATATATTTGTCCACAACTCAGTAACCACAAGTGCTACATCCTTCATATTTGGTATGATAAGACACCTTATGACACCACATATTGTACCTCATTAATTATGCGCATATATAATTTGAGCGCGCCTATAGAGCGAGAGGTCTGATTTTTGGTATATAGGAATAACTTAGCAATACAATTATTTTGACAAATGTCACGTGACCTCGATGACCTTTGACCTCAAATATATATATTTGTCCACAACTCAGTAACCACAAGTGCTATACCCTTCATAAATGGTATGATGGGACACCTTATGACACCACATATTGTACCTCATTAATTATGCGCATATCTAATTCTGAGCAAGCCAATAGAGCTGGATGTCCGATTTTGGTATATAGGGATAACTATAGGGTAGAAATCTAAATATGCCCATCTAAATATTAGACATCTACCATCGAGAACAAAAGAAATTTGCTGTAATTTGAATATTTAAGGAGTTTAAGCAATTCCCGCTATAAATAAAGAACCCCTGCCTCAAACTCCACAAAAGTTGCTAGACATATTTTGCCGTTGTCATGCCATTGCTTTGTTTAATAACCAGTTAATCAAATGCCTCATTGACAGGAGGAAATTCAAGACCATATTTGAATAGTAGTATATATTGTCCTCAAAATTACTCTATCACGGCCCAAGTACTCATTGCCTTCAGCAATACTGCCTTGTTATCGTTGTTATTATTATAATTACAGATCCACCAACAGCATTTTCTCGGTTAAAGATATGCGTTAAGGAGGAAGGAACACTTAAAATAGAATGTGGGTATATACCCGGTAACCCGAAGCCGGCTGTTGTTCAGTGGAAAATTCCAGGAAGCGAGTTGTTTATCAGGCATAACCCGCTGATAATCGAGAACGTTGATTCTAAGAAACACAGCGGAGTCTTTACATGTAAAGTCCACAACACTTATTTCAATGGAGATCAAGGAAGGAGTTTCAGTCACACGGTTGTACGTGTCGAGTGTAAGTACAATCTTTGGAATCCGAACTCTCTTTGCAAATTACGTTTTTTAAACTTTAAATTTACTTTTCTGTGTTTAATCACAATAAACAATAAAAAGTTAGTTATGTTGAGGGTTTAGTTCTTATATGTATTTTGATTTATTTTGTTTGTGTGTGTGGCGTTTTCTGTGCGTGTCCTTAGTTGGCCCAAAGGTCGAAACACTTCCAGTTCAACGAGTGAAACAAGGAGACGATACGTCTTTGAAATGTGGTGCAAAGGCTGTTCCTGAGATTGACAGTGTTAAATGGATTACGCCCACCGGTTCTGTTGGTAATGGACGTAAGCTAAAATTACAAAATGTGCAGAAATCAGATAACGGGATTTACAACTGTACAGCTAGTAACACATTTTGTGAGGAAATAGGTGGAAGCGCTGATGGATGGAATTATACATACCTTGATGTACTGTGTAAGTATATTAATCAACAAAGGAGACAGACAGATGGACAACAGATTGTTATGCTGATAAAAGAATGGAATAAAGCAATTAATAAGAAAGAAAATGATATTCAGATATATATATATATATATATATATATATATATATATATATATATATATATATATATATATATATATATATATATATATATTGTAATGTTTTTCGAAACTATAGTTTAGCCTTAAAAATCAATGTCGCGTGTGCAGGAAAAACGTTTTTATTTTAAATACATCTTGAAAATATAGTCTGTCCGTATACAGCACAAAAGTAGCAATATATCATTTATCATGTGTTAGATTTTTATAACAACACGGTGACCCTATTGTTTAAATTTGTTTGTTTGTTGCTTCTTTTTATTAAAGATACGTCGACAGAGGTTTTTCTAACAGGAAACACAACAGTGAAGACAGGAGAGGTTTTGATGCTTACGTGCAGAACAAGCCCAAGTAACCCAGGTTCAGCTATCACGTGGTATAAGAACGGTTCACCTTTAGAAGGCCATGCTGGTGTTATCAACATATCATCATTTAACGCGGAAAGCAGCAGTCACCGCGGATTCATATCGAAAGAAATTATACGTATTAAAGCGAAACCTTACGATAATGCAGCAAAAATACAATGTTCGGCCAAGAGTCCGGATCTCCCTGACGCGCAAGATGTGTTTTCAAGGGAAATTTCACTGTCCATATTCTGTAAGGATACGAGCCCTTATAACGAAAGGGAATTACTTCAAACATCATAACCGCAGCTATTTGTTTGTCATTGAATGATTCGAGATCAATTGAGGAGATCTATTAAAATGAGTGATCGCCTGAATTAGATTAGTAAGTTCGAAGATTTAAATGTGCTTTTTTTTCGTTTTATCATTTACCTGCAGTTCCGCCAAGCCAACCTGATAATTGCTCCACAAGGTTAACAACATCGACTGAGGAAAACGATATCCTCGTCAATTCCCGGTTACTGCTGCAGTGCACTTCGTGTAGCAGTAATCCTCCGGCCGATATATTGTGGTACATGGATGGTTTAGACATACAGTCAACAGATCAAGTAAACCACAGGCAGGGAATCTTCAGCGGCACCATTGCGGAACAAAGCCTTGAGATCAACTTGGGACATAAACACCGCAACGTTTCATTCATGTGTGCTGCTATCAACCGGCAATTTTACGGACAAACATATGAGTCACCGAAACTAGAATTGGATGTACAATGTAAGTAGGAACAGTATGTTTGTAAACATTGGTTGGAATTTGTCGAAATTCGTTATCATTTATTTTTTTACAAAAAGAATAACGTGTATCACGATTCTTTATTTTTTGAGATCCTCCATTTGCAATAGGCGAAGGGTATAACAACAAAGTAGCAGTGGATAGTGGTGGAACTGCTGCTTTACGATGTCGGGTGAATGGGAATCCATCCCCGTCAATACAATGGTATGACCGACACGGAAAAGAGTTACCACCTGGTGATAACAGACGATATGTCAAAGAAGACCCAACGAATACAATTCTAGAGAGCACGCTGTACATTGAAGACGTTGGCGGTAGTGATTATGGGATGTATTATTGCAGAAGTAGTAATAAACATGGTGCAGTTAATATTACAATTGAACTCCTTGGAAAGAGTAAGTTAAATATACTCACCTGTTCTTCACTTAGACGTAGAAGGGCCTGTGTATCTTGCACAACGTAATGTCTTCTTGATATATCGTTAACTTTCTTCCTCAAGAACCAATAATAAAGTATCCGCCCAGCTAAAAATCGCGTATGACATGTTCATATTCATTTTGAACATATGTTCATTCATTCATTTGTTTGTTTGTTTTATTTCTTATCTCTTAATTATTGTTCTTGCACCACAGCTGCTCCGGATGCAGTGTCTGATGTCAAAATTAACGTAAAGGCTGACGTTGTTAATGTTCGCTGGAGCCCGGGCTTTAACGGCGGTGATAAACAGACATTCTACGTGGAGTATGTGGAATTGCCTGATGGTGCCGAGGAAACTACCGGACAAATTGATGATAATGAACAAGGGGACATGTCTGTCAACATCACTGACTTGGTTCAAGGTTCCTACTACAAAATAACAGTTGTTAGCAAGAATAGGATCGGAATAAGCAGAAGCCGGACGATAACGTTAAGATTACCATATAATAATGGTACAGTTCAAGCATTTGTTAATTTCTTAATAAAAACGTCCGTCGTTTTAATCGGAATGTCTAAACTGTCATACTTGTATCACTTTTTTCATCGTAACGGGCACTTTCATTCTTGTGGCCCACCTTGTAGCTGTAAAAGCCAAATCTTAATTTGCTTGAGTAATAATGAAATCCCTTCGTCTAACACACACCAACGAAATACAAGTATGATAGAATATATAGGTAATTAATAAAGCAGAAAAATATAACAATTTCACATTCCAATTTCGCATATTTTGTGCGTTTATTATGACCGTCATGTTTCTTACTTCATGGATGTCGTTCATTGTATTCTGTTCATAAATCGTTCTTCTGGTTGTATTCGTAATATCTTTCCGAATGGACCTGTGTTAAACATCTTGCACAGCAGGGAAAGCGATCTCGAATATATGGCCTTCTGAGTTGAAATTATGTAAACCACTAGTGGCGCTGAGCATGTGTCTCACTGATGTCACTGGTGTCAAAATCAATGTGAGTCATGCTAAAAGTCAACATTTCAGTATTTTTCTCTCTAATATGGACGACAAAATCAAAACAAGAAACTGTTCATAATCTTAAAGTTATAATTTCGAAATTACTTTGCGTTCTTTATTACTTTCTTGGCAGGTACCAACTCAACATCTACACAACAGAATGTAACGCTGCTCATTATCGCTAGCTGCTCTACTGTAGCTGTAGTTGGGACAATCGTTGCAGTGGTTTACATGATCCGATGTTACAACAATGGTAATTTACGTGAGTACAAAAACCAATAAAAATAACTAGTCTAATCATTTCACTTTATAACTGATTAGAAAATAACTTTCAAATATGATATTTATCCATGACAGTAATTACTTGATGAATTGATACTCTAAATCTTTTGGCTTCTTTCCAAACGTTCTTATGTGTGTTGTACTGTAATTCCATATTAATCATATATCAATATTTTAACAACAAGATATATTAAGAAACCCCTCCACAGAACGCAGGCGTCTTGGTGTATCTGAAACAGAGGAACCCGGCAACAGTGAAAGCATTCCTTTAAGAACTGTCTATACAGGAGACGAAGAAAGCGATGGTACATCCTCTGATGATCAACAAGTGAGATACAAATAGAATATTGTACGCTTAATGTTTTCTTGTCCAGTAAGATTTCACACCAAAAGTTATATTGTAACTCCACAGAATCGCAATTCATTGCAAAGGAAAAAAGCTCTAAACAATATTTACATTAAAGGTATATATTATAGAACCATGGAAAACAATCACGGTCAAATGATATTTCAGCTTTGTTTATTAGCTTTGTTTAATAGAAATAACGATTTTGTATGTGTTGATAGTTGAATCTGCAATTATATTTCGGTTTCTAAAATATACAATAGTCGACTCTCTAATGCCCTCATCTACTACACAACCACTGTCAATTCCGAAACATAGGTCGTATGGATTGCGTTTATAGTCTGGCAATCTCTTTGCATCACATTCCAGACATCCGATGCTTATACAGACCTCGACGTCAGGAGGGCGTCCCAGACTTACACGAAACCTGGACAGTTTGTATTTGAATTTCCACGAGACCGCCTGCATATAAGAGACACCCTATGGATCAGTAGATTCTATCGAATCGTCAAAGGCGAGGCTTGGTTTATAGATGGTAAAGATGGACAAAGTGTTGTCGCCATTAAAACTGAGATAGGTAAGAAATGAGCAGATTAAAGTACAGTTGAATTTACCATAGGATGGTTTGTGTTCGGAAAGTGATAATATATGTGCTGAAGTAAATATTAACTTTAATCATTAACTGTAATTATGGATACATTCACACAGAACCAATAAATCCTGAGACGTCGACTCGGAGCAATATGATGCAGGAAATACAGCTGATGAAGAAACTTCACGGGGTGGAAAATGTGATAAAAATGTTGGGCTACTGTACTAAAGACGGTGAGAATGATATTACATCTACACAAACAGACAATCACTGACACGGAAAGATTGAATATGTAGAAATACAAGTTGAAGAGGCATACTGTAATTTAGTCATTTAGAAATATTTGATTTCCTTTATGCGTAACATTTCTTTTATACCTTTAATGAATTATAACAAAACACATTTTCCCTGAAATGACTCATAACACTTCGTTTGAAACGTTACTAAAAGTTTCAAATTACGCAGGTCCTATGTCTTTTATCATGGAGTTTGCTTCGTATGGTAATCTGAAGACATACCTGGAAGAAAATCGTCAGTTCTTTGCAGCTGGTAAGCAGGAGTCCTCAATAAGACAACTGATGGTGTTTGCTGCAGACGTCGCTAGCGGGACGAAACATTTACAAAGAAACAAGGTAATGATATAAGGAAGTGTGCTTTATGTGAAGACTAAAACTCCACGTATTTTATGGAACAGACTCGTTGGCATCCAAATGGTCATTACATGGCATACTATACCATTTATATTTACAAAAGAAAATCAATAACAGATTATGAAGTGAAAATTCAGATAGCTTATGTCATATAATGCTAATTTTCAGCTGTATAACGGCAGATAAATCGTAACAAGGCAAACACTTCAGGAGAAGAGAAACTGAAATTGAGAGCTATTTTTTTTCTGGAAAGGATTATTTGACCCTAGTTTTGTTTATCTCCCTGTCCGTCTGTCTGTCTATATCTCTGTCTGTCTCTTCTTGTTTGTTTGTTTGTTTCTCATATGATAGATTGTTCATCGATATCTGGCAGCTAAACATGTGTTGGTATGTGAAAGTGGTATCTGTAAGATTTCGAACTTCAGCTACGCTAGTGGTGTGATGAGTGACGAACAGTTTTTTTGAAACAAACAAGGTAATTATTCGTTCAATAATGTAAAGAGGTTACTTTGTTTATTTATTCACTTGGCTAGTCAATCAGTAACGTTCACGCTCCCACTCAGTCACTCACTAAGTATGTCAGTCAAGAAGTTTGTTAGATAATTCATTCATTGTTTATTTACAAAGAGTAATATTTACTTTACTTAGTAAATTATTGTCTATTCAACATCAGATGACCATTTCGAATCTTTTTAAGCCTTTTGGATATGCTTTTGCTTCAAGTTGACTCTAAAGTTAATTTAATATTAAGATTTGTCGCTTCACAAGCGTATTAATTGTACATTTGCAAGTCATTTACATATAGATGGAAAATCAATGGAAAAATGTATAATTTAATGCTCGACAATAACAACTTCACGAGTTTAACTTCAGTTAAAGCTGGAAACTTATCATATATATATATATATATATATATATATATATATATATATATATATATATATATATATATATATATATATATAATATATATATATATATATATATATTAATGTATGTTCACGCGATGAGTATTTATCCGATCAAAAAAATTCTGTTCTCGCTTTGAGGCAAAACGTATGTGCGCAATACAGTAATAGCAACAATTTAAATATACCAACAACAAAGAGTAACAATCCTATTTTACTACATAGAGGTGTACTATTAGATTTTCGTTTGTTCTTTCTCTTTCTTTCATTTCTTTTCTTTATACTTTCTCTCCCTTTTCTCTTTCTTTTGTGTCTTTCTTTCGTTCTATCTTTTACAAATTCTTTCATGCTTTTTTCTTCCTTGCTTTCCTTTTCAATTATTTCTTTCTTTTAATTATCAAAAAGATGATCCCATACCAATGGATGGCACCTGAGTCGTTGATGCATAAAACTTTCACGTTGAAGACAGATGTGTGGTCGTTTGGCGTTGTTCTCTGGGAGATATTTTCTCTTGGTAACAATCGATTCTAAGAATCACATTAGTACATTCCAAACATTAATGCATGTTATATGTATTATTTCACATGACGGTCGTAATGTTTGCGGCAGTATGGCTGAGCTTTGCCGTCTTCTTCACTACCAAGATAATCTGCAGACCTTGCAGTCACAACTTGTCGATGAATGGCCCCTTTATTTTTGTTAGATATCCTCTGTGTAATTAATTCGCACGGAGGCGCCGTACATCAGAACGTCGGAGAAATTTAAAGCACCTGAACATTAGCACGAAATATTCAAAATTCGTGTATAGAGGAAAAAATCCGTGATGAGGCAGACGAGTGAGCCGTCTTGCCGTACTCTAATTGTTACGGCCATGGAACTAAGCCATGTTTAGACAAAATAGAAAGAAGCATCTGGCGTATGCTTTTGTTTGTTACGACAGCTTCTCTCAAAATATGCCTAGATATGTGATCTAAAACTTGCAAGTTATATACTTATTCCACATCCTGTTTTACGAAATCAAAGTTGTTCTGTAACCACCCTTTTGATAATGGAATGTGAGAGATATAACTCTCAAGAAATTCAAAAACAACCTTTTCAAAAAAGGAACTCTACATGCACTTGATTTTATTAACAGAGGCACATGAAATAAAGGTTTGAATGGCAAGAATGATAACGTATCCCTCTTGTTATTTCTTTCATGTTGTAGGTCGACATCCGTACAAAAATACACCCCAAAGTGATCTCCTAGCACTGTTAGAAAAAGGACATCGTATGGTCAGCCCTTGTTGTTGTGAAAGCATGTAAGAAATAAAATATAAATAGATATGGATGTATTTGAATATTGCTGCATTATAAATATTTTTCTTTCGAAATTAGTTCTTTACCGGTTCCATGTTGCAGTGCCCTCTAGAGTACACAAAGTGTACGTTACTTATTCCCCGCAGGGTATATCAGGGTATGTTACTCATAGAACACTATGGCAGGTTGCTTCCTGATCTATATTTTCGTCGCGCATGGATACAAAATACAGGAGCCACTTTTGGAACTGCAAATTTGTGTCATTTATGTATTAATTTGTTGTACAACACAAAATCAGTATGTTTTTGCTGATTTGTGTGTGTATACTGTTTGATACATCCACAGCGATGCATTGTGGGACCACCGGGAATAGATCTATTAACATTTTGCGTATTACTCAAACAGATATGAAATGATGTTGTCATGTTGGAAATGGCGTCCAATTTTACGTCCATCCCTGCAATCCATGCACCAGGAGTTGAGGAACTTAAGTGTAAAATGCTAGGTACAGTAAGGAATCTTTGTTACTTATTCATGTAATTATGAAATAGTTCTTAACATACTTTATAACATTAACGAGGAAGATGGTAATTCTGATAGATTTTGTCGTTGCTGTTACTGTTATTGCTAATCATATTTAACTATTTGATCATTTTACCTGCTTTTAACTGTTTATCATGACTTTTTACATGTTTGTGATATCAGGAATGTTTTACTTTGCAGGAAAATAATTCTTATTCCAAGGACAGTACAAACAACACATCTGCAAGCAAAATGACGACGCAAAATACATGACGCTTATGGCGTTTTGCACCATAATTTTTAAATAACGTATACATTTTCACAGGGTTAGAGTGTCTGATTACTTTATTTTCCCATTCGCCAAGAAATGTGTACCAAGCTTTACAGCAAGATCTTTTTCCCATTTTTAATAATACTCGCAACATATCCGCTGACCCAGCAATGAGATCGGCGATCGAAACAAGTAGTGGAAAGAAAAATAAACAAACAAACAAATTGCATAATTGACACTTCCAATTGTAAATCATGCACGATCCCTACCCGCCGATTTCTTTTTGCATATGTTGTATAAATTTGACAGTTCCAAACATATCGCTCTGCTTGCTACATTTGAACATTTGTGTAAGACATACACGAGTAGAGATTAAAACTAGCAAGACGAGCTCCCTTGCAATCGATAAAAAGACTGTAACAGATCTCGACGTCTACATTTGATATTGATGTAAAACAGTCGTCAAAAGAATGATGAGTAACCATATGCGGTCAATTATGACTATATTCGGGGGGCACATTAACTCGTGATTTAATTTTATCATTTGGGGGAATATTTGGGTGAAATTTGCGTAGCGTAGCGTGGTCGATGGTGACTAATACTCTCCTGATATCTGGTCAACCACAAGTAAGCTGTCCAAGATGGTCCAACAATATATTGTTATCATTAAACATAACTTTGCACTTCCATTATCTTGAGTCTCTGACTTTATTGGTCCAACCTTAATTATATAAATTATTTATGAGTACAAAGCAATATAGAACTCGGCATCGTTGAAAATAGTTACAGTAGGATATCTTTTAAATGCGACTATTTAGAAGTCTCTCTTTCGAGGATACTATCACGTGTAAGTAAAATCAAACGCCCGTCAAGATTTATGGACAAACTTATGCGTCCAAAATATTTATGGCTGTACATATTATATAGATTGTTGGCAGTGCTTTGGAGAAATATTATATACTAGCAACTTTTCTACTCTCTGTTTTTGCGTGTGAACATATGTACTTTCTACGACCACTCTATTGATTTTTTTCGATATGTCTATCGGCCTGGAGCATGATTTAAATAGATAAATAACTAAGTAAAAAATCACGTGCCCAGTCTTACTTCAAACTTTCGTCGTAAATAGTATTTTGAATATATGATGAAAGATGCTAAACGCGAGGGCAGTCATCGATTTTGCATAGGTTATATCAACTCGAGAGAGTATACATACACACACAAACACATAATTATATATATGTATATATATATATATATATATATATATATATATATATATATATATATAGATATAGATATATATATAGATATATCGATGATCTGATCAGTCTAGACAATCCAGACATCTCAAATTACTTACATCATATTTACCCTGATGAGTTGGATATCAAAGAAACAACAGAGGGTAGGAACTCTGCTTCATATCTTGATCTGTTCCTACAAGTGGGTACTAATGGGCTACACACTAAGCTGTATGACAAAAGGGATGATTTCGATTTTGAAATCATAAATTATCCCCACTTGTCAAGTAATATTCCATCTGCACCTGCTTATGGTGTGTACGTGTCTCAACTTCTCAGGTATTGTAGGGCTTGTGATTCCTACACTGATTTTCAACTGAGACACAGCTCATTGGCATCAAAATTACTGAGACAAGGATACACAACAAAAAGACTCGTTAGGACTTTCAAAAAGTTCTACGGTCGATATGACGACATTGTGGCCAAATATGACACCTCGGTCACTCAAATGATTAACGACAGCATTCCCTGCTTTGACTTGTTACAGTGATTCATATCCTGTATCTTTTCATACAATATTTAGACAATTTTGGGACCAATCCTGACGGGTGTAGCATGCTAGCAGGGTACGCTTACCCATTCCGGATACCTGGTACCACCACTAATTATCAGTGGTTCAGGATGGTCCTACTTAAATTTGTAAATCACAATTGTCCCATGGACCTGGTAATATATTACCTTGAATGGAAATGATTATTGGACCAGTTTAATGTCATATTACGTGTTTGAAGGCAACTAATGTTCTGAGATACTGGCACGATGTAAAATGACATTAACTTCATTCACTAAGATATACAGTCGTTTGAAAGTTGGTACAGAGTTACCACCAAGAAAGGAAACAGGAAACATAAGCAGGAGGACACCTGCATACTTTCAAGGTCACAGAGCTTCCCGAATATGTAGTATGAAAGGCAAGAGACATGTTTTCTGGCATCTTAAAGTTGTGCATGCTTTATAATATTAATGACCACCTATTTTGTGTTATAATATACTTGAAGTATCATGTTTTGTAATAAAGATTAATTGATTGAATAACATTCAATAACCTTCCGGTTGACCGAAATGGTACACTTTATTGAGATGAGGATATTTATCAGTATGGATGAAATGTAAATGTTATAAGCATTCATGCGTGGTATACTGTGACGTAATAGATCTTCCGAAAATGCGTATCAAAATTTAAGTGTTCAGCGTAAATAAAAATAAAAAAATTCTGCGCAAAAAACAACAAAGGGATTTGTGATTTGGTTTTGTCGATCTGATTTCCTCACGTTTTCTATCATGAATACATTCATCATTTTTGACCCCTTAACATCACTTATGGCACTGCGAGATTTTTCAATTACTGTACTTTATATGTACGATAAAGATAGATTCTTTACAACATAACACTTATATCATCGATTGACAAAAATAAATATTAGTCCAGAAGATTTGACAAGTCTTTCGAATGTCAGGCGAACCAAACTGAAACGTTGTCACCAATGATATTTATATTTATTGTAAAGTTCGTATTGTTGGGCTCAACCCCCCCCCCCAAAAAAAAAAAAACAAAAACAAAAAAACTATACTGTGGCAATTGATCAATCCGAATGCTCCGGTTGAAAATCTTTTATCCATTAATAGGGCCCTTCGTGATAATCATACTACAAATCGCAATAGCGGGGAGGACATTGAAGCACAGGAAAATTGTCCGATGAAATCTAAAAAAAATCACACAAGAATTTAGTTGTAAACTCAATGCATACTTTATTTAAAATTAACGCGGTTTAAAAATTTATAGTAACTTTCCATCTACTTAGAGCAGTGTGTCATTAAACACAACAATCCAACTGAAACAATATACAATGTACATTACTCCAAAAAGACAAACTATTACTCAAGGCTGAATTCTACTTTTCGTAATTGATATATTTTTACTGTATAAATATCTATTGAATGATAAATGTTAAGTTTTTCCTATTTTTTTGTTTTTCAGACCTTCTAAATACCGAATATTGTGTGTAATAGCCAATATTTATTAGAAAAGGAAAACATGTCCAGAATAAAATCCATCCGTCAACAAGATATTTCACAATACACTTCATTTTTAACGTATTAAAAAGCTTATCAGGAGATCACCATCCTAAATTGTTTAAATGGAACAAAAAACTCGAAAATATTGAATGTACCCTGTAAACGTTGGCTGCTTATTGAGCTTTTAAATATGTCGCGTTAGTGGTTGACAGCCTATATCTGGCAATATCCTTACCAGGTTACTAACAAAGTGTTGCATTGAAATATGGTATCGAACATATGGAGTCTTCTCTCCAGTACTGGTCACACTGTGTTGGAAAATTCACAGCAAAGAAGACACTAATAACTGCAAGCCCTATCATGAGGTTGTCCAAACTTGATGTAGGTTTAAGGCGTCTAACTGATTTCGAGATGTGGGAATCCCAATCGAATTCACTATCGATCTTGACGATGAGGGCGTCCCAGATGTGACCGACATTGGTATGCAAACCAACAGAATAAAATGGTAAAGCAAAGTATATAAGTATCACAAACCACATTATCACATTTATCAAAATAGCCTGTGGATTGTCTCTGTAATGAACAAAAATATTGTAGTTCCAATACATATGACAAAAGATTTCAAATATATTTAATGCAATTGTGACTACCATACACAAAGACACGACATTGTTCAGCCTTGTAAAGTATATGTAACTTTCAAAAATTCTTCTAGAACAAAGAGACTTGTCTTGCCATTGAATCATTTAGAAACTTTATCATTCTGTTACAATCTACCTCCACTGACCTTCGCAACCCCAATATCAAAAACCAAAATATTGAAAATAAAATGATACCACCTGTTTGTACCACAAATGCCACGAAACCCCAGCCGTCTATAATACATCCACTTGTTATGGGAATACTGACTTCAAACGCAACAATCAGTAACACTAACACCGTCAGTGGCATGCCAAAAAACATATAATCAAACACAAAAAAACGCGCTTGCTTAAGTGAGTAGCATACAAAGTCGTCAGATAGTGCATGGAGTGTGCCCGTAGCCATGGATACGCACTTTGACAGTCTGGGTAAAAGGAGAATACAAAGGATAAAAAAGCGTGGAACAAAGAATGAGAGAAATGACAATAGATACAAGATTTCTTCTTTCTGCATCCATCGGAATACGAACTTTTGAATACAGTTCAATAAATGCAGGGCAACTAACAGCGATAGCCAGGCCAGTGCACCATATCTTCGAGAGCTCCTCGGTACGGGTCCGTCACCTAAAATAAACAAGAAGATGACACATTTTAGTGACATGCGCTATTTGGCTGAGGTAGTATTTAAAGATATTGTGTGTTTTAATATATTGTTTCGAGCCGTTAGCAATCTATAGGAATTTCGTGTCTGATCAGGGTTTAGGCCATGCGTGGAGTATAGCTGGCATATGCTAACATTGCAATGCATGTCTTGGAAATATGGTGCAGTGTTATCGGCCGCACCACAAAACGTTGTCAAGGATTACACAGGAATAAATCGCTTTCGTTTCGTTGATTCTATCCTCAACTAAGTTCCTGGAAATTATGAAAGGGATGATACTGTCTGTATTATATTCTAAGATATTTTGGTACCAATGGTGATACGTCAGCGACAAAATATGGCGAAGGTCATATGGCAATTATAAACTGTGACTAACCTTGTCGGACGATACCTTGTGACATTTCTTGGCGAGCGTCGTGGTCCTCGACTCGCAAATTGGTTCCGTAAGTTCGTAAGCTGATACACTGTGACAGGTCGCGACAAATGTCGCAGTCTTCATTTCCCTCTGCTACTTCATAGTGTCTTACACAGCGCCGTTTGTTCTTCCATCCGGAATATCCAAGAAAGAGGAATATGGCTCTAGCAAAGCGACGTGGTCGATTTTCTCTCGGAATCAACTGAATTTCCAGTTCTGAAAATAAAAAAAACGACCACAAACAAAATAAATCAATATCGCAATTTAATTTAGGTATTCACACCGCCCCAAACGGGTATACTCGAGATTTGGGTGCAACTACATATTATACGAGCCTAGGCGAGTGCAATATAGACACAATTATACTCGTATTGAGCGTAAACTCGCTGCGGGGGGTGATTATTGCTATTTTAGTATTATATCATGTAAAAGAATTATTTGTGTTTATGGCATGAAAAAAAATTGTTTCATCTGTAGTTTAGCACCAAAAACAGGAGGGGGGGGGGCTAAATGAAATATTGAGAGAACGTCCTCGATCGAGCATTAAAATGTTGACAAGAGGCGACATAGCACGTTTACTGCGCTAACGTAACTCTCAAAGAAGATTGCGGACACAGAGCATTTCGATATCCAAACAACAAATTGGCGTTAAATTACTGAAATCATTAAATAGATGGATTTAGGGCAATATAGCACCAGAACATTTGGTTTGCTCTCCGCTAACTCAGCGCTGACACTCTTTGTCAGCTGCTTTAGACTGCCATAACCTAGAAGCCTTCTGTTCTGTGAATCTTAATAATAATAATGGGTTCTTAATAATAATAATAATAATGGGTTCTTATAATAATAGTGAATCTTCCGCATCAACGCTTTGTCTAGGACGCCGAATTGTCCGTACGATGAAGATTGCTTTATTAAACTCTACTTTCTCCGTTTTTTGTGATCAAACTACAGTGGAAACAACTATTTAGCCTAGTAAACACAAATGTTGACATGATACAATAGATATGACCCCTTCGCCGGCGGCTATCGATTTGAGTGCAAGTCGCTTTAAATAGCAGTCGCGCGCCCGGGAGTCCAATATCGCACATTTTACCCAAATTTCGTGTATACCAGTGTGCGCGTGGCGTTTAATATTTACTTAAATATTTGCTTCATTTAAATTATATAAATGGTAGCTGTTCGGGGAAAATAGATTACATGTGAAGTTATATCTCTGATTTATTTTACTTCAGCAGTTTTAGTATTCTCTCAGGCTTTAAATGTATTTTAACACCGTGGGCTAGAGTAAAGTGTAATAAATTTATCATCACAGACGGTCACGTTCAATGAAGAATCAAGTATCCCATCGAAAGCAAAATTATTCACCTGTAAATATTACTTTCACTTTCACTCTTGCAATTAAGGCGAACGCAGTTGTTTCTGTGCATGCATTATGATAAATTTTACACTCTCCCATGCCAAGACGTGAATTGAGGAACTCATTGATTTTGATGGACATGCGACGATAAAATGACGTTGATTAATAAAAGACAACGCGAGATCGTCGTTTACAGAATGGTCGTTACTCGGAAGAAACTCAGTATTTCACCGAATGCGGACATGCAAATTTGGTGCTTTGCGTATAGTCATCTCTGGACAAACAGCAACGCAAAGGATTTTCTTGTATAAGAAAATTTCGATATCTTAGGGTCACTCGCCTGTTTCGTCCCCCATCGGAACGCCTTGAAACGCAAGATTGCAGCTCAAACGTTACTGACACACCCGCAATCGGTCTTAAGGTCGATCCGAACCGTTGTTCTATCTATGGCTTGTACGCGACGTGATCGGATCTCATGTGATCTCATAACATAATTTATTTAATATCTGTGTCACTGAAATACTTCTCCGTGCAAAAGATCTTACTTTGTGAAGCACAGGACGTTCCGACAGAACGGAAAAAAAAATATAAGAAGCTATTCCGTACGGTAATGTGATGATGTTTCTATCAGTGAGTTGTGTGACCACTGTCATCGTTGATTAAATTAACCATAAAACAATTAGTGTTAAAGAATTCGAAGGAGAAAGTCGACATCTGGACGTCGTTGTAAAATACTTTAATTCTTTCCAGTATTCGATATCAAAACCAGATTAGCGCATATTTCATTGTTACAGAGCAATTAAAGGTAACTTTGCATTTAACGTGTTAAATTGGCAATTACGTGACCGTTAGAAAGGACGAATGGCAATTCTAGACCTTGCTCAATGCGAAGGGTCAGAGACAGTCATTCAACTCTCGGGAACAAAAAAACTAGGATGGGGAAAACCCGCCGATGACTAACACATTTCAAAGCCGGGGTCACAAGGTAGTTTGTATTGCGCTTGCGCAGACTTATCACATATTGGAATTTGTCGTTAGCGTTTATAGGTTTTGTTTCTTCAGTTCGATCAGTCATAGAAGGCCATATCGAAATATGTACTTAATAATTTGTTGGCCAGTGCAGCTTTGCAGTGATACCTAATTCTATGTACAGTTAAATGAAGTCCACCAATGATCTTCCTGGCACACAAGACAATCCAAAATAACTCCATTAAAAAGTATATGATATGGCAACAAACCTGGAAAAATGTAATTTATTAAAGTATTACCATGACAAATAAACGTTACAAAACCTGTGTTTATGGAAATGTGTCCTTCGGAACAAAATTGAATGAATTTGCATGTTGGCATACGAGTCTCAAATATCATTTCAACACATGTTTCAATTTTGTTTTATTAATTTTACTAGAGATCATTAACTCAAAAGAACGGCTATTCCGCTCTATGACCTTAACATTGTTTGTAAAAACAACAATAAGCTAAAGTGTAATGAATACAGTTTGATCAAAATTTACTCGATTAAACCATGCGCGATATTGCAGTGTCACTTTGCCGTGACAACCTTGGTGACTACACTAGAAGAAAGAGGTCCCTGTACATCTTCCGTGCAAAAATTGTACAGTACTATACGACTGTGCCCTCTAGAGTAAGCTTGAATATCAATTCATCCTCGTACTCGGATTTACAAGGTCATGTCTTTTCATATTGCATAGCAACAAGTGTGATGGTGATAGAATTACTGACACAGAAAATTTTAAACTATTCTACATTCTTAGTCTGTATCATTTTATTCCTTGGTCTTAACCAAATTGAGGTTATCGTTGCGCTAAGGGTAGTAGTATGCGTCTCAAAAGAGAAAGGTTTCATTTTTTACCCAAACTTTCCTAAATGAAATGATCAAACATTCTCTTACCAAATCAAGAATAAAAAATCGAGGGTCTCCGGCTAAACTTTAATGTCAGATAAACAAAGATCCTAACATTTACAATATCGGAAATTCAAAATTGCCGTGGAGAAAATGAAAGTTTCAGTTTTCGAAAATATAAGACAGGGAAACATTTTCCTTACTCCAAGATCTTTAAAATGAGTCCCATAACTTGTAGAGAAGGAAAGAATTCTAAAACTTTGAGAGCCCGAAATTCTGGCTCCTAAGCGCATTCTTCAATTTCGTTTGTATGTAAAATGTAAATTTTTGTAGTGATGATACGTTTTTCTTGGTCATTATAGTATATTAGAGGCCAGGTCATGATACTTTAAGTTTTGCAAACAAAAATATGAAATAGCTATTCAAGGAATCGTTTCTGAAACGATTTATTCGGAAATCGAAATCAGAATGAATAAAGTACATATCAATCACTTCCTTTAAGGATGGCAATGGAACATTCCATCTGCGAAAGGTTGATAATGGCAAATTTACACATATCAATGTTTATAGATCACAAGCACTTTGTGGGTAGTTTGGAGATAGAAGGTGCCTTAATTTTAGCAGTTGATACATATTTGTTTGACTCACACTTTTACAATATGTATCTCTTTAATTTGTTTCAGTACTTCATATGCAACAATTGGATGAACTTTCTCCATACCAAACAGTCCCCCTACATGAATATGTGAACTTTCAACAACAAAATGTGTGCAGAATCAGATATATGGTCCTCCCAAAGTTCCTGAGTGGTTTGCTGATGTTTTTTGCTTTTCCTCATAAGATAAGTACCTCTCATTATAGCATCCAAGCAAGAAACTGCTATCGATGCATATGGCTTATATTTATTCAACAGGGCACAGAATTTCAAAAAGTTAGACTCTCCTTTGTCACTTGGTGTGTACTGGAGTATTCTGATTCTCGACATAATATCTCTTGAAATTGTCCTTCTAATGATTACCCCTGTAATCAGAACTGTTGCCAGTTGTCTCGGGAGAAATTATTGGTGCCGATCCCTGATTAAGACGAATGGTGTAGCTGTTGATAAGCTAGGGTTAAATTAGAGGCACCCAGGAGCAATCTCGTTCAGCACGGCTCCTATGCCCTCGAATATGTTAAAGATTTTCTCGTATTTCTCATGGTACTCTTTGATGTTTGCGGCATCATCAAATCATTTTTATGCGCGCCTTAATATTATGCACGATGCTCATTTGTCATGTTTGTACTTCAATTTAGCTTTCAGGGACATCTCTGCAAAAGGCAAGTAAGCATTTTGTTTGGGCAACTTGAACAAGCAAAACTGAAGTAGCACAGCTGCAATATGCTGTACGTTATTATTCCAGTTAACACGAAACAATCGACGGATTGTTACTCCGAACACTGGCGTCTCCAAATTTAAATTCGTAATCACTCGCGATATCATCCCCCTGCCACCACTCCGAAAAGTTTGTTCGTCAATTTAAATAGTTATTTTAATACTTGTCGTTTTCCGTATCATGTCGGTAACATTTTGGTAACACGTATGAAATACTTTCTAGGTCATTGGTTCAAAATTGGCATAAAAATAGTCTCCACCATTTCAGTTTAAAATTCAAGTCCAAAATTGCAATTCCAATTAATTCCTCGTAAGGTCAATGATGATTTATCAAAGACACAGGAGTCCAACAGAAATTTTGAATCTCTGGTTATTTATTTCGAGTTCTGTCAGCTGATCTATAGGCGTCATACATGCAGAAAGCTACATAAAATCTAACAAGAGAATGAAATCTAAAGACGAAAAAAGGTTCAAAATGTCTGATTTCCAAGATTATTATAACTAAAATTGAAAAATAACAGAGAAAATATTTGTCAAGCAAACTCTCTCTTTTTTAGTTAAACAAAAGTGGATTTGAATGATCCGCAAGCTAGGCTAAAATATTGACAACGGCGCAACACAAAATTCAAATCGTTATATGTATTGACATCAGTTGTACTAAGATATCTACTTTCTATTCCTGTACTTGAGTAAATATGTTTAATCTTTAATTCAAAACGATGTCATAGGTATCTGCCTTCAATCTGTTTTGCATATTTTCTTTACTCTGTCGATGTCACCTTATCATAATTAATAAACAGAGTTACATCATGATTATGTCATGATGTAACACTGGTCTTAATTGATGCTTATCCTACGAACAAGCGGGGCAATAGATCTTGTTACTGGATATTTGGTATGCCAAGAATACTACTCAGAAATGCAATTTACAATACAAACTCAAATTTCAAAATAATAGATAGTTGGTGATTTCTGATTATTGGATACAAAACAGCAGCAGTTGATATTCCTGTAACCCCTCGAACTAAAGCCATTTCGATTCTCCCTTTGGATATATTTAAATCTTTAAAAGTTCTAAATAACTGAAATAACTTCTACAAATTCACATTCCCTTTATTGAAGTGGGAGTTACAAATCAATTTCCAACAACGATAACTTTACACACAAAATGTGTAAACACTAGGTTGACCAGGCCTTTTAACAAATTTTGTAAAAGTAGGTCAAACCTTGATGCTGACATAGAGGACAAAAATGGTGATACAATCATAGAATGCTACACTTATAAACACTTTAACTATCCTCAACGAAATCGGTTGGCTTGCTTACTTGAATTACAGATCCTTATTGACGCACATATGCAAGACATGACATACAGCCGTATAATTTCTGACTGAATTCTTTTCTGTGTTCAAGGTTTTGAATTTTCAGTGTATAGACAAAGAAGGTAAAATTTTATATGTTCAATCACAGCGCTTGTTACAGTATGAGTGCACGTATTCATCATATTTTGAAACGGCAGCCTATATATTAGTTGGCAAACAAGGCTAAAACCACAGGAATATTTTCTGACGCATAGGTAGGTTAAGTCTTTGAAGACAGTCTCCTTGGTCTTGTCACAGGTCACTCGAACGTAGCGCATTGAAGCCATTGTCTCTTTGAACGCTCAAATCAACCAGCAGCCTTTGTTGTAGTAAGTCAACTCGTTGAATTTTTGTCAAGAGAAACCGCGGGTTGAGTTCAACTATAGACTATTCCATTCAAGGACGTACATTTGAAATTCATCAGACAGATAGCACAATGTATGGATTTTTTTCCAGTTTCACAAATTGCCAAAATTTGCATACTATGATATGAACAATGTTGTCGCGAGATATCGACAGGACATGAATTATGTATGTGTAATAATACTGGATGTGTGATTCAATATGTGATGCCGATCACGTACTGCGTAGGTGATCCGTTTGTTAACTGGGTTTAGTCAAGTGTGCTTATACGACGGGCTATAGCGGTGCTCTCGTTACAATGGAAACACATATTTTTTCTTGATTTTTTGTTTTATTTTGTTACTATCTCAGATTATAAATTTTCTATACCAGTTAAATTATCACGGCTAATTAAGTTTTCAAGATGCAACATTCTTTGCATCGGGGAAATGTTGAATATTTCCCGCATTCCTTCTTGCATGACGACGCAAACGTAGTTCTTCTTCGTACGGCACTCTACCGGCATATACACGTTGAAAGTTGTGGTACTCTATTAAAAAAGATTATACAAAAAATATGTGTTACATCGTGTGGCTGATATCACCAGTCTACGTTTGTTATAACAGTATCTGCCTCATTTTAACTGCCCTACACACGAGGGTTTTGTATCGACACGAAGTTGTGAGTGGAAAACAAAAGATAATGTGACAGTGATAACGTGAACTCCTTCCTATAAGAAGTTGACATAGAAATGACAGTACTTTCACTACATAAAATGTTGGTGAAATTTGCAATATTTAAAATAGCCAACGATCTTGATTTTGATATTCCCATATGCTGATACCAATATTACTTTGATTTTATGCAAAACACTTTCTGTGTTTCAATTATGATGATAATGGTATTTCCAGAAAAAGATGGTAACATAAACAGATACGTACTGAATCGGTGCAGGAAATGTAAGCCTGGTTCCCTCCATCTCAATCTTCGCATTGCATATGGGGACGTTAGAGTAGGATAATACCAAAATCCATTGTTCTGCAAACCATATAATATTTTGAGAGCAGATTGAATAAAGTGAAATGCATTTCCTAGAGTTTGAATGACGCAATAAATAACATAGAATATGTTGACTTTATCTGATGTACAACTTTGACGATTTCTTATTAAATAACAGGTAAAGTTTGAGGATTGCTTGAGGAGTTGTGTTTCATTAGCATATTTCGTCTGCTTACAATAATTTCATTCACCGAATGCCATCATTTTCGTTAACAGAAGTGAAGTTTGAAGTTTGAAGTCAGATTGATCGATATAATCTTTACTTCATTGAAAGTTTGCACTTACAAAAATCATTGGATACTCAGATACCGCTTCCATTTCGCCTATCTCTGTATGCTGTAGGACATGACAAAGGTAAACATTGAAAATGACAATTTAAACTTGGCCGTTGAATAATGTTTAATGATGTCGTGTTGTTAATTGCTTTTTTACATCAGTACTATACGTTGTTGTTCCAAGGCTAAGAAAACATAATATGCCAAATGCCTTCGCTAAATGGTTAATATGAACTTCAAGTAAAAGCTCGCGAATGTTCCTAGTGTACGAGACTCTTCGAATATAGCATTGCTGTTTTCAGGTCTCATTAAATGAGATCGGCGGATTTGCCTTTAATGTACTGGTATTCTGTCAGCACAGCATGCACGTGTCTTGTATTACACGGCAGAAGTATCATTTTTACTGCGTCAGACACCATAGTCCGTGGGCTAGAGGGGGTCTGAGTGCAACCCCCCCCCCCACAGGATAACAAAGCTGTATTTTTCAGAACCCTTGGGATCCCTAGAATACGAAATGGAATTTTAACAGAAAAAATATAGGGACGCAATAGCTGTTATGGTCATGTTTTGAAGGGTACCGCAAAATCACGATTTTCCAAGCCAAATGCATTTTCGTCAAATCTGTCTTCTTGTAAGTCATGTGCTGAGCTCATTTTTTAACATAACCTCACTTGTTTGGTATCATTAGAAAGGGAATTTATTCCTCCTTAAGATGACATATTGCATTATGCAATATCTGCTACAGTTTTTGTCAATATATCCAAAACTTACCCCTTACACCAAAATTTAACATTACAAATTACAGAAAATCTCAAATTCTACCATTTTTTAGCTAGGCATAATAAAAAATGCAATGCTTGTCTGACATCTGTTTTTATTTGATACAGGGACATGTCAGAATTATGAAATAGACTTTTAACAGAAAAAATATTGGGAATCTACAGCTGTAACAGTCATATTTTGAAGGGTACCGCAAAATCATAGTGTTGCAGATTTGCATGCATTTTTGTTAAAACTGTCTTCCTATAAGTTATCTGCTGAGCTTGTTGTTGAATATAACCTGGCTTGTTAGGTATCATTAGAAAGATAATTTACCAATCTTTAGAATGACATATTGTAACATGCAATATCTTCTATAGTTTTCATGATATGTAACCCAAACTTACCCCATACCCCAAAGTTTACATTGAAAATTTCAGTCATAGCTAAAACCAAATTCTACCATTTTTTTAGCTTGACACAAAAAATCTGGCCGTTTTTGCTATTAAATCTATTTTATTTGGTACAGGGACATGTTAGAATTATGAAATAGACTTTTAACAGAAAAATATTTGGAATCAACATATGTAACAGTCATATTTTGAAGGGTACCGCAAAATCATAGTGTAGCAGATTTGCATGCATTTTTGTTAATTTGTCTTCTTATAAGTTATCTGCTGAGCTTGTTATTGAACATAACCTAGCTTGTTGGGTATCATTAGAAAGATAATTTACTAATCTTTAGAATGATATATTGTAACATGCAATATCTTCTATAGTTTTCATGATATGTAACCAAAACTTACCCCATACCCCAAAGTTTACATTGAAAATTTCAGTCATAACTAAAACCAAATTCTACCATTTTTTTACCTAGACATATAAAATCTGGCCGTTTTTGCTATTAAATCTATTTTATTTGGTATAGAGTATTTTATTTGCTATAGAGACATGTCAGAATTATGAAATAGACTTTTAACAGAAAAAATATTAGGAATCTACAGCTGTAACAGTCATATTTTGAAGGGTACCGCAAAATCATAGTGTAGCAGATTTGCATGCATTTTTGTTAAATTTGTCTTGTTATAAGTTATCTGCTGAGCTTGTTGTTGAATATAACCTGGCTTGTTAGGTATCATTAGAAAGATAATTTACTAATCTTTAGAATGACATATTGTAACATGCAATATCTTCTATAGTTTTCATGATATCTAACCCAAACTTACCCCATACCCCAAAGTTTACATTGAAAATTTCAGTCATAGCTAAAACCAAATTCTACCATTTTTTAGCTTGACACAAAAAATCTGGCCGTTTTTGCTATTACATCTATTTTATTTGGTACAGGGACATGTCAGAATTATGAAATAGACTTTTAACAGAAAAATTATTAGGAATCTACAGCTGTAACAGTCATATTTTGAAGGGTACCGCAAAATCATAGTGTAGCAGATTTGCATGCATTTTTGTTAAATTTGTCTTGTTATAAGTTATCTGCTGAGCTTGTTGTTGAATATAATCTGGCTTGTTAGGTATCATTAGAAAGATAATTCACTAGTCTTTAGAATGATATATTGTAACATGCAATATCTTCTATAGTTTTCATGATATGTAACCCAAACTTACCCCATACCCCAAAGTTTACATTGAAAATTTCAGTCATAGCTAAACTAAATTCTACAATTTTTTTACCTAGACATATAAAATCTGGCCGTTTTTGCTATTAAATCTATTTTATTTGGTATAGAGTATTTTATTTGCTATAGAGACATGTCAGAATTATGAAATAGACTTTTAACAGAAAAAATATTAGGAATCTACAGCTGTAACAGTCATATTTTGAAGGGTACCGCAAAATCATAGTGTAGCAGATTTGCATGCATTTTTGTTAAATTTGTCTTGTTATAAGTTATCTGCTGAGCTTGTTGTTGAATATAATCTGGCTTGTTAGGTATCATTAGAAAGATAATTTACTAATCTTTAGAATGACATATTGTAACATGCAATATCTTCTATAGTTTTCATGATATGTAACCAAAACTTACCCCATACCCCAAAGTTTACATTGAAAATTTCAGTCATAGCTAAAACCAAATTCTACCATTTTTTAGCTTGACACAAAAAATCTGGCCGTTTTTGCTATTACATCTATTTTATTTGGTACAGAGACATGTCAGAATTATGAAATAGACTTTTAACAGAAAAATTATTAGGAATCTACAGCTGTAACAGTCATATTTTGAAGGATACCGCAAAATCATAGTGTAGCAGATTTGCATGCATTTTTGTTAAATTTGTCTTCTTATAAGTTATCTGCTGAGCTTGTTGTTGAATATAATCTGGCTTGTTAGGTATCATTAGAAAGATAATTTACTAATCTTTAGAATGACATATTGTAACATGCAATATCTTCTATAGTTTTCATGATATGTAACCAAAACTTACCCCATACCCCAAAGTTTACATTGAAAATTTCAGTCATAGCTAAAACTTAATTCTACCATTTTTTTTACCTAGACATATATAATCTGGCCGTTTTTGCTATTAAATCTGTTTTATTTTGTACAGAGATATGTCAGAATTATGAAATAGACTTTTAACAGAAAAAATATTGGGACTCTACAGCTGTAACAGTCATATTTTGAAGGGTCTCGCAAAATCACACTATTGCCAACTCGCTTGCTTTTTTGTAAAATCTGTCTTCTTAAAAGTCATCTGCTGAGCTTTATTTTTGACATAACCTGGCTTTATAGGTATCAATAGAAAGGTAATTTACTAGTCTTTAAAATGATTTATTGTAATATGCAATGTCTTGTTTAGGTTTCATGAAATAAGACCAAAGCTTACCCCATACCCAAGGTTTACACAGCAAATTACTGCAAATCTGAAACTCTACCATTTTTTACATTTATTAACTTTATATACCAAAGGCAATGCTTGCATGCAATCTATGAAATATGTGTTTTTGTTAAAAAGTATGTTACAAATATGAAATTAATTTTTAACAGGAACATAATATGATTTTGTAGCCTTTTGGCTCATATTTGGAAGGGTACCCAGGTATCAGGGCAAATTTGCCGAAACACATACTTTTGTAACAAATAAATCAGATTTTAAACAAGAATTGCCTTTTGTATTATGTGCAGCAAAAAAATGGTAGAATTTAAGATAAGCTGTAATCTGCGATTTGAACTTTTGGGTATGGGGTAAAGTTTGACCATATTCCAGGTCAACTATGAATGACATTGTATATTACAATATGTCATCTTAAAGAAGAATAAATTTCCCTACTAATGATACCTCACAAGCCAGGTTGTGTCACAAAATAAGTTCAGCAGATGACTTACAAGACGAAGAATTTAACAAAAAGGTGCCAATTTGCGGTACTGCGATTTTGCATTTCCCTTCACAATATGACTGTTACAACTATACAGTCCAAATATTTTTTCTGTTAAAAGTCTATTTCACATTTCGGACATGACCCAGTACCATATACAACAGATTTAATACCGAAAGAGAGCTATTTTTATCATGTCTAGCTAAAAATTCACGGAATTTGATCACGTTATCTATGACAGTACTTTCAATATAAACCTTGGGGTATGGGGTACGTATTGGTCATATTCCATGAAAACTATACAAGATATTGCCTGTTACAATATGTCATTGTAAAGACTATTTAATTACCTTTTCAATGATACTAAACAAACCCGGTTATAATCAATAACAAGCTCATTAGACGACTTATAAGGTGACAGATTTAACAAAAACGCATGCGAATTTTGCTGTACCCTTCAAAATACAGCTCTTACAGCTATAAGAATCCAATATTTTTTCTGTTAAAAGTTCATTTCATATTTCTGATATGGCCAAGTACACAATAAAACAGATTTCATACAAAAAAATTGTCTAATTTTTTATGTCTGCGTAAAAAATTGCTTGAATTTGACATTAGCTATGACAGTAGTTTTCGATGTAAATTTTGGGGTATGGGGTAAGTTTTGGTCATATTTCATAAAAATCTGTACAAGATATTGCATGTTACAATATGTCATTTTAAAGAATAGTAAATAATCTTACTAATGATACCTAACAACTTACATTATATTCTATAAGAAGCTCAGCAGATGACTTAAAAGACGATAGATTCAACAAAAATGCACGCAAGTCAGGAATACTGAGATTTTGCTGTACCCTTCAAAATCTGACTGTTACAACTACAGAATTCCAATCTTTTTTCTGTTAAAAGTCTATTTTATATTTTTGACATGACCCATTACCGAATGAAATAGATTTCATACAAATAAATGCCGGAATTTATATGTCTAGGTAAAGAAAATGGTAGAATTTGATTTTAGCTATGACTGCAATTTTCAATGTAAATTTTGGGGTATGGGGTAAGTTTTGGTCATATTTCATGAAAACTATAGAAGATATTGCATGTTACAATATGTCATTCTAAAGATTAGTGAATTATCTTTCTAACGATACCTAACAAGCTAGGTTATATTCAGAAACAAGCTCAGCAGATAACTTATAAGAAGACAAATTTAACAAAATGCATACAAATCTGCTACACTATGATTTTGCGGTACCCTTCAAAATATGACTGTTACAGATGTAGATTCCCAATATTTTTTCTGTTAAAAGTCTATTTCATAATTCTGACATGTCCCTGTACCAAATAAAATAGATTTAATAGCAAAAACGGCCAGATTTTTTGTGTCAAGCTAAAAATTGGTAGAATTTGGTTTTAGCTATGACTGAAATTTTCAATGTAAACTTTGGGGTAAGGGGTAAGTTTAGGTTATATATCATGAAAACTATAGAAGATATTGCATGTTACAATATGTCATTCTAAAGATTAGTGAATTATCTTTCTAATGATACCTAACAAGCCACATTATATTCAACAACAAGCTCAGCAGATAACTTATAAGAAGACAAATTTAACAAAAATGCATACAAATCTGCTACACTATGATTTTGCGGTACCCTTCAAAATATGACTGTTACAGATGGTGATTCCAAATATTTTTTATGTTAAAAGTCTATTTCATAATTCTGACATGTCCTTGTACCAAATAAAATAGATTTAATAGCAAAAACGGCCAGATTTTTTGTGTCAAGCTAAAAAAATGGTAGAATTTAGTTTTAGCTATGACTGAAATTTTCAATGTAAACTTTGGGGTATGGGGTAAGTTTGGGTTACATATCATGAAAACTATAGAAGATATTGCATATTACAATATGTCATTTTAAAGATTAGTAAATTATCTTTCTAATGATACCTAACAAGCCAGGTTATATTCAATAACAAGCTCAGCAGATAACTTATAGTAAGATAGTTTTAAACAAAAATGCATGCAAATCTGCAACACTGTGATTTTGCGGTACCCTTCAATATATGACTGTTACAGCTGTAGATTCCCAATATTTTTTTCTGTTAAAAAGTCTATTTCATATTTCTGACATGTCCATGTATCAAATAAAACAGATTTCAGACAAAGCATTGCATTTTTTATTATGCCTAGCTAAAACATTGGTAGAATTTGAGATTTTCTGTAATTTGTAATGTTAAATTTTGGGGTAAGGGGTAAGTTTTGGTTATATTTGACAAAAACTGCAGAAGATATTGCATCATGCAATATGTAATCTTCAAGACGAATAAATTCCCTTTCTAATGATACCAAACAAGTGAGGTTATGTTACAAAATGAGCTCAGCACATGACTTACAAGAAGACAGATTTGACGAAAATGCATTTGGCTTGGAAAATCGTGATTTTGAGGTACCCTTCAAAACATGACCATAACAGCTATTGCGTCCCTATATTTTTTCTGTTAAAATTCCATTTCGTATTCTAGGGATCCCAAGGGTTCTGAAAAATACAGCTTTGTTATCCTGTGGGGGGGTGCACGTAGACCCCCTCTAGCCCACGGACTACCAGACAAACAAAGAAAAACTTCAGGTACGTTTTTGCATTGGAGTGTGGATATCACTCACAGATAGATGTTACCATTGCCTCAAGACAAGACAGATACAGAGTGTTAATGCAGTCTTCAACTTAAATCAACAGGGATTGCTAATCAAAGAATGCCGTCTCCAATGTTGATAATCAAAAGCTGCAGTAAATGGCTTTACTGTTTGATGTCATTTTTCAGTTTAAATTTTCCTTATATTGTATGGTCTTTGTAAAATATTTTATCACAAGGAAAATTTGTCGACTGACAAAGAAACTATTGACAAATATTTTTAGGCCGTTTGGCAGCAACCAAAATAATAATACAAAGTAGTTTACAGTATTTGAAATTGCTAACATATGACAAATTCTTGTGCACTGATTAAATAACTCAAACCTTGTAAATTCTGAGTGTGACTTCTTTCTAAAATACGAGCTGCACAATAACCCCGATACGATATCTATGATGGTTCTACTGTCGCTATTCTGTGCATTTCGGAGGTACGTGATCACTTGTTAACTGGGAAATACCCGTCTAAAATAGCGATGAATTTCGAAATGCAACCTGCGATTAATTATTAACCATCAACTGAGTACTTGAAATATACTACTTTATTCGTCAGTGACGTCCAGGGCCGTTGTGTTCAAAGCTGCTGCAGAGCATACAACTAAAATGCAAAATGTATGTCAGAGAAGTAAATGAATATTTTCCACACTCTACACGGAAGTCAAAGTTGACATTTTCATTGATTTTTGTAAAATCAATTAAACTTTTGAGAATAATGTAAACGGCAGGAAATTTGTACAAATCGCTATGTATCACAGGACATTAAAATTATACTTACATTTTCATAATTATATACGCAAAATCATGTATTCACATTAAAATTCAATGACCAAAAAACGATAATAATTTGGGGTGCATTGCAAAATATCACGTAAAAAATTCAATGTGTATGTTTCGATAGCCACAGAGAGTAATAAGAAATAACATTACCTCGTATTTGGGTCCTCGTTGCCTCGACTTTCCTTGACGTTGAAGAGTGATCAGGCTCTGTTGAAGTTGCTGCCTATTTGTCTAAATTTATAATACTCACCGTGTCACTGCGTGGCCCAGTACATTGTAAACAGCGGCTATACCACAGTGTGATAGGGGTGTCATAAAATCAAAATATAGTTAATTTTCATTCGAAAAATTGAAACAATATGCTATTCGTATATTCTGAACCATAACTTACAGGTAATGTAATGGTTAAGTTATGGAATATTTGGTAACTGCGGCAATTGAGTGTTAGCATCTCATCCGTGTACAGAAACTGACAGCGAACTACCGTAAAGCAGGTAGAGAATAGAATAGCTCAGTGGTCTGTCGTGGCAGGTTGCTCAATCATTATTATTGTAAGCTCTGCGATCCTTATGGAGTTATGTAAATAATATGACAGAACCCCATGAGCTCGCACAGCATTTTGAGGGATACTGAAGAGCGAAGCGAGTGAAAATTACAGCAAGATATGCCGTATCACGAGTAAAAATAACTTCAGTATCCCTCAAAATGATGGGCAAGTTCATGGGGTTCGGTTATTAATACATATATTCTTCTAATTTAGCAAAATGCATCGCGAAGTGCACTAATATTACATAAGAAAATCCCAGTGATTCGCCGCCATTACGTTTCTGTATGAGGTCTCGGATTGGCTTGGCTAACACACGTCTATTCATATGTAAATTGTATGAGGTCATCATCTTCGCTCGAGCTCATTCACTCGCCCACGGAAAACAAAACGCTGAAGCAGTACACGTAGATCACAAATCGTAACATTTACTTAAAAAAAACAAACCGGAGAAAACTTGAAAGTCAAACAAGCAGAGAACACAACATATTATATTTTGCTTTCAATAGAAGCGGCAAAACTTTGAAATTCGGGGAGAAAAGCACTGAACTTTGGTCTCTCAGTAACAAGAGCCAAAACTTTGTTGTATCATTGTCAATAAATAAAATAGCATCAAGTTGCTAGAAGCATGAATCTTAAGTAACCGACAACTATTTGTACTTGAAGTACATTGTTATTATTTATACCGCTCCGCTTTTGGCATCAAGCACTGTAATATCATCAAGGACATCTGCAGTAAATATATATATATATATATATATATATATATATATATATATATATATATATATATATATATATATATATATATATATATATATATATATATATATATATATATATATATCGTGATCACAATTTACTTTACACAATGTTCACTGTGTACATCATACGGTCATGCTTTCCAGTAGTTTTTGCATCGGTTCCATATGTCTGTTTGTTATATCTCATTTTACTTTTATCATACAGTAAGATTAATTATTACATATGTATTGCCATATTCCAAGTTCACGTGAAAAAATATGAGGATGAAGTAGCTGCTTTTGTGGGCTACTACAAAAACAAGAAGCGAGAGGTCGCCGTGTATGTATCTCTCCAAATATAATAAGTATTACGCCGTAGACCGTGTGTGATTTATTCTGACGATTCGGAACGATTGAATGTGATGAGCAAAGTTTTTCTTCAAGGTGTTATGAATGATGAAAGATCCTCTTCTCTTCGTTGAGTCATAGTGAGACTTTGCCCTTGTAAATGACAAAACAGCCTTAAAAAGTCCCCGATCACATAAAGACTTATCACGGCAATTACAGATAGCTTGATGGTCGTTACGGTTTTTTGGGGGGCGATTACCCTCTTATTACTGATTTTCTAATGACTTCCTATGTTAAATGCAACTGTGGCTCACTTCAATTTTGTTGCTTTGGTCGACATTCTTGTTGACATATTTCTGGCTGCCGAATGTTGTGAGTTAAAATCCGATTGACACCATATATTCTGCACTTTGGATTACACAACAGTGTCTGCGCCATGTTTTCTCAGTGTAAGTGTAAGTTAATCTTCTTCAGAGTATCATATCATGTAAAACTCTAGATTAGGTTTGTTGAATGTACTACTAGGCAATTTTCATAGTCCGGTGTCACAATAAATGACAAATGCAACGACTTTCACAGTTCTATATTCTATGTAACAGTTTATGATTGTATGGCCGTTCATAGCCTGTTTGACGGGGATTCCCAATCTAAAAATAGCGATGATATAACGTCTGAGATCAATAACCGGAAACACCTGTTAAAAGGGGAATCCCCATCTATGAATAGCGGTTGAAAAATTGACAGCGATCAATTATCATTTGTAAACATAGTGCTTGAAATCAACTTATATAGTCGTAGTTTATGTACGAGTTAATAACAAATAGAAATTAACAATTATGTGATTACAAAGGCATTACAAAATTGATATGCAAAGAGGGTGTCATATGGATTATTTATTTAGTGAATTCTGAATTTCTATAGACAAAGGCCAAATAACAGCGCCATTACTTATTCAAAATATACCTTTTTATGTATTTTATTCTACAAAATGCGAGACACCTCTACTGGAAATGCAACAAAGCTCACATTCACAATGATAATCTTGATAAACCAAATTACATCTGCATAATAGGTAGGAACAATCGATGTTCTTGTTCTCTAAAGAAAGTCTCTCTGCTTCATAGAAATTACACAGGGTTCAGTCTGGCTATCAGCTGACACGTTCTGCGTACTGATTAGAAGATATGATAACTGCTCTCTAAATGTCGTCAAAAATGGATGTGCCAGATATTTACAGTGAGGCATTCACACATATCCACGCCAGTTTACCTGTGGGGTGGCCGAGCTGTAAAAGTGACTTTTTCTCCAATAGCTTGAAAATCGTTTTTTTTCAGTACGTTTTGTTTGTAGTGGCACTTGTTTGTATCCCTACAGGCATGGCACAGAACAAATCTTCACCAGGTCTAGCTGTGAATAGGCTGGCGGTGCAGGTGCGTTCGGTCGCGCTTGGGTCAGGGCCCAAGGTCACATATCCCCTTATCTCAGCGCAATGGATTCCTCATAGCACTGCCAGCTTGTTCATAGTTATACCAGGTCTTGATCAATTGAGATGTACTAGGGGCGCCCTGGAATATTTTAGACGCTTATTAACCGACCTCTAATAAATATGATTGTATGACGAGATAAACTTTTGGCGGACATACATAAGATTGGAAAGTTGAGACCTAACAATTTCAACATAAATTGCCTTTTTGGTTAAGAACAAAACGATGTATTTTCTAAACAAAACAAGTGACAAGGAAAACATAAACATTACAACAACTGAACTTCGCAAAATCAGTTTCAACTTTTCGCGATATTCCTCGGAAACATGACATCAAAACTTGACTATCAAATTTTTAGAACTCAATAGTAATTGTATATATCGCCTTTCATATATATTTATTTTATGTGTTGGTCTGTGGTCCTACGAGAATTTACATAACCTTCCATTCCTAAAGGCTCAAGCAGGTAAATATTTATGATGGCAGATTTAATAAGGAAAATGGCGTTTCCTTGTGATTTACAAATGCAATAACTTGGCTCTTATATGCGTTTCTACATGTACAACTCTTGATTGTTTAGTCAACTTCCCAGTACAACTTTGTGGGTTGTTTATGGTATCGACATAATATATACTGACTATGTGATAAAACTTTAAAAAATGTAAATGATCGATTGACTGATTGATTGATTGATTAACCGACTGACTGACCAACTGACTGATTGACTGACTGGTGACTGCCTGATTGAATGACCGATTAATGGATAGATGAATCGATAGATGGATGGATGGATGGATGGACTGATTGAGCGATTAAATGATTGACTTACTGGTTGCTTGATTATTTTGGGGGTTAATGGATACATCGACGAATAAATAGACTGACTTATTGATTGGTTGGTTGGTCATTTGATGTAAGGCTTTTAAGAGATCACAGGCCTATACTTTTTAAAATAAAGGAACATATAACTCGAAAATGTTAAATAGACTTTGTACACGTTGAACGCTTATTGAGCTTGTAAAAATACCGCCTTAGTACTTTCCAGCCAATATGGCGATATCCTTATCAGGTTATTGACAAATTGTTGCATTGAAATATGTTGCATTTGGTATCGAACATGTCGAGTCTTCTCTCCATTACTGGTCACAACGTGTCGGAAAATTCACAGCGAAGAAGACGCCGATGACAATGAAAGAGCGGTTTTAAAAGATACTGAGAACATGTTTACAATGGATTATTCCAACAGTTTGCATTTCATAATAAAAACCAATGGTAAAAGTTGCATATCTGAATCGTGAGGCTCACTGGCTGGCTAAATTTTATTAGCATTGATCTTATCACGCCTAGCACTTTCCTATATGGCACGCCAGTCAAAAAAAGACAAGGATTCAAAAACCTACGCATTTATATTTACCAGCTCTACAGGGTAAGCTGCAGCAGGTTGAGTCAACAAAAGTCATGCTTAGAGTAAAACGTCTTCCAATGGCCTTCACATGACCAAGTCTTTCATAACATGCAAAGTAGGAACATGTTGTGCCTCGCTGGTTACAGCCGGCTTGACAAGACAGTGACAGAAGAACTAAGCATGATAAATGTCGATGAATCATTACAACACAACATATCATCTACGGCTTTTCAAGATGCTGCACACTGACCTTAATATCATATTAAATAGTATATTCATGGCAAGTTTATTACAAAATTATGATACTTAGGTATATGCCAACAAAGTGAAAAAATCATCGTCGATGACTACAATTGCCATGTCAGTGAAATGGTAACATAGAAAATACTTACAAAATCATAACAATGAAATACTGATACAAAATATCCGACTATTATTGCAACATAACTGAAGATTTAATAACTGAATAATTTTGAGAAAACAATTCAATAACTACAAAGTACTAAATAGACAATGTATTGTCAGTGATTTTCTAAAACGTAAGAGTTTGTAAAATTGTATTATGTTTCCACATTTTATTGTTTATTTTTCTTTGGATTATATTTATGTCGATTGTTTTATTCAATAGATTTATAATGACGTATTGTAACATTTAATTTCAAAACACTCATGTAACAGTATAGTGTTTTCACCTGCAAGATTAAAGAATCAAATGTAGAGATAGAGCTTCCCTGTCTTTATCCATTGTGACATCTACAACTGTTACAAAGAATTCATGGTGTTTTACTTAATAACTTGGTTTCTCTTCAGGAAACTGATACCAACACTACTACATTTTGACTTGCAGCAGAAAAACATGCTATGCATAAGGTTTATCAACCCTTTGAGCGCCAAAGTCAACTTTTGTCACAGTTAGAAAATATACTCCTGTCAATTTTTTTCAGATTTTTGTCAGAAATTTGATAACAAACTAGAGCAAATAAAACGTGATGTCCATTTGGTCCAAAATTATAAAACAATAACAGAAAAATCCACAAAAATTGGTAAAAATGTTGCACTAAAATTTTGGTGGGAAAAATCATAGCACTGAAAGGGTTAATATCTGACCACTATGCCTGAAAAGCACATTTCAAGCTTCATTCTTTCTTGACGGCGATTCTCCGTTTATTGTTAATTAAAAGTAGTCCGATATTACAAAGGGTTGCTCTACATGGGTGAGCTATATGTATAGCATGTAACCATTCGATCAAGGAATTAAGAAGTAGTTATCTCTGCATCACATTATTCAACACGGTCTGATTTCATCAAATATAATTTTTAAGTGTTCCTCTTTTGGGTATAAATTTGCATTTCAAGGATCAGAAATCAAACAATCCAAATAATACACAGACATTTAAAAAAACAAAGTGTCTCTGGAGATTAAATTTCGTTTTTCATCATTGAATTTTTGAACTTTCATATTTTTCTATGAGCTTATGTTTTTAAAATCTACTCAACGACTTAGCTTTTCTTGAAACACAAACAACGCACAGTGTGCATATTCAATGTTACTGTCGTCAAAACTATCCTAATAGGGACTAAATTTCAGTCTCCAATAAACATGGGTCTGGCCACAGCATTCTAAACTCATCTACAAGTTGCCGTTTTTAGTTTCTAAACATATTGCTCTAAAATGTGTTGCATTTCGTATTGAACATATCGAGTCTTCTCTCCAGTACTGGTCACACTGAAATGGAAAATTCACAGCAAAGAAGACACTGATAACTGCAAGCCCTATCATGAGGTTGTCCAAACTTGATGTAGGTTTAAGGCGTCTAACTGATTTTGCGATGTATGAATCCCAATCGAATTCACTATCGATCTTGACGATGAGGGCGTCCCAGGTGTGACCGATGCAGGTGTGCAAACCAACAGAATAAAATGGTAAAGCAAAATATATAAATATCTCTAACCACATGATCACATTAATCACAATAGCCTGTGGATTGTCCGTCTGACGCACAAAAATATTGTAGTTCCAATACATGTGACAGAATATCTGAAAAATATTCAATGCAATCGTAACAACCATACACACAGATACGACATTGTTCAGCCTTGTAAAGTATAAGTAACTTTCTAAAATTCTTCCAGAACAGAGAGATTTGTCTTGCCGGTGATCGCGCAGAAAATTTAGCATTCTGTCACAATCTACCTCCTCTGACCTTCGCAACCCTAGTATTAAAAACCAGAATGTTGAAAAGACAATGACACCCAAGGTTTGTACCACAAATGCCACCAAACCCTAGTAATCTATAATACATCCACTTGTTATTGGAATACTGACTTCAAACGCAAAAATCATTAACACTAGAGCTGCTAGTGGTGTGCAAAAAAACAAATAATCAAACACATTAAAAACTCTTTGCTTAAGTGAGTAGAATATGAAGTCGTCCGATAGTCCATGGAGTGTGCCCGTTGCCATGGGTACGCTCTTTGACAGTCTGGGTAAAAGGAGAACACAAAGAATACACAAGCGTGGAACAAAGAATGAGAGAAATGACAATAGGTACAAGATTTCTTCTTTCTCGCAGCCATCGGTATACGAGCTTTTGAATACAGATCACTAAATGTAGAGTGACTAACAAGAACAGCCAGGCCAATGACCTATATCTTCGAGGGCTCCTCGATACGTATCCGTCACCTATAAAATAAATATGAAGTGACGCACTTATAGTTACATGACATGGCCTTTTAGCTGAAGTGTGTTTCAATATAATGTTTACTCGAATGAATCAGCCTAATTTCGCCTATTGCCATTTGTCTCGCATACGCGCATTTGCTAGCACTGCAATGTAAGTCTTGAAAACTGCTACAGTGTTATTGGTCACATCCTATCACATTCCGAAGGATTATATGTATGCATAAATTTCAGTGATGTGACTCCGTTGATTCTGTCCTCGTCAATTTTTGACAGGTGCCTTTTCGAAGCAAATGATGAGAAACATGAGCGTTGTCAGGCTTAAATCACAAACTATATCATACCAGTATATTGCTGGCGCAAATACAGCGATCTGATTGGTCGACACGGGAAAATGACCGTAATATATTTCCGATATAGCACGGCTTTCAAGCGCGAAAGTTCTCGGCAAGAGCTAAATCTAATCTTTTTGACGTCCCACGCCATAATATCATACTATTGTTACCTTTAGTGTATCGCTCGTGCATATATGTCTTGAATTGGTCAAAATCTCGTGGTATACCATCGCTGGGTGTGGTTTATCGCTAAAACAATTGGAATACTAATGATAGAGGTTCAGCGACAAAATACGGCGAAGAGACTAAACTTGTTGGATCACACTTTGCGACAGGTCGCGACAAATGTCGCAGTCTTCATATCCGTCAGCTACTTCGTAGTGCCTCACACAGCGCCGTTTGTTCTTCCATCCCGAATATCCAAGAATGGAGAATATTGCTTTAGCCCCAAGTTTAGCGGAGCGGCTTGGTTGGTTATTTGCTTCCGGAATCAACTGAATCGCTAGTCCTGATAATAAAACAGATGACGACGAACATAATAAATTAATATCTCAAGTTAATGATTAAGTGTTAAACCTTGACGAAGACGGGTATATTCTTGATTTCGGTACAACTGAAATGTGCGACGTATTGTACGAGCCACTGGCCATTGTTGTACAAACTAATATTGTTAATTTTGTAAAACATTTATAAGTACTATCTAAGTCTTTTGTATCTTGTACTTTTGAAAAAACAAATTCGGTAAGTCACTATCCTTAGTTTTTTTCACATTTTTACAAAATGTAGCCTGGAATTCACAATGTGCATACGCTCTCATGATTGTCATTTTGTGTGCTTTTCGGCTGGTCTGGCCAGAGTTGGTTAAACTCAAGTTGGCTTAGGCTGATACATCCAAAAGTCAACTCGTGCATTTAAAAGTAAACTAATTCAAGAATTTGCTTCAGGAATATGACTCTACAACCTTCTGATAAGAACTACGCAATACATGTTTATTTTTTACTCTTCATGCACTCTTAGTAAATATGGGGCTATAAGATGATGTGGGACTTGAAAAATTACAAAATGTTGATATAGAGACGGGAGGAGGGGCTTGAAATTTTTAGGGTACTAAGGGGGGGGGGTCTTAAACTAAGATTTCAATCGCAAATCTTCCGACCTCTCTCCCTCAAATTTTCGTAAACCCGGCCTGACAAGTGATACCTGTATTTATTCATTTATCTTGTTTTAACAATGATTATGAATACCATAATTACACTTTCTCTTCAGGTAAAGCGACTGTGCTAGTTTAGGGGCCCATTCTCTATTAAGGTCTAACAGTTTCTACCAACGACAGCGTTATCTCTCGTTCATTCGGAAAGACGAATTGGCTTTACCGACACCCTGATATAGTATTCTATCAGCGTGCGTGTCTATGTCATTTCGATTAGAAGAGAGATAGGTCTGGCCATGGTAAAACAATAAAAAATGTTGTGACTTTTGCTAGTGCCCCCCTCAAATAGGATGCGTACATTAATGCGTACATATATACAGCATTTCCATATGAGTTAGAACTCATTATTTAATGAAATAGATAGATGGAGTTAATAAGACAATATATATTAAAAGATATGATTTGCTCTCGGCCCTCTCAGCGCTCTAACCTTTTGCCGGCCGCTTCAACTGTCATATATAGCCACTAAGTCTGTCATCAATTCTTCGCGTCAACAGTCCTTGCTTTGGGCGATGATTTTCCGATTGCTTTACTAGCTTTTGCTGTCTCTTTCTGTTTTTGCACCTTGGTCTGAAGTATAGTAAATTAAGAGTCGAAAACGCTACATGCCAAATCAAGTATTCCATCGAAGGCAATATTATTCAACTCTAAGTATTGCTTTCACTTTCACTATCGCAATTTAAGCCGAACGCAGTGGTATCTGTGCATACCCCACGATAAAGGCTAAAGTGTCCGGTGTGAAGATGTTAAGTTAGGAATTCCATCATTGAATTTCTTGATTTCGATAAATATGCAAGGATAAAATTGACAACGTCTATGAAAGAGAGGTCACCGTAGACAAGGAAGTGGCTCAGTATTCCATAAAATAGTGACTAGCAAATATTGCTGATTTGAGTACAATCATCTCGAGACGAACGGCAAAGCCCATGATTCTAACGTTTACGAAAATTTCGATATTTAATGGTCACTCACCGTTTTGGTCCCCCATCACGGAAAACCTTTTGATGAAAGTTGGCAGCTCAAACTGAAACGGCAGCGACTCGTCTTGATGAGGTCGATCAGAGCCGTTGGTCTATTTATAAGCCTCAACGCAACGTCAACGTGATCGGAGATCACAGGATGTTATAACATAATTGATGTATCTGTGTCACTGAATGCATTTGCGTTGCAAAAGATTGACTTTCCTATACTCTGTGAAGCCTTTCTATTGTCCGGTAAAATGTAAAATAAATGTTAAGCGCAAGACGATAATGTTTCTTTCGATGACTTGTGTGACAATTATAGTTGTTTATTATAATAAATGTAAAACAATGGGTGTGGAAAGGGAAGTCAAAATCTGTACCAGGTTTTTATTGTTTCTTTATGTCGACTTTTCAATGTCGTATCGCCATTGTTAACCGTTTGTCTCGTGCTCTGGTAAGTGCATAATTCATTATCACAGAGCACTGACAAATAGTAGCTCATTTAAAATATTTCACTAACGATTTTTTTCAGATAGAAAGACATGTATTCTTAGCCGTTGCTTAATTTGCAGCCAGTAATACATTTTTACGTAAAAATAGAACAAGGGGGAAAACCGATGACTCATTCATGTCAAAGGCGGGGGTCAAATAGTTTTGAAACTGCGCTTGCGCAGATTTATCAAGCATTTGGATTTATCATTAGTGTCTAAAGGTTCTGTGTCAATGGCAAGATATAGACCGAACAAACTTGAGACTAATCTAGCTCTGCAGTGAGACCTAATCCTATGTATAGTAAATCGAATTATTGACTGATTGTATAAATAATAATTTACGGCATAAAAGACGCTGATAGTTGCAAGCCTTATCATGACTTTGTCTACAATTGGTCTTGGTTTCCGGCGTCTACGTGATTTTGCGATGTTTGAATCTTTAACAAACCTGAAATAAAACTTGGCGATCCGTGTGTCCCAGATGTGACCGATATTATTATGAAACAAACAGAAAAAGGTCATTTTGATTCGCTCTAAGTTTGACCATTTGCCAGCGCCTTTCACTGACATCAACATCTGTTCAAGTGTTTTTGAGACCACTTCATTTGCGAGGAACATCGGTGTAATATTTGATGAAAACCATACATTTCAACAACATATCGGTTCCACCTGCAGTGCTATTAACTTTCTCCTCCGCACAATTGGTCGTATTAGAAATAGAAAGTACTTGTCCAGAGATTCCTGTGCCAACCTCGTCCACGCAGTTATATCTTCACAGCTTCACTACTGTTGTATGGCTTGCCTGATACACAGTTATAGCGGTTACAACGTGCTCAAAACACAGCAGCTGGAATTGTAACAAAGACCAAGTAATGGGACCACATTACCCCCATACTTATGCAGCTTCACTGGCTTCCAGTGCATCATCGCATTGTTTACAAACTTCTCCTGATTACCCACAAAGCCCTGAATTGACAAGCTCCAAAATATCTCAGAAATTTGACGACACCTTTTGCTTCATCACGTGTTCTTCGTTCATCTGATAAATGCCTTCTGCACACACCTAGATGGAACCTTACTACCCATGGTCACCGCTCCTCTGCAGCAGCTTCTGTCCTTTGGAACTCTTTACCCCTGGCCATAAAAACCTCTCCTAATGTCAACATTTCAAAAGACGCTCAAAAACTTACATATTCCATAAAGCATTTTCATTGTACAACGCTAAGCGCCACTGAGCATTGCTTATCTTTGGAAATTTGGTGCTATACAAATTTGCTACATAGATTGATACAAAAAAGCACAATGTATCGATGACGTCATCCGTCCGGGTCTTCAGCAAAAAATGCAGGTCAGATAATGATCGTAACCAAAGGATGGAGATCGATTAAGATTGTATACTCAATTTACAAACAACTTTTAATAGTTTATCAATGATACCGAAGTTTAGAGGAGCTCTCTGAAATTGCATGTAAAAACAAAATAATCTGGATAAGCAACACTGTACTCAGCATTTTACTTTTTGAGCACGATAACTTAAACATTCCCAGGGTGTCAACATGGCAAACAAATCGAAATTCATTTGATGTATGGTACACTTTAAAAAGGGTGGCGGTGGTTCCATCATTCCCGGCTATTCGTTTATGGAGAATGACAATCGACCTTGGGAAGTTCAATCATGAGGAAAGAATCACCGGCGTCGTCTTTGTCAGCATAGATATGCATACATAAATTTCTGGCGAAGAAAGTAATTCGTATCAAGATTAAGTTTTTTCCGATTTTTGCATGATTTCATGCGTCGCATTGGGATTAGCGATTTCATGAATTGATATTAATTTACAACGTTGGTATTCAATACACGCTTGAAGAGAAGTGCATTTTGCACCAGCGATCGACAGCATTACTAACAGTCAACATTACTTTCCCCCACTTTCCACTGTTTAAAACGAACGACAAGTCCGCTTTCATGCGTACTTTCAGTACGCATTAAATGTGTTTCACAAACCTACATTAATAAAGATAGCTATATTGAAGTACCTCAAGATTAATCAAATCACCCACTCGTGTATTGTTGATTTCGCTTAATTAGTTTTCTTCAGTAATTAAATGCAAGATTTGAAATAAGGGACTATAAGGGTAATATTGTTCTTTCGGTGAATGTGCCTGTATCTTTAACCCTTGAGCGCCAAAGTCAATTTTTGTCAGATTTATAAAATATAGGCCAGTGTATTCTTTTCAGATTTTACCCAAAATTTTGACAAAAAAACTGTAGCCAATGAAATGTGATGTCCAGTAGGTCCAAAATTATAAAACTACTTACAGAAAAAAAATTAGTAACATTCGTAAAATGTTGCAGTAAAATTATAAGGGAAAAATTACAGCACTCAAAGGGTTAATACACAGCATACTCTCAACTCGTCAGGCATTGTTGAAGGTACATTAATTAAACCATTTTACATCAGCATTGAAAGTTTATTCATCCTTCTCCCACACAAAAATGATAGGTGTGTTATTCATACAAAGGGTATATTTGTCAAGCTATCTTAAATACCCAACATAGTTAGAATATCATAAAAGCTATAACAAGTCCTGACTCTCAACACTCTGTAGTGTTAGATACTGAGTTATGAAAATCCGGGAAGTATCAAGCTCTAGAATCTTGTAACAGACATGTTTGAGTAATATAGAAAGCGCTTCTTCCGAATAATAGTTTACTTTTCATTATAAAAACCACAGGCAAAGTTTCTACACTATAGATTTAAACATATCTTGTCGTTTCACGACTTGACAGCTCGCGCCTAATGTGATGTGCTTGTGATCGTCAATGCAACAAAAAAGTACGGCGGTCGCTATTTCTATCGTGATCGAAATTTATGTCTGACATGAACATTTTGTGAAGGTAGGTCTTAATTCTTATAACCTATCAAAGTATATTTATTTGGCAGAGGTTTAGTACGGTATTAATTTAATTTCTCGTCTGTATGGAGTTCCAAATTTCGTACGACTCAATCTGACCACGAAAACTTTGGATGGACGTACCGTTTTTAACTACAGTAACAGGGGTGAATGTGCAGTACTGCGTCACGGCCGCACATTGGTCCCCCGTGACAGTCATTACATGAATACTTTTCATGGACCTCTATAAAGCGAATCAGAATTTGAAACATAGAGTCCTTCAAGTATCATTATAATAATTTTCCGAAGCGTCTTGCTATTGCTGTTGGTCACGTTGTGTCATAAAGTGGAATCCTTAAGCAACGGTTTTCGGGAACGACCGACTCGTCTGACGTGATAGCTCCTGCGCTCTTTCTGTGGAAATTTTGTCAGTTTATTTTGTTCTTATGAGGACTGTGTACCTTTTTATGAACGTCTAGGCTCTTAATTTATTTAAATTTGAGGATAACTTCGCAGAGGAAATGTGAATAGCGATTGATTCACAGACATTTGGCCTGTTTTCCTACCGTCATAATTCAGCGCTGTCTTCCGCTGTCGCGTCGGACTCCGCAAAAGGATTTAACTTGATCATTGTACATTGATATCGCTATAAACGTCTATTTTTTTAAAAAAAGGAACGCGGAAATTTTCATTGCAATTCTATTGACATCGTTAAAAACTGCTTGTTTATGTAGAAAGTGTATTTAATTTTCTAGTATTTTTTTCGTTGAAGCAAGCAAATACATAAATTGACCTAATGATCACGTCAGCACATATTTAAGTGTTGGGGGGATTGCTAACGGTTTGAAAGGCATGAATGCCCCTTAGCTTCTTCATATTCTGTGTTGGTCAAGTTAATCCAATGTACGATAATTCTTCGACCAGTGCAAGGTCATCTTTACTCATAATGCAGCATTATTTGGAAATCCTGTGTGCACTGCTGATAATTCAAGTTCACTAGGCTAAAATCAAAATAACAAGAACAATGGCCTAGGAGCCAGTACAATTTAAAAGCTGATAGTGTCTGACCTTCGGATGACTGTATCTACTCTCGTCTTATGTTGATATAAATACTTTACTAAATTGACATTAACTGTATTTAACTATTAATATTGTAAACTGTCTACGGAGTCCTATATCCAATCATTCTGCTAACATCATCCTCATTGAAGGGTCGTAGTAGACATCTATTCAAAGTTTAGGTTATACTCCAGTCCACAAATTCGTAATTTATTGTGTACCTGGTATCTGTGTCAAGCTGAGGGGAAAAAGTGTATTAACCATCATAAATTGCTGGAAATGTGTTGTTGAATAGAGGTGATAATACTCGATTAATATTCAAATCGATGAAATAGAGTGGATTGCATTTAATACAACACAGCATTGTCAAACTGACGAATTTTAACTCGGCTTGGTCATTCATTGTATGTTCACAGAATAAGTATTGCATTATGTAATCCTGAAAAAGAGTATCAACCTATCAGCATGACTGTTCAATATTTTCTGATTATTGTTTACGTATTGCAGAAAAATGGTGTGAATTTCCTGTTATCACTAAGGTAAATCAAGGTCATGAAAGACATGAATAATTTTGGTTAGAGTTCAAATCTTACATACCATCACCATTGCCATAGAGCCTACTGGTATACATCATCATCTACATACATCTGCCTTTTGTGGCTGTCTTCTAACTTTATCAGTTCCTTTGCGATGTCCACTTTCTTCTTCAGTTTCGCGACCTGTACAGAATCAAGGTTCAACAAGTGTAAACACCTTATCTGCCTAAATTAGTAGTCTGGCTAATTCGTGACACGTTGTATATGCTATTATTTACCATTAATTCTTGGTGTGAAAAGAAAATGAGAAAGTAACAGATACAGTTATTATTTATATGTTGTAAATTGTTAGATAACACATCAAACATACCTGTTGTGATTCCAATGGCTTTCCTTGTCGCTGTCTATTTTCAAGTTCTTCTATTTCTCTCAATTTTCGCTCGAGTTTTAGATGGTTTTTCCTGTAGCTCTCATAATCGAACTGCATCGTTGAGTGATCTCCATGCTTATCTCCTATCTCTCTCGGTGACAGTCGTTTTTGCATCATACTTTCTCCCTTTACGGTGTATCCACCCATAGCCATTGATTGCTGATCTCTTGACATTACATAAAATGCTGTAGGTCCTGACCAGCTGAACCCTAAGTAAAAACTCACTGGCTCTTGGCTAACGATATGCAACTGTGGTACAGCTAATCGCACACTTATCATGACAGGTTTTCCAGCGTCGCTTACTTTAACTATGGCTGTTACGCTATTTTTCAACATCCCCTCGATCCGAACAAGTCTTTTTGTAACAATATCAGACTCCCTGAATTGCTGCCTTTCATTTTCGACCTTGCCAGCACTAGTATGCAGTTCGTTGTTATGAACAAAAGCAGCTAACCCTTTTCCATTGCCAAGAAAGAAATATGTCAGGGGTTTCCTCTTCCTCGGTTTAATTCCCAGTGCCCTCCAGTAAGAATAACTCTGTAACGGATAGTCACCATTCTGCTTCTGCATTGCATCCCACCGTGTTCTCAGTGCGTGTGCGTACTCCAGGAATCCTTTGACATCATTTTCTTGAGATGATTCACGAGGCCAGAGAAACATAGACAAAAAGTACGGGGCGTAAAGCTTGTCATATTCTCTGAAATTATGTAGGGTCTTTGCCATATCAATAACGTCCTTTAGGGATGGCAATTGAACAGCCCATTTGCGAAAGGGTGATAATGCCAAATTTACACATATCAATGTTTGAAGATCAGAAGCACTTTGTGGTAGTTTAGAGAGAGAAGTCGCCTTATTTTGAGCAGTTGTTGCATATTTGGTTGGCTCACAACTTTTGCGATGTCAAAGACTTTATGGAAGGTGTTTCCACCAAGATGAAGGACTTGTCGTCTTCTCCAATCATTAGCATTTTCGACAACTCTGTCCTTTTCATCGCATGGTAATTCCTTGGGTTCACCAAAGTATCTTGCAAACTGCTTGTCAAGGTGTTCCAGTCTACTCTTCACTCTGTCGACTTTAGAAAACCCCTGTGGTACATATTCGTAGAGTCCAACTTTACAATAAGTGACATAATCACTGATCCAGTCTATGGCACGTTCAATACGACCTTGGAGTTCTTTGAATTGGCGGTGGTATTGTGCCCACTGACCAAGTTGCTCAGGTTCTATATCTGTAGCGAGATAGGAACGTAGAAGCTCTGATCCTCCCAAGCCGCGGAATAACTCTACTGATTGCAATATTCGGAGAAGGAGAAATGTGATATCTGCTTCTCCAACAAAGCCTGCAATGTTCTCGGAATTCTTCTCAGTCAAGTTTGCCTCTTGAGCCTTTCGAAAATAACTGATACCTTGAAAGGCGAGTTGTATGACAGCATGTGTTTCTTCCATTCCGAGTACGTTTAGACCACCACAGTACTTTTCCTCATACTTGTATTTGATTTCGTGTTTGTATATTTGTCCTTTGGTGTCAAGTAGATATGAATTTGTTGGTAATAGGTTGATGGCTTCGTCTGCATATTTGTGCGCCTTATCAAATGTCTTCATTCGAATGTAATATAGCCGTGCCAGTTGCTGGCCTATCATAGCTTCCTTGAGCACATTGAAACTGCATTCAAGAACCCTGCAAGCTTCTTCCGTGCGAGCATCCTCACACAAACTTTCAATCAGCTCTGAAAATTCTGAATCTTGCTCATCGCCAAATTCAACCTTCTTTCTTCGGATAAGCATGTCATGAGTTTTGTGCACAAGGTACTCCTTGCTGTGTTGTGATCCTTTGAAAAGTTCTGACTGTATGTACTCGACTGCGATATCTGCCGTTGTTTTATTGTGTATCTCTTTAGTTTGTTTCAGTACTTCATCTGCTACAATTGGGTGAACTATCTTCATACCAAACACTCCTCCTACATGAATGATATGAACTTTCAACAGCAACATTTGGGCAGAGTCAGATACATGGTTCTCCCAAAGTTCCTGTGTGTCTTGCTTATGTTTTTTGCTTTTCCTCTTAAGGTAAGTACCTCCCATTATAGCATCCAAGCAAGAAACTGGTATCGACGCATCTGGCTCATATTTATTCAACAGGGCACAGAACTTCAAAAGATGAGACTCTCCTTTGTCACTTGGTATGTCCTGGAGTATTCTACTTACAAGATTCTCGACATAATCTCTCTTGAAATTGTCCTTCATAACCATAAAGGAAACGAGCCTATCGGGACTGTATATTTGAAGACCTTTTAAGACCTTTTGCCTTTTTGGTGTCTAGCTCTCGATGTTTCTCAGCAAACCATCTTATTTCTCTACTGCTCAGTTCTTGTTCTAGCTTTATACTCGTGTTCTGGCACTTCACCATGTGTTTATACGGGGAATGGACTCTTTTACAATGCAGTACAACAAACAATGGACAGCCAGCTTGATGTGAAGTTGTCCTTGAACCTGATTCGAGATGATATATCAGCTCGTTGATCTCTGTGTCTTCGGCATCTTCAACCAAAACAAGAACGGGTTTGCAGTCAGAGGGATCGACCTCTCCGTATTTGCGCACCTCAAGAATTTGTTCCCATGTCTTCACTCTAATATGGTTCACCACAAGACAGCGGAACTTCTTATGGAAATCCCAAGGATATGTCTTGCTAAAGTGCTTCCACCAGCCCCAGGTTGATGAAATAATCTTAGTAGCACCACACGTGGAAGAGAGTCTTGATTCTCTCTGAGTGAAACATCAACCATATCGTGTAACTGCTCATGAATGTCTCTTTTCAGAACCTGGTTGTACTTCTTGCCAGTTAAGTGAAAATTCCACCATGAGACTTTATGACCTCGGTAAAAGTCAAGCTCCATACTTTGTGCAAATTCTTCAAAACCGCTACTACTGTCAGCCATTGTTGTATTTTCACACTCATTTTGGCACAGGATTGACAAATCTGACCACCTATTTCTGTCTCGTTCCGATAAAGGACAACTTGAGCCAGACGAAGAAGGGAGATAATCATCTGTCTTGTGAATGACTCCCTGAATACTCATGACACTCTCTTTAACAGCTTGCCAGGACATGCCTACAACACTTCTTTCTTCAAGCATTTCACGGCAACACCACTTTTCTATTTCATCGACCCATTTTACAAAGTAGTCTTCTTTTTCAGCAATACATGTTATGTGTTCTATGCCAAACGTTGAATAAAACTTACGGAATGTGTCACACATAATGCCAAGGTTGTCTGATAGGAGAAGAAACAGTATTGTTGCTCTCTTTAAGTCAGGAATAACTTCTGGTTTGGCAAAAAGCTAATTGCATCTTCAACACCATTGCTTCGCACAGCATTCCACTGCTTTCTATCAAGGGCTTCTTCTGCCATCTCAGTACGTCCATTCGCAAAAATCCATGTTGTCACTTCAGGAAACCTCATATCATCTCGAAAACAACCTACTTCTGAAATGTTGCAGAAGGTCTCCGGCAACTGGGCTATGATGTCATTCTTGCTTCTGAATAGCTTACACAAACCACCTTCATAGGATTCAGCATCAAGGTCAAACACTCCAACCCACTTAACACTACTTATAAACTGAAGGTCCCTTGACAGAGGCGTATCTACGCCAGCTTTAAAAATCTCTTCAGCTGGCTTATTAATGACAAGCAGAGGGTACAATGAAGCATCTATTTGTTTTGATCCCCCACACAAAAGCTCCTTCAGGCAACGATCCGATTGTGTGATATTCGGCTTATGCTGCTTATTGCTAGAGTCTTTCAATTTGGAAAATCCCTGATCTGTTTTCAGACTTGTCTTCTTTGCATGTGTTTGGCTGGAAGACACTTCACGTGAACTTGATTTTATCCCCATTCGTCTTAACATTTTCTGATAAAACTCATCATCACTTTCTTCTACCGCAGTGTCTCTAGACCTAGCATGTCCACTTTCATTTCCTTTATCTTGCTCTCCTACAAAAGGACTGACTATAGCTAAATGTTTTCCGAGTTTGTTTGTCACTATTTGGTGACACAGAAGTTGAAGATTTGCACTGTTTGTTCACGTCATCATCATTATCTTTAGACTGCATGATATTGACATCCACCATCTTTTCAGACATACGGGCTTTTTGGGCATCAACACAGCTCGTTTCTTGATCTAAGGGTTGCACATGTGTCGGATCTTGCTCGCTTGTTCCTTGTCTATGAAATTTGTTATCTTGTCTCTTTTCCTGTGCTCCATATTCTTTTAGTTTTCTATCCTCTGTTGAATATTGCGTCGGCGACCTCATCTCTGTTACTCCCTCAGTGAGATCAAGAACCTCCGTTTCGCTTTCAAGGGAGCTGCTTCTCATTTCCTTTGTCTTCGTAGAACTGGCTAAATTCCTTTATCATAATGCTTCTCTTGAACATCCATGTCATGCTTTTCGGACTGTTCAGTCCTTTGCTCATCTCTCCCAAATATGGCCGTCATTTTCTCTCTCTTTACGACATCTCTGGCCTTGTTTTGATCTTCCCCTTCAATTGTCGAAGAATGGGGTGTGACCTCTTGCAAAAGGTAACGATGTTCCTTATATGGCAATGATTTTGAAGGTTTCAATGCACCTCCACCTTCTGTAGATGATAACTCCCTATCGCCAGCAGATGGAATCGACCATATGCCTTCGGAATGCTTTTTGTCATGGGTGGACGAAGAAACAACACTCTGCTCATAGGACTTATCTATCGACGTTTCCTGAAGACTTTGCCTGGCCTCGTTTTCAATTTGATTTTCCCTTGAATACATGATGTTTCGCAGGGCTCCCTTCTTAAGGTCGAAATCTGCTTCAAGGTCTTTCTCTCTATACATCATGAGTACTGGGCCAGTGATCTCCTCTTCATATATTCGTTTGACATATTTTGTGTCAATACCAATTTCGTTCAACCAATCGCGTACATCTATAGCATTCCAATCTTTCATCTTCTTTGGCCTTCTTGAAGACAGTTTTGCCAAATTGTCTTATTATTGAAAGAGAAGCACAAAAGGCATGAATATACATGAAGTAACCGGAAAATATTGAAAACTGCAACATTGCTTGAAAAATGATGTCAATTCAAATAAAAAAATGAGTGACAATGCAAAGCGCCCCAAAATGGAAACTCAATCAAAATTTCCTCTCATCCCTATTTTTCAGGTTTTATATGTGAACTGTATGCCTGATTGTTGTGTCGCATTTATTGCTCCGCTTTTGGATGTTGCACTTCCAAGGACACGATGGAAAGAGCTTTACTCATTGAATAGTTTAGTATCAAAATTCATTCAGGATTATTGCTTTTTTCTAGAATGATACAAGCTCAGCTAAAAAAGGAATTCCGAAAATGCAATTAAGTAGGGTATTATATCCTGACAGATCCTAGAGAAATAAACATTTCCAGTAAAGGACACTTACATAGGTGTTCGATTATGGCAGTTATCAAAGTGATTCATAAAATAAGGCAATCCGCTCGCCTATCATTTGATGAATTCTCCCGATACATCTTACCTTGAGTTGCAAAAAATTGTAAGCCCCTATTATACATCATCTGATCCATGATAATACATATTTGCAGTGGTCGACCATTCACAGATTTAATGACTTCCTCTGTAATCATCACTGTTTCGAGTTGTCTTGGAAGGAATTCCTGGTGCCGATCCCAGAGTAATACAAGCGATGTAGCTGTTGGAAGGCTAAGTTTAAATTCGAGGCACCCAGGGCAATCTCTTTGAGAACGGCTCCTATGCCCTCAAATATTTTAAAGATTTTCTCATATTTCTCGGGTTCTTTTTGATGTCTGCGGCATCATCAAACCATTTTTGGGCGCGGCTTAACATTATGTCCGAAGCTTGTTTGTCATGCTTGTACTTCAGCTCAGCTTTCAGGGGCATTTCTGCAAAATGAAGGGTGTAAAAGCTAAATGCGTTGACATCAGTGATGCAATTGGGAAGCAGCGCATAAATAGTCAGAATCTATAAAAGGAGAACCACGGGCTAAAAGGTGTTCCTATTATGTTTGTGGAATTCACATTCAGACTCACGGAAAATTTGTAGACGTCAGTAACACAAAGTTAAATAAAAAGACAACAGAAAACAACCAAAAGAGCTGCCAGTGTAAGTGAACCGCATCAACAAATGTATTTCCCCTGCATTAATCATTAGCTGAGTGAAATACCAGGAGAGATATTTTGTGAAGTACAGTAGTGTTATCTAATGTCTATGAAAATATTCTTCATAAAGAAATTCTGTTTTTCAGCACTTTGGATTGTGCAATAATTCATATGATATTAAACACGTGTGCAGATATGAGCTAATCCCCGTTGTCATAAACGGATACATGTTTAGTTTCATAGTTTTCACAATGTTGTGACTTTGTTTTATACTCAAGGGGACTAATTATAACCGATTTGAAAAGGGTTTTGATGAAGTTGGATAACAAGTCGGTGAAATCTTACTTTTCACGAAGATGATCGAGGGGGCTATTTCACAGGAGATCACCAGTCCGATAGTTTTAATTATAACTACGACAGATTTCGAAGTGTAACTTCTTAAGAAGATAAGAGCAACATCTTTTGGTACAAGTTAGTTATATAATGATAACGTAAACATTGGGTTTCCTTGCCACTTCAGTAACTAAAACGAATGGTAATTAGCTTTTAAGGACGTAGAGGGCGTAGTTTATCACAACCACAGTTTCCAGTCCTCTGAAAGACAGCCTGGGAATGAATTCGCAATCGAGGCAAGTATGTAAGGGCCCAAAATCGATAAACTGAGCGTCAACTGAGCATTGAAAATGATAACGTGAGCGTTGATAAGAAAATGACAAAGTGAACACTAAATGAGTACAGGTGCGTCAAGTGTTCACCGTAAAATAATGGAAGAGAAAGACCATGGTGAACCACATCGGCAATTCCAAGTACCTATTGGGCTGGTGCTTAATATGATGCTGCAAGTACCATTACGTACACGCTTTGCGAGGCATGTTTTTCAGAAACTTTTGACAACTTCTGAATCACTACGAACTCGCCTATATTTAGTCTTAGAAAAGCGCATGTTCATTATGCTGTTACGAACGAGGAGGGCAACATATTAACAAACGCGACCGACATTCGACTTTGACCAAGATCATAGGTCATAAAGTGACCGTTTACTGGCGAAGTGTCCAAGGAAGGTATATTGCCCTCCTCCAAGTGATAGTCGGGTGAAAAACAAAAAGGCAAACCAGCTATAGATACAGTGGAATGCGTAGCCTATTACGTACTTTATACTGAACACTTGTCACATAACAGATCACAGTTCATATTGCTTGGCCTGCATACCTGGTCGACCTGCATATCTTATCGCAAATCGACTGTATCAGTATCGTATCCATCATGCCTCATTATAAGGTCGGAGGAGAAGTAAGAAATAATATCCGAGTTTTGACTCTAAATCATGAAGGAAACGTCAAGCGCTCCTAGGTGCATACTCTACGTATAAGAAATAATCAACTTGTACGTCAACAAAAGTTCTCGAATATTTTTTTCGGTATTCACCATTCCGGTGAAATTCACTTGCGTGATAAAATCATTCTGGAATGAGGATGTTCCGAAGCAGACTTTAAAGTTGTCAACTTACAGGAGTGAAATTCTGAATATTTCATTAATGCGAAGGACTTAATAATACACGCAGGAGATCTCTGAAAGCTAACTTTGCCAATTCCCGTAAAGTGCTCGATCGAGCACTTTCACGCTCACTTTGACAATTTTGGACTTTACATAGCTCACAGAGGGTATTGTTATCATATCTTGATATGAATTGAATTTCAAAACATTGATAACATTTTTTTCAAAGAGCACCAATGTGAACATATTTTAAATATAGACATGAAACATAAAACAATAAATTTTGCTGGTACATGTCTACACAGTCCATGAAGGTAGAGATGAGCCTTCATAATAATGTGAAGATCTACCAGTGACGACTCAATAATGGCGCTCTCTCATCAAAGCAAAAATCAGTATTAAAATCAATGATAAAGCAACACGATCGGAACTAATCTGGGATAATTGGTTAGTGAAGTATGCTTTTGGAATCTGCAAATGTAAGCTCAACTGCTTTTTTTTTCTTTTAAGTTATACACTTGTTTTTGAGTACTTTGTAATATTGCAAACGATAAAATTCGTTTCTTCGCTTCGATAAAGTGTGTATGTGCGATGTATGATAGTGAGCGTGAGTGCTTCACAAACTCTACAACGTGTTGAGCGGTCTCAGTCAGAAAAATGTAACAACTTAGCCGGCTATTGAACCACTCTTTTTTGGGAGTGGAGATTTAGCCGAGCGGTTCTGTCTGTGGCCTCTCAGCTAGGCGACTGATGCCGTATGTTGTTGGTTCGAATCCGATTGAAAACTAGCCGTATTTTCTACCCTGGGTTGGTAACACTGCTGGTGGACAGAATTGTCCCCGAGGTTATCGTTCGCCCAGTTAAAGCGATGAAATTCGTTTCTTCGCTTCGATAAAGTGTGTATGTGCGATGTATGATAGTGAGCGTGAGTGCTTCACAAACTCTACAACGTGTTGAGCGGTCTCAGTCAGAAAAATGTAACAACTTAGCCGGCTATTGAACCACTCTTTTTTGGGAGTGGAGATTTAGCCGAGCGGTTCCGTCTGTGGCCTCTCAGCTAGGCGACTGATGCCGTATGTTGTGGGTTCGAATCCGATTGAAAACTAGCCGTATTTTCTACCCTGGGTTGGTAACACTGCTGGTGGACAGAATTGTCCCCGAGGTTATCGTTAGCCCAGTTAAAGCGATGAAATTTGTTTCTTCGCTTCGATAAAGTGTGTATGTGCGATGTATGATAGTGAGCGTGAGTGCTTCACGAACTCTACAACGTGTTGAGCGGTCTCAGTCAGAAAAATGTAACAACTTAGCCGGCTATTGAACCACTCTTTTTTGGGAGTGGAGATTTAGCCGAGCGGTTCCGTCTATGGCCTCTCAGCTAGGCGACTGATGCTGTATGTTGTGGGTTCGAATCCGATTGAAAACTAGCCGTATTTTCTACCCTGGGTTGGTAACACTGCTGGTGGACAGAATTGTCCCCGAGGTTATCGTTCGCCCAGTTAAAGCGATGAAATTCGTTTCTTCGCTTCGATAAAGTGTGTATGTGCCATGTACGATAGTGAGCGTGAGTGCTAGTGAAAACTAGCGGTATTGCAACATTTAGCTATAGGGCACCTGACTTTTTTAAAAAATTTGAAAAATGTGAAGATCGAATTATCCCACATTAGCTCCAATCATGTTAAACAAAGAACAGGGTATGAGTCACTAAAAAATCACAAGTATTCTTAGTTTAGTATTCCAGTCACTGACTCGTTAACTTTTGGACTATGGATACAGGTAATCGTACAATTTTGTGGTTCAAAACTATGTTACATTGCATTGTGCAATCTAGCAAGGCCTACCTATCATTATAAATGAAGCGACTTACCATAGTTATTGATCTGCTGGCATTTATCGCCAATTTGGACATTTGATTTATGGATTTGGTATATGTTTGTTGTACCAGTCGTTGGTAGTTGTGGTCCAGCGATAGGCACACTCGCTCCACTGTCCTGTGTTGTTGGCTCTGGTAGACTATGCTGCTTTTCCGGTGGAAGAGTACTGGATTCTACAGACATCTGTGGTGGAGATGGTGATGTGTTGTCACTCTCTACACTGGTTCCATGCGATTGTGTGCTCTCTACCATGATAGACCGATCAGAATCAGATATTGGCTGATTTGTTGCATAGATGCAAATTTGACAAGTGCAAGAATGGGAATGTCAGGCACCAAAGTGTTGTTTTGGCAATCGTTATCGCCAGAATAACGAGTAAATGATTTCGTACATTGGCAACTTAAAGAAAATGGGCGTGGAGCAGGCTTTCAAGGTACCAAGATTGCAAAATTTTCCTTTTGGGTGTTTTTTTAGCATTTCGGTGTATCAACAAAGCAAATGATGGTTGCACCTTTTACAACATTAACAGGAAATGTACACCTTAACTAATTTATATTAATTGAATAATATTTTCATAAAAGATTGGAAAATCGCTTGAAGATTCTCTGAGCATGTCCATAGAAATGTGTAAATTGTGAATTATTGTTTTGAAGGATAATCATTGTCATCTTTTGGGGATACTTTTTTCTCATTTTATGTGTGTGATGGTCAAGAAGTCTTCAAAAGAAGTTGTCAACGTGTTAAGAAAAACAAAAAGTGCGACTTTTTTGTTTTGATTGTTTTGCTTTTTATAACAACTAGTCTTTTCGGGCCACATACAAATTATAAACAATTTCTCTTCTTAGATAATTGAAAAATAATATGGCACCGAATGCAGTTGCTGACTGCAATTTTCCTTGAAGAGTTCGTAAAATATTTCTACATATATAGATGTTTCCAATCGAGATATGGACTACTCTCCTCGTCCTCTGAGGCCGTAATAACCTCGAAATCGACAGATGTAACACTTTTTGCGAATTTAGAAACTTTCCCGGCGAAACTTCCAAACTTTGTAACTATTCTTTCCACAAAGCTACTATTGAAATCGTGGGTCACATGCCAAATTTTGCTTCTACACGCAGTAAACTAGAAAGTATTGTAAAGATTTAAGCCCAAGGCGCACTCTACCTCAACCCAAGATATCAAATCTTTGTCTTAAAAGTATGTGCTGTGAAAAGTAGTACAAAGTTATACAGTATGACAAAATAATGACACCCTTCCAATGACACTAAAATCATGATATGTTGTATTAAAATATTCGGCAGTGAGTTACTATATACTGAAGCTCACCCTTTTTAGCCAGACTTGTGCCGCTGTCGACGGTTTCATTTTTGGTACTGACGTCATCCGAGCTTTCAGTATTTCCTGTAGAAACTAGGTCAATCTGTAAAATATGACGTTACATGCAAGGTAGCCCATACCCAATATGGTGAACTTTAGCAATACGAGACCTTATACGTGTCAAAGTACACTGAGTTGTACGCATGCGTAGTAATACGCATGTTGCTTGTTCGGCCTTATTAACTAAAGTAGACTCTACAGCTGAAAGCAGAGAGAACTCATTGTTATATTTAAACATGGGAACTTACGAATTAATGATAATGTTGCTGTTTTTTATTGTATTCTAACACATGCATATCCTTAATCTTAGCAAAAATATGAGTTTCTATTTTCAAAGTGAGATTCATAATATTACAAAGGAGTTATATTTTTATGAGGTGCAAAATTTATGGGCCACATTAGCTTTGTTCAGCTCGATATATTTCATAGTTGGAGTCGTTTCTATGTTTGTAAGTCAAGCCAAAGTCCAGCTTTAACGTCGGCTATCCCACCTACGTCGTCTCACGAAAGCTCCTACAGCCAAATATCATTATCAGAGCTGGTAGAATGCATTACCCGAACCTGCCACTTCTGTCATGAACAAATGAGAAGCACTCCTGAAAAGTGCAGCTCTCTCTGTAAATACCTACCCGGTGGCTATCTTTAATATCTCTCAACTTTGAATTAACCTTCAAACAGCACGGTCCCTCCACGCAGGAGGAGCGACCGTGTTTACAGGTTAGTTCATTGACCTTTTCGCCGCTTATACTACAGCACATGTTTTAAGTTGTCATTCAAGCCGTTGGGCTATTGTAGAGGCCTGGACCTTTTCAAAAGGTATCGTGACACCTTTGACCCGCATGTGTTCACAAGCAAGCGCTGCCGACGCGAGACGAGCTATAATAAGAACTGCGCATAAACTATGTAGCCCTCGTACTCTATTCAAAGAATCACAAAAGTTTGACTGGAGGACAAAATAGCGGGCAGGTCTGCATTAACCTATCCGGAAAGCAGCAAGAGTGTCAAATTGTAGCACCGAAAACTGGTGGTTACAGAAGTTCATTGGTATAATCGAGCAAGATATCAATGCACAGGAAGGCATTTGATTACTATTCTGTCGTCATTGTTTTTCGGATAGAATTGCCTGTATTGCTGCAAAACTCGCTATCAATTCAAGCCTTGAGTTTTCCCTTCAGAATGAACATAAATTAGTCAAAGTGTAGTCTGTCATTAGCAACGTGGGAATTTTCAGAAATGCTTCGCCTATTTTACAGAATCCCACGAGCTACGCCAATAAGTGATAGAAGGGAACGACATCCACAATGATTGATGTTAACTATAGGTAAGCGGACGAGTAGGAGGCTGTTTACGGAATTTAACGGTACAGTTTGCCAGTAAAACTCTGAGGCCCGCAGGGCCGAGGAGTTTTATGGCAAACTGTACGGCAAACTGTATGGCAAACTCCTCGGCCCTGCGGGCCTCGGAGTTTTACTGGCAAACTGTACCGTTAAATTCCGTAAACCGCCGACTACGAATTCGCTTACCGTGTTATACCACGAATTTGCAGAGTTTTAGAGCCTTGTTTGCACGCCGAAAGTTTTTATTTGTAATTTTAGTGCAGTGCACGTTGAAACTTTGGCAGGAAAACATTGACGCGTTTTGACACCTTGTTGAACGAAAGTATAAAAAAAACAACCCATGATTGGATAAAACAAAGTTGACATGTGTTGCTATTGTAGTGCGATTACGTGGTTTAGCACCTGGTTTTTATATGAATTGTACGAATTTGCTTGATTGATTGGTTGGTTGGTTGGTTGGTTGGTTGAATGAAGTGAAAAGGTGTTTGCAGATCGATGTTAAAGTCACGCTTTGCTCATTTGGGTCGAAAACTTTGAGCAGCACACATGCAATTGCCGAGTCGCTCTACGTAGTTCGATATGGCGGACGAAGTACAAATGAAAGCTGTATCCGGTGCACTTCAACTACCCATGCCAAAGATGGAAAAGAAAAGTCCCCTGTCACGCCATTGCTAACGGCCACAATCGGAAGACCAAGCTACACAGACACGCCAGAGAAAGGCGCAACAGAAACTGCAAGTACAAAAAAAAACAATATGTCTAGATCCACAATGACTGTGGTACTGCGTGTGTGTTTCCTATAGCTAGACTGAGTAGATTTAACTTTACCAAAGGCGACTGAAATCTCCACATTCAGTGTTTGAAAACTGAGTTTGAAGTCTTAAATTTCAGCTTCGAATGATCGTGATAATAATAACCTTAACACAGAAGCGATATTTGCAATCAATACCGTTATTTCACGGTGACCTGTAATTGATTTTGAGATGTACAGTCGTGCAAAATTAATTCATTCCGGTGATTCTTTTAACGTGTCTTTACTCTGTACTTGATGGTGAAATAAATTCCTTCTGGTTAATGTCTCGCATTTTTTTTTACTCGTTGCCACGTGATTTTCTTTTGTTTAAAAAGTGTCCATTTTACAATTTCTCTTGTTTAATGGTGTCCGATTTACTACTAGTAAATCGGACAGTTTTTAACAAAAGAACTGTCCGATTTACTAGTAAATCGGACACTTTTAAACAAAAGAACTTGTAAATCGGACACTTTTTCAACAAAAGAAACCAGGTGGTAATAATAAAATATTCGGTTATGGAAATTAGAAAGCATGGTTAGAACAATGGCACGAGGCGGAGAGTGGTATAACAGTAATAAATGTGACTTGCTGATTGCACTTGTCGTAAATCATGTTCAAAACGGTAAAAGAAGGGCTTATCAACTATGGATCACATTCTGCGATAGAAGTCGGTACGCTTATTGAGTGTGAAACAAAATAATGCACTGACACTAGGGAAAACTTTAGTGCTTGATGTCATTTCTGTTATCGTTCATCTAAATGAACTGAAAAATGTAATTCATGAAATGACTTTCGATTTGCTTTGGCGAAACGTAGCCGAATTAAGGCGAGGTGTGAAGAAAACACACTGGTGTATACGTACTATATGAAAAAGTGTTGTTGCCAGAGTTCAAACCAGGAGGCTGTCACTTGAGACGGCTAGGCTGAATTAATAACACACAGATACACTGAATGTGGCTGCCTTGGACTGACCTTCTCAACTGACGACACATTCTGGCTGCATACCAATACGCGGACAATGTATCCATAACGTTTCATCTTAGCTTGATGTTTGACATTCGACTGACCCCTTATGCTTATCAATTACACTGCATGAAAACCCAATTATTCAGATAAATTCACATTAATGAGTTGCCTGTATTATAGTATAATACACGTGAATTCACATGAATCCACATGAATACAGGCTTGCTGAATACAAAAAATGGATTCTTGACTGTATTCATCTGTATATGCACTCTTCAGCTAAAATACAGGCAATAATCCATGTTAATACAGTAAGTATTATAGGGTTTTTATGCAGTGTTAATAAGCTTATGGGTCACAATATTTATTAATCAAATTTGACACGGGATATATTCGGTGACTCTGACCGTCCCCTTTAGAAAGCTAATACAGGTACCTCCCTTCAGTGCCTTTCACACAAGTTAGCAGCTTGAAAAAGAAAGAGTTTTCTAGTGACAAAATGGTGGCAATTCGCTGTGCATATTTGCATTTCGTTTTGGTCGAAAATGGCAGAATAATTAAATAATCAAAACATTCTATCCTGCAAATGGCTGTCTTCGACTGCTCGCTTAGCTGCACTTTCCAAATGGTTCCTTTATATATTATGAGTTCGATATTAGGTAGATGTTAGGCATATGATTGGCTCCTTTAAGTTTACTTTTAAATATATAAATATATGACACAATATTTCTCATGAACTAGCTTTAACAAAAGGGGTGTATCATAAAACATAAAATAGTACTTATGCAAAGTTCACGTGTGACAGGTGTTCTAAGTATCACCAATTTGAAATCACATAATTATTTTTACCATCAAAGTTTCAAAGTTTGTGTATCAGGAAGAGTAAAAATGTATCAGTTTTTGATAATGCAATTTTGGAGTTACAAAAAAAATGAATCTGATATAATATACGCTTAATATTCGCATAGGTTAAGATTGATTTGCACCAACTGCAGGGTCTTATGACCTTTTTGACTATAATACATGTATCAATGCATGTACATACATAATACATACATTCATAATACATACATACTTGTGTTATGTTATTACACTGTGCTTTACGAACTTTCACTTTGTTTTCGCAGAAAAGAGCTTCACAACTATAGCGTATGCGCATGCCTAACAAACAGCTATGTTATGTTTTCGTTGTATAGAGAATGTCCACTTGCAATCATTTCCATATTCCCAAACGTGCCTAATCATATCACAGATTTTATGGATCGGTGACGATTGGTTTAATTAATACAGTTGTAACATGGTAGATATCGATATGAATAAGTGACGGAAGTGGCAACAAGACTTTTTTTTCCAATATGGCGCTGGCTTTGGTTTCATTTGGCAGGCCTCCAGGTATTTCGCTGCGATTTGTTAAAGCTAAACATCTTTTTTGATAACCCTGTAAAATAAGTGTTCGACGTTTGCAAACCTACCTCACTTGTAGCCTCCGCTGTCCGGTTCATGCTGTAACACGCATCACTCCCTGCAAAACGACTCGAATTATTACCGTTGCTATCGAACAAGCTTCGCCTGATTACCTCTCCATTCATCACAGCTGGAGCCTGGGTCAACGTTCGACGATGTTATGACGTCAACGACTTACGTCGCTATCGCTAGGAGTCACCTATCACAGAGCTAGCGCTGGCATATAAAACACCAGGACGTTCAGGACGTTGCAGTGTATTTTAGTGTATAACAGAGAGAAATCATATTTGATTCTAAAACTATTTTAATCGAACACAGCGACTAGTTTCCCATGAGTGGATGTCATGTCACAAACTAAGGGAGCATTCGTTATTTACGGGGAGGGGGGGGGGTCGGTGGAAATCAGGTGGGGGTTGACTTTTACAAAACCGCTTTTCAGGGGGGGGGGTCAAATTTTACAATCAATGATTGAAGGGGGGTCAAATTTTACAAAGGTTTGTGTTGAGTTATGGAAAACAAATTGACTTTGGAATTTCACCGAAATGTTGCTTGTGTAACCGATGTTTCGAGACGGCAGAATAATAACCGACCGAAGCTCAGCCAAATTTATTTCTCTAGCAGGGCCAACAAGTCCGAGACTGGCATTAACCTCTCTAGAGCAGCAACAGAGCATGTAGCCCTGAGTACAGGTCTGTGTGTTCCTGGCGTATACGGCCTCCACCACGCTGCCCTGCAACGGTCTGTGGAGATAACTGGGGTCTCTGCAGCGAGATTCAAAATGGGATCGCCATGGGTAAACAACTTGTCGAGTATGTTATGTTTCAGAAAATGAGCGGTTTTGGACGTTAGGAGAAGTCAATCGCATCTTTTCTGGGATTGGTTAGGAGGTAAAGGTAGGCAGGGAAAGGATTTTGCCCCAATAGAGCAGAATTTCGGCCAAAAAGACCGTTTAGTCTTCATTGCGGTCCAGATCCAGGCCGCAGAGACCTCAAGTCTGTTCAAAGACCATTGCAGGGCTGTGGTAGAGGCCATATAATGCTGGGAACACACGTGCACACACCTGTACGCAGGGCTACACAGCATGGGGCATGAAAATTGCCAAAATGAGGGCACAGTCCAAATGATATGCGGTCAAGGTCTCCTCAACTAACTTTCAGCTGGTTCTTCACTTTCTACTATTTTTTTTAGTATTTTTTACAAAGGCACAGACTTATTCTACCTGCAACTTAAACTGATAGTGATTTTGTAGCTCATTCTTTACTATTTTTCATAGTTTTTGATAGCCGGTAACACACACTTCGTGTTCGTGTCGGCTACATGGACGATCTGCCGAAATGAGGAACCAACACACAGTCATATAATGTAACAAACAACTTCTGTATATATTGTGTCAAATATCGGGTGTACATATAAAATAGTAAACCGTACCCAAAACTATAAATATTACTCCATGGTAACAGTAACCGTACTGATCGACCTCCCGACGGCAGGAGTCGAACACACTTTCAGAACAAAACTCTGTTCAAACCCTTTCTAATGCTTAACAATTTCTATGGAAAACTTAATGGTACCGCAGAGGAACCTCAGACTTGACGACGCGGCTGGGAAACACACAATAGTTCACACGCGACTTTAACTAATGTTCGATGATGAGCACAATTGTAAGTCCCGTGTAATGTCTGCACATGAAAGTCGGCGACAACACACGCAATTCACTGCTAAGCAGCGTCCAGTTCAGCTACCACGGGAGCAGCCATCTTACTAATATTCTTAGATCTTTTGTTTACTTCCAGTCGGGACATGCCGAACTAATCTGAAGTCTTACTCTGCTAACTCCGCGCATCGACAAAAGTTCAGTGGAACAATCATAAATAATGTTCTCATGACAATCTCAGACATCTGACTGAACTCATAAACGGAATAAAGTTCACAGTTAACACACAATTTGCTGCAGAAAGATCAGCTTTCAACTTGTGGTGATATTATCATCTTAGCAGTGCGTATATTGCAAATATACGGCACGGCTTTCACTTGTGTGAGCAATGTTCGTTCCATCGACTAAAGTAGAGCATGGCGTAGGGTTTAAATAAACTGTCCGATCCGCACAAAATTCGATCTCTGCCACTCACCGGTTTCTTTACATATCTGCTGACTTGAGTAAGACTCAAAATAGAGAAATATCTGACTTAAAAAGCACACGCTGACACTCAAACCTTCCAGTGCCAGTGCAGCATGCAACGTAAAACACTCTCTGGAAAGTTCCCGTCTTGGACTCCCTAGGTATACAGTGATAACACACAAGAACTCCCAGGCAAAATAGAAAATACACAGGTCCTCCATACATAATCTATGAGAAGCTATGAATAATTTCTTTTAAATACAAAACTAGCTATATCTGTGTATTTATAGATTCTTGATTATTGATATTAATGTACTTGATAAGACTAGGGTAGTTACCAGTGCATGTGTGAGCAAGAAATATGATTTTGGAATTTCACCGAATTGTTAATTCACTATCTTGTCAGAGGAAACTATGAATAATTTTTTCCATAACATAACTAGTTAAATCTGTGTATTTATGTACGCTTGATTATTGATATTAATTTACTTGATTAGACTAGGGTGGTAACAAGTGGATGTTTGTGCAAGAAATTTGATTTTGGAATGTCACCGAAATGTTGATTCACTATCTTGTATATATGGAAACTATGAATAATTTTTTTCCAATATAAAACTAGGTAAATCTGTGTATTTATGTACTCTTGATCATTGATATTAGTGTACTTGATTAGACTACAGCGATTACAAGTTCATGTGTGTGCAAAATTTGATTTTGGCATTTCACCAAAAATGTTGATTCTCTAGTATGTGAGGAAATTTTTTCAGCCCGGGGCCACAGGGTGCAAAGGGTTAATGAATCAAATCTGATGAATAAATCTGATGATTTTTTTTTTTCATGGGGGGGGGGTCACATTTTACAATTGATGAATTGAGGGGGGGTCAAATTTTAGAAATTTGCTTTGGAGGGGGGGGGGGGTCGCTTTTTACGTTTCATTTGTCGCTCAAATTCCACCGCCCCCCCCCCTCCCCGTAAATAACGAATGCTCCCTAACTCATATAACAAGTTGAAAAAGTGATTAATAATATCCTGAACTTTGGATTTTGCTGTTATAGTAAAATGTCCCTTTGATTACACATGGAAACTTAGACGCCACTTTAAAAGAACTTTGCACTTAAAAGAAAACTACGGGTAAGGTTTCCGGAATTAAGGTGCCTATGTAATTGTAGAATTTCTTTCCGGGTCTTAACTTCTCGACGCCCTTTTGGCCACTGGCACAGACACTAATTGCATTTTGGCAAATTCCATCTTGGCTAAAAAGTGATACAGATAAGTGAAATGAAGCCCAATTTCAAATTTTATACTAGCGAGAATCAGACATCATGACCACGACCAAGTTATTTGCAGCTTACACAGGGATAAATTTAGCCCTGTTAGACTTTGCAAGGGATGGTGTGACTGGAATGCATGGGATCGGGTTTAGAAAATAGACATAACACTAGGTAACCGCAAAATACAAACACTTCATTGTAACAAAATATCAGGGAAAGCGGAGAATCTATCTGCTCTTTCATTTTATTTTCACGCTAGGATTGATTTGGCTTGGTGTATTTGCATAACTAGAAATGCGGTGAAAGCCGACTTTAGGCAGAATAGCAGTTTTGACCAAATGTCACTACACATTATTTTCTCTGGCACATACGCTTGCTTTCAGTAATCACATTAAAAAAGTTTCAAAAAAGCCGTTCGAGTGGGTTAAAACAAAGAGGCTTTATGCAATTTGTGCGATGGTCATGAAATCCAAATCACAACCTCATTTTGATCATTAACAATTACAGTATGCCATCTTCAACAAATTTCAGCTTTTTGATAAATACCCGGGCAGACTTCAGCAATCGCCAAACAAATTAACCAGTACTTTCCGACAAATATATTTCCGTACAAAAGAGTAGCGGTTACGCAAAAACTACCAAATTGCTGTCAAGTAGCAATATCGAATGCTATTGCGAAATGATTGCCAGTGTAAGTGTACAGAACACAAATGCATGCAGGCCGTATTGATACGCTGACACTGGATATTCAATACGACAGTGAGTGAAACAAGAAACTAGAGTTGATTCAAAGAACAAAAACATTGGTAAAAATTATCTCAAAAATTATAGTTCAATATTTTTTACTTAATAAATGGTCGGTCATAATTGGGGGCGGGTCTGAACACTTTTGGCCGATGGGGGAGGGGGCTAAATTTGAACATTGTTGGTGATATAGAGAGTAGGATTTGAAATGATTTTACCAGGTATTGAAGGGAATTTAAATGAATGAAGATTTCAATTTGATTCCTCCATTCAAACCAAGTATTTTTGAATGAAGCCTAAATTATGTAAATTTTATTTTCTGAGATATTATCTTGAATGATAACAATTAATTTGTCATCAGCAATTAAAATGAATGTCGATGTGTCATTGCACTGTAAATATTCCAAGAATTAATTGAAAGATATTGGATCAATGATTTCTGACATTATTTATTGATAAAAAAAGGAAAAATAATTACTGAAAAAATCATGAATGCACAAACATCATTACCTAATATAGACCTTATCCCGTTTTAAGTATGAATCTGAAAAATCGCTTCTTGAATCAGTCACTTTCCAATCAGTCATTTTGTCCATGGCCCAGTGCAATACGGGTGTGACTCAATTTTTCAACAGACTGAGTTAGAGTGGAGTTAAAGGTTTAAAAGCCTCTAACTCTAAATTTCAATTGATTTGTAAAAGGTAATGTAATAGATATATAAAATGTCATAAATGATTATAATTATGAAATAATTTTTATATGAATTGAAAAAAATTGGAGTTACGCCTATCTTGCACCAGCATTTTTAGCAAAAAAGGGGAAGTACCTCATCATGAGTTAGGAACTTTTTTAGGTTTTACATTTTGATGTTGTAACATTTTGCCCATGCAAAACAGGTGAGGATAGCACTGACTTTCTCCTGCAAAAGGGGTGTAAATTAAGTTACCTCCCTATGGCACCATGACTGATATTACTTTTTTACTCAAAATTTTCACAAAAAGATGCATTGCACATTCCTGAACAAAAAAATATCAAAAACTCAAATTTTGACCAAAAAATGAGTTACTCCCCTCTTGCACTGGGCCATCGATGTGATGCAAATGTTTACAGATTCTGGCATTAAAAGATGATGAAGATTATGTCACATGTCAGCAGTATGATCAATTAAAGGTGGCGTTTTACTCAACACACATTTTTTATCAAGCAATATTTCTTATCAAACATCCCATGAAACCCCCCTCATACTTATATATTCAAAATGCAGACAATCTATTGTTTAGTATGGTAGAGAGGAATGAAGGATAAAAGGGGTAAATATCTCATGAAACTTAAGAATATGGAGATAAAAATCAAATTTTAGTTTTGTATTATCTATTCTCATCCTTAAATTGCAGGGGTTGAAAGACTAACATTCCAAAAATATGATTAAAATCAACATAAGCAAAATTGAAGACCCTTGTTCGAATTCTGAAACATTTATTGCAAAATAAATTTTCAATTTCAATTTGTTATGTAGTATTTAAAGAATGTAATGTGAAAATTTAATAAAATTTGATTTTGCCAAAGTGGAGTTAATTGCTTTTTGGTAAAGTTGGAACGGGAGAAAAAAAGCCAGGACATTGGGTGATTTGTAAATGCTTACAAAAATGTAATCATCTTTCTCACGATGCATATGACTGATTATCAGGCTAAAAGGTGAACCCAACCAATCTTTTAATCTGGGGATCACAGATTGAATGAAAATTGAATGAATCTTTGTATTCATGACTGTGGACTTTTCAAATTGTTAGGGGCATTCAAAATCAGAGATAGGATGTGTTGAAAAGAGATGGAAAACATAAAAATCTGCTTTACCACTGTTTTTAAAGTGACAATTAAATTTGGTGGAATTATAGGACTAAAATAAATCAAAATTAAAATACGACACATTCAAAGTTTCAGTGATAATCACAAAACCCTGGCACTGCCTTCAATATCCTAAAAACTATACTTTTGCTGTTTATACTCAAGCTATGATTTCATACAAGAAATATACCGGTAAGACTAAAATGCAATTTGCAGGGACTACAGCTTACATGATTTTGTAAGACAGTCATTGTGCTCTGCAAAATACGAATAAAGTTTATCATGTCTCACATTTTAGTGAAAATGGTGAACATGATTGTCAAAATGAAATTTTGCAACTGACAAAAAAGTGATAAAAAATACTCAAAATTTAAAAGTTATGAATAATCTTCAAGCTATGATTTCATATGAGGTAGATTGATACACTGCTACTCAATGCATGTACACATATATTTTTGACATTAAAAAAACTACATAGATATAATTATATCAACATCATAAGTCTATCATATGGAAAGGAAACGAAAAATCCGGCCAACAAAGAAGATGGTAGAGTTGGACTTGGTAGAATTTTTAAGTTTAAACAAGAAATATGTACCTCACATGCTGATAATTTTCCTTGTGCTTTGCCTGGCACCTTCTTTCTGTGGCATTGGTAGAGCGCCCTCTGTGGCAAACTTCAACCTCAATGTCACCCTATAGGAGTTGACATCCCTCCATTAGCCTTTAACCAATGATATACTTCACAGCATAATTTTGCTCTGTGTCAAATACACGTTCTTGTTTTAATTTTTAAGGGCTTGTTGAAAAGCCCAGAGTTCAACTAGTTGACACAGCATGTAGGTGTGAGTACCAATCAATGATATTGTTGAACAATTTACGTCGCAATTTTGAATTAAAATTGCCGAATATGACGTGACATTTTTCCACAGAATGCCATGTTGATGATACTAAGACTCTGTAGATAAACACGGATGAGTAATGCCCTTGTTTTACACAACATCAAAAGTTAGAGAGCTTATTTACATTTATCTGTTCCACTACAAATTGTGAGATCATGATCAAGTTTGATGCTAACTTGATGATCATGAATGATTGGCAGGGGGAACTGAGGTAACTACAATTACTTTTGATGATTTTTCAGTTGTATATGGGTGTTTTGTCTTTTTATGGGTTATTTTGGCAGTTTGCCTGACTTTCAGTTCTGAAAACATTTCTTTTAAATGATGTTAATCTTTTTTTCTTACTATTTTTAACAAATCTTCACTCAGAATTTATACTTCAATTTATATATGTAAATATTGCAATAAAGACGATTATACTGTCATTACAATGCAAAGGATTTTTGCTACCATGTAAGTCTATAAAATGTTAAAAAATTATTTTCATTTCTGGAGAAGTTTGTTCTTCTGATGCCTCCTGGCGTTTCCAATCTTGTTTTGGAACTTGGTATTGAACGTCTTGGCACTCAGGTCCATTGTCCTCATCTGCTCTTTGGCCTTGGCATACAAGTACGCTGCAAGACAAAAAGTGTGAGAAATGAGAAATCATTCCATTACTGTGTGGCCCATACTTTTATACAGTACCATAAATCTCCGTAAGTTGTAACTTTTAAAGGGGCAGTCTTCAATCCCTGGTTCTCACATTAGTGGTCATTCAGAGTGTCCGTTCAGAGTACTGTAGATTTCCCAGAATTCATTATGCTTTGTATCCTCGGAGATACCTGAGTGAAGTCTACTATGTCTCCCATGTGTAGACAAATTCACAGACTATTTATCAAAATTTTGAAAACGTACTTTTATGCACACCATTCTTCTCAATTCTCATTTTAAATAATTTGGAAAATTATGCATAATTGAGAGAGGAGATAGCATTTTTGTGAAATTTGCCACAGATTGTGTCCTCAGCCATACAGAATAATGTGATGGAAAGTAGGGAGACTAGTTGCACCTGTTTCATGAAACAAAAGGATATAGATTTTTTGCAACAGAAGTGACAAAAGAAATTTGCATGCTAAGTTTTCTCAGAGAATGACCCCTTCAGTTCGTCATAACTTGCTGCCCAAAAAGCAAGGCATTTGTAGTACCTAAAGAATGTGACTTTTCTGGTTGTTTAGCGGTTATTTTGAAACTTTCACTGATATATCTGAACGTACTTTTACTAGATATTACATGTATTTAAAAATTATTCTGATGCTGCCACACCAATGCTTAGATGCAGAAATGAAAAAGTTTTTAGAAAAGTAACCTTAAAGGATACAAATCATAGAGAATTGTGGGTAATTTATTGTACTGTGGTCTGTTCAGAATCATGCATATTTTACCCAAACTTATTCAAAATTACACAAAGAAAATTACGTCTGCATAATGTACTACATATTGACGAAGTGCAGTTCCATAATAACGACACACTCAACCCACACTGAATCGCCTTAACATAGTTCGATGCAGGACCAAAATAGAACACATAACCTGCTTGCTGGTTAAAGTTACCATGATATTCATTTAAGATTTGGAGCCGACTGCAACTTTCGATGCAGCATTGTATCCCATCATCACAAAGCATAGTGTCAATACGTTCTGTTCAGACAAAGGTTCTAAAAACAAAGGCAGGACTTGGATTCACATGTCAATCTAGTCTATCTTGTTAGTTATACAATATACAGTCATTGTTATCATATTGCATGTTATTGAGATAGTGTGTACAGGTGACGAGTCTGTCGAGTGGCATTCTTGAAGTTCCGCAGGGCTTAAAAACAGGCATACTAAAGGAAAATTCAACCTCCCTCCCTTCCAGCCAAGTTCTACAGAAAAAGACTGCCAAAACCACTTCAGATCTACTGATTTCTGCATATTTTACGCTGACGTACACAATTTGATATATTTTATGCAAATAGTCCTGTTTCAAAATGACCTATGATTATGTCCTTGACAAATGTATCTGCCAAATGGATTGATTTTTGTGGTCCTTTAAAGTCTGCTTACAGCTCACTGATTGGCTGGACCCTTTCTTCTAGGTCTCATTAGCATGTAAAGTTCATCTCACAGCAATGTGATTGGTTGCCTTGTATACTTGTGTTAGCTTCATTCTGTAGTGTTCACTGCCTCCTAACAAAGTGTCTCATCTACTTCCTGGATACCGCTGTGGTAACCAGTTATTTAAAGTATTTGCACCTATGACGTGGTTCAATCATAACGTACAAAGTCAAAGACAGAATGCCGAATTTGCCGGAGAAACATTCACTGGTTCAAAACATGCATGTCTATTGGGCTCCAAATACTTGCTACGATTCAGTTTTTGGGTGATATTTTGATGGTGCTGGTATGAACCTAAGACTTACTATAATTAATTGTAAATTTGTTTTGAACACAAACATTCCAAGCAATATAATAACATATCAGCTGTTCACCAAAAGGGTCTGTGAATCATGAACCACTTCTGCATGATGGACTGTTTTCAATTTCCCAGCATGCCAACAGCATACCCTGAATTATACTATACATGTACCAGCTTGCTCTTGCAAATCCAGCGATCTGATTGGTTCAGATACATTGTATTATTCATGATGTACCACAGTTGGAACACAACAGATAGTACACTGCTGGCTAGCATTTCTGCAGTATCGGGCACCGTGAGAGCCTTTTACATTCATTCACTTTTTTGGGGGGAGAACAAAATGAGTGTAAATTGGGCATATAGTACACAAGTTGTAATAATTCATAATCTCATGGCGATATTTGAATCCGTTTTTTTTTTTTTTGAAACCGTTGTGTACACTCTACTCAGAACAATTTCTATGACACCATTGCTCAAAATAGAATGTTTCTCTAATTTACCCTCTATCCTTGTTTAGGATGTCATTAAGATTTTCTTAAAAGGAACTCAAAATATCATTGACACCTCTAGTTCCAAAATAATGACATTTACTGCATTGGCACTGAACATCCCAACTTTTTTTTATGGTAAACCGGTGACATTAGTCGTGAGGGAGTTTTTTTCTTTTTAATTTCACCAGTTTCTGAGCTATACAGCAGTTATGATTGTTAGAATGATGCGCTTCAGGTGTCTGAACATTGTAAGCATTGTTAGCATTATGAAATCAATTTATCCCAGACTTTTTTCCACATGGCACAAGACATCATCACTGGGCCAAACACAAGATATCATCACTGGGCCAAACGTTTCAAAATTTACTCAAGAATATGCTTTTTTGCCCTACCGACCACATTACAAAATTACTATTAAAAGCCACAATCGCTGAACCTCAAACTTGCAGTGCAAAATAAAGCCACCAAATTGAATGGCTTTATATGTTTCTCAGTAGACATTGAGTTTCTTTGTTTTTGTCTTCACATTGGGGTCGAACCACATGCAAACGTCCTGACTAACTTGATACTCCAACAGTTTCCATGAAGTACATTGGACACTACATAATGATGCATTACTAAATGACCCTCACACAGGGACATAAGGTGGCTAATCACAGTGCCGTAAACTGAACATTACAGAGTAATGAGACCGATGAGAATGGGTCCAGCCAATCAGTGAGCTGTAAGTTATAGGACTGCAAACACCAAGCACTGTGACCGGTACATATGTCTTGGACCTCACTTATGAAACAGGATGAATAAAACCCAACTTACGTATAATCATACACAAGTTTCAAAATAGTAACAGAACGCTGGTTGTTGACATTGACTGCTGATATGATTTGAGTCCTCTGTTCTCCTATACAAGTTGTGCAGTTACTCAGTTTGCCTTGAGATAAATCTGACAAAGCATACTTCTTTAAAGATTTTTCTAGCATTTTTTTGTTTGATGTTAATGACTAGTCTCGGATCTTCTTCAAAATCATGTTGTAATGCACAATGTTAATAATTTCTACGACAATAGTATACCTACATTTGTTTGTGTTCCTGTGCCCTGTCAAGTGTCAAATATTATGTTTGAAGACTGATTTTAATCCAGGCTAGCATTCTTGTTTATTAGGCCAATATTTTGTATGCAGCTACGGTAACCTAAAACATCATGCATAGATTATAATACATACAGCTTTGGAAACCTACCATATCACTGCATAGATTATAATCCATACAGGTTTGGAAACCTATGACATCATGCATAGATTATAATCCATACAGGTTTGGAAACCTATGACATCATGCACAGATTATAATCCATACAGGTTTGGAAACCTATGACATCATGCATTGATTATAATCCATACAGGTTTGGAAACCTATGACATCATGCACAGATTAATTCCATACAGGTTTGGAAACCTATGACATCATGCACAGATTATAATCCATACAGGTTTGGAAACCTATGACATCATGCACAGATTATAATCCATACAGGTTTGGAAACCTATGACATCATGCATAGATTATAATCCATGCAGGTTTGGAAACCTATGACATCATGCATAGATTATAATCCATACAGGTTTGGAAACCTATGACATCATGCATAGATTATAATCCATACAGTTTGGAAACCTATGACATCATGCACAGATTATAATCCATACAGCTTTGGAAACCTATGACATCATGCATAGATTATAATCCATACAGGTTTGGAAACCTATGACATCATGCATAGATTATAATACATACAGCTTTGGAAACCTATGACATCATGCATAGATTATAATCCATACAGGTTTGGAAACCTATGACATCGTGCATTGATTATAATCCATACAGGTTTGGAAACCTATGACATCATGCACAGATTATAATCCATACAGGTTTGGAAACCTATGACATCATGCACAGATTATAATCCATACAGGTTTGGAAACCTATGACATCATGCAAAGATTATAATCCATACAGGTTTGGAAACCTATGACATCATGCACAGATTATAATCCATACAGGTTTGGAAACCTATGACATCATGCACAGATTATAATCCATACAGGTTTGGAAACCTATGACATCATGCATAGATTATAATCCATACAGCTTTGGAAACCTATGACATCATGCATAGATTATAATCCATACAGGTTTGGAAACCTATGACATCATGCATAGATTATAATCCATACAGGTTTGGAAACCTATGACATCATGCATAGATTATAATCCATACAGGTTTGGAAACCTATGACATCATGCATAGATTATAATCCATACAGGTTTGGAAACCTATGACATCATGCATAGATTATAATCCATGCAGCTTTGGAAACCTATGACATCATGCATAGATTATAATCCATGCAGCTTTGGAAACCTATGACATCATGCATAGATTATAATCCATGCATAGATTATAATCCATGCAGGTTTGGTAACCTATGACACCATGCACAGATTATAATCCATCAGGTTTGCCACTGTATACAAGCTGCATTGGGTTAATTATGTGTAAATGTTTGCTCTCTGCAGCCACACATACAGTATGTGGCAAAGCAAGGCTACGTCTAATGCGCATACATTCATTCATACCGGCTGCAAAAATGTGGGAGCATTTGCTCTGTGCCACCACACACATGTAACACATGCAACTACCCGGACTTACCTCTGACTGCATTGACGCGATGTTGATCCAGGGGTTGTTTCTCATCAGCATCCTTTTATTTACTCGCAAACCCAAGCCACGGGACTGGCATAGCTCTTTTTGCGTGAACACAATGTCAATGACTTCATTCAGGAGTGTTCCTACAGATGGGTGATAAAAAAACAAAAGATGATGTGGTGCCAATAGTGGGCGTTGAGGGCAGTGTAAGTAGACAAGAAAACATTCTACCTGCATTTATATTGGAATTTACATCAGGGTCCACTAACTCAAAGTCATTTAAACCTCAATAACTTTTCAGGCGTTTTTAAGGCATATCAAGGACTTTTAGAAGTTAAACACATAATTTTTCAGATATAATTTTTTACAATACCTCATTTTTTTTATGTATGATTTTCCATACCATTTCTATGATATCACTAGTGTGAGTATAAATTTTCTAGGACTTTGGAAGACTCACTGGTATTGACCAGAACTTTCCTTCCTCCATCACCCAATGCAAAGTCAGACAGTGCCCTCTACCTGTCAACAGCTTACCACACAATAGAAAAAAAAACAGCAGTTACCCCTGACTTTGGTCAAGTTATTAAGCTCACGGGGAAAAAGGAGTCTTAGAGAACCATAGACTGCAATTGCCAATATTTGTGGAGAAATGCTGTTGGAACTTTGCAACAAAGTTATTGTTATTATTGAAGGCCATGGTTAACTAAATTAAATTTTATGGATCAAGAACAAACACAGGAATTTAACTGTTCTCAAAGCCCGACTGTCATTTTTAAAATGTTCCTATTAGAATTACTGCTCTTTTGCTACACAGTAACTGATCAAAGTCCACTTCAACGTTGTTCCCTGGATACAGATGGGTCAGTTTTTAAATTATGTTTATTTCACTGATGAGTATGCAATGTGCATATTTTTATACAAAGCTGTATTTGCCATGCGACCCTGCAATATACACTGTATACAACACCTGCACAATTTGACACTCCAATAATTTTGAAAAGAATTATGACATGGTGCAAAAATTAAAGCGAATTTTCAGTTCTTAGGATCTAACCTTTGTTGTTAAGTCCCTTGAAATCTGTGCAGTGTGAGCACACAATAGTCTCTCTATTACAAGAGGTCAGTAACAAAAAGGATTTTTCAGTTCAGATGATCTAAGCAAGGAAGTTGCATCATATTCTCTAGCTTCTATTACAAAGGATTGCAGTAAACAAAAATTAGATATAAGGAAATGAAATTTGGTGCTCCTTATAAGAACTTTGCCAAATCTGCAAAAAAAAGGTAAGAAGGTTTCTTAGGGGGGTCCTCACGTAGCTTGGTGAAGTGACAGGACCACCTAGCATTGTGTTGATTTACAAAATTGTATGTTGGTCAAATATACTGTGGTGCTGCAGAAATTCACTAGGCCTGCAATACGCAGTCTTTACAGAAGAAAACCATCACTGTGACTGTTTTTATCAACCAAGTGGAATCCAAACAGAAATGCAGAATGGAATATTACCACTACTGTTAACCCTTTGAGGGCCAAAGTCTATTTTTGTCCCCTATATAAAATAAACCCCAGTCAATTTTTCTCAGATATTTGGCAAACTTTTGAGAAAAAACTGTAGCAAATGAAATGTGATGTCCTTTTGGTCCAAAATTATCAACAAATTACAGACAAATTCATAAAATTAGTAAAATTTTGCACTAAAATTTTGGCAGGAGAAATTACAGCGCTCCGAGGGTGAATACAAAACGTTTCAAATATTTTCCAAAGACATAATGCCAGCTTCAACTTAGCTCAAACTCTGTGAAAACGATAAATATGCATGCAACTCACCAAAGTAATCCTTGGAATGTTTAGCTTCTATTTCTGCCTGGGATAGAGCACGTGAAGAAACCAATACATCAGCATATCGTTCAGGATCTTCCTCTGGAGTTACCAAAACCTTTTCCTGGAAAAAGGTAAAATTTACAGTGAAGTAAACTTTTAATGGCGGTCGTGGTTTACTAATGTACCGGTAGCTTGTGCCTTGAAACTTACAGACTTAAACTTTTGCTCAAAATTTCCTTAAGCAAAGGTTTAACCATTCTCTTTCAAAATCAAGAATGGAATGCAGTAGTTGCTGTGAAAATTTTGATATGAGAGAAACAAATTACCCAATATTAAAGGCCCAATAGCTATATCTTTTAGCATTATTTTTGCGATTTTACTACCAAACTAAAACATGTTCTGGGAATGTACTCATTGAGGGGTGTTTATACAAGTATAATAAACTGACCACTGGGACTGCGAGAGCAATTTGAGCGAGATAAATAATAAATGTTTGCCCAAACGTAAAATGGCGCCCTCATGCAAATAAAGCAAAAACACAGTACACAGTGCATATATGCATTGGAATTCTTCACAGAAACAACAGGGTAGTCCAATATTATGCATAGTGCTGAATGTTTTCCACTGGGATATTATATGCTATGTTTTATTTGTAGTATTACCAACTTTTGAAAATGGCAGGAAATTAAAATAACGGTTAAAATTTAAATTTACTTGTCCAATTTTTCAGTGGTAAAAGACTATATCCTTTAAATCTGTAGAATTTAAAGCAAATCAAACAAAATAGAAAGCCTTTCTGAGGTCAACAAATTTCAAGACTTACAGCTATAGGGGACTTTAATAACCTACAATGAAAATTCAATATGGCCGCTTTCCCAGTGGTATCCATAGAGGGAAAAAATTCCTGATTTTCACTGAACTGAGCTGAAGAAAAACTTTCTTCACTCCATATGCATAATAAAGATCCCCCATGAGTGGCAGGCCAACAGAATACTGTAAAACATCGAAAATCTGAATATCTGTCCCCAAGGCGCATTCTACTTCAATCACAGCAAGAGGTAGATGGAAATATGAAAAATGTAGGCTTGAATGCCAACTTTAAATGATAGAGTCATGGCTCAGGGAAAATTGTCATCAGTAGTTACAGTCTGCATATCCATATTTAAATCATTATATTTGAGAATTGCAATTTTGCAATATAATATGAGAGCAACCATGCAAAAATACCCGTAGGAGAAACTGTTGAAGTCATTCACCTGGCATATTTCATAATAAATATAACTTGTGAAAGAAATGGCATGATTCTGTTTAGTGAAGTGGAAGTTAATATTAACAGATATTACGGGATGATATCAAAATTTCAGAGCTAATATTTCTAGGCTAAAATAGTATCATAATCATTGAAACGATTATTCTCTAGCAGTATACCAGATTCGTGTTGGATATTTCTGTGTATTTAGCTGTAGCCTGAACTCTGCATTGCAGTGCTACATGTATGGATCTATTATCGAAAGCTGACTTGTACAACAGAACAGAGTTTCAATCAAGTGACAAAATTTGGATTTATCTATGGGCGAGATATGTGACACTGCAAACATCAAAGTTCATAAGACATAAAAATTATCGACCCGGATCAAGATTGACGAGTCAACACCGTTGGAGACGCCCTGTTGTGACTACGTACTTAGTTTGGGTCACGGTGGGTGCCATCATACTTTTCAGACCCGACATAAGCTCATGATATTTTGAAAGCTATGACACTTAAAATATGTATTACTGTTCCCATCTTGTTGTTTGTCTTCCCTTCATAAACATATTTGAAAATCTTCTTAATAAGTCTGGAAGTCTGGTTACACTGCTGTAGCTGTCAGGCGCTAGTGCCGTGAATCCCTCTTACCAGGTGATGGCCAAATCCATTGGCATCAGGAGAATGCGAGACAATGATTGACAAGTTCACGTCTGATTGGTTAAGATGGCATTTGGTTTATCAAAATTTGAACTTGATTGGATTTATGAATGAAAGTACCCAGTAAACATTTGTATATCTCCAGGGCGATGGACCGTTTTACTCATTAAATGAAAGTAATCCAGGAAAGAAAACCAAGATCACACAATATTTTTGCAATTTTAAACTATAATTTTGATGCATCTACATCACATGAAAAATACCGGTAAAAAGACTGTTCATGTGATACATATACAATCCAATGAAATTTTTTTCTGTTTGACATCATTGTACACTTGCAGAGCCGTACAACTTTGAGCCTTCAGCTTGAAGTTGTACGGCTCCTTGAAAACACACAGATACGATGATGTCAAACAGAGAAAAAATTCATGGAATATATATATATTATGCTATCCTACAGTGTGTGTGTGTGTGTGTGTATATATATGTGTGTATGTGTGTATGTGTATATGTATGCATATATATTATATATAGTGTATATATGTAAATATATATATATATATATATATATATATATATATATATATATATATATATATATATATATATATATATATATATATATATGATGTGTGTGGGGTGTACACACATACATATTTTATTTTTTTCTCACTTGAAAAACTCCTAATATATATATATATAATATATATATATATATATATATATATATATATATATATATATATATATATATATATAATATATATATATATATATATATATATATATATATATATATATATATATATGATGTGTGTGGGGTGTACACACATACATATTTTATTTTTTTCTCACTTGAAAAACTCCTAAACCACAACATATATATTTTCTGAAAGTCCTCAGGCTGATATTTATGATGATACAACTTACAAGTACATGTTTGACAACCATACTTGTCAACTTGAAATGACTTACTTCACTGCCGTAGTAAACTGTTTGTGATAGTTCAAACACCGGCACATCACTCCCAATGAAAACTGCTGATGTTCCCAGCCCGGACAGTCTGCTTTTCGAGTCTAGATCCGCTGTTCCACTTCCTAAAGATATTTGGGATGTTGGTTGTGCAGGGGAACTACCACTGGCTTTTCTGGTTTTACTTCCGACGATTACCGGGGATGCCTGTTGTTGAGCTGGTTTTCTGTTGACCTTTTCTACATCACTGTCAACGGAAACTGCTTGTGTTCCCTGTGCATACGGTCTGCTATTCGACCCTAGATCCACTTTGCCACTTCCCACATGTACTTGGGATGTTGGTTGCACATGATAACTACCACTGGTTTTTTTTATGCCACTTCCGACGATTTTCGGGGATGCCTGTTGTTGAGCTGGTTTTCTGTTGACCTCTTCCACATCGCTGTCAACGGAAACTCCTTGTGTTCCCTGTGCATACGGTCTGGTATTTGACTCCAGATCCACTGCACCACTTCCTACAGATACTTGGGGTGTTGGTTGTACCAGGGAACTACCGCTGGCTTCTCTGGTGCCGTTACATACAGGTATGGGGGATGTTTGTATCCCATCTGATATGAAAGTGGCCCGCGCTGAATCACACTCACCAGACCCAGGCCGTACACAGGATTGGAGAATTTTCCCGATTTCAGACAAGCGTTGACATGATCCTGTGTGATACCAGAGATGCTGGCATTGTTCACTGAAATGAGAAAGAACAGTTGTTGACAACTTTTGGTAAATTTTTTTTATTGAAGAATGACTGTTGTATGGAGTTTTTGACACTTCACAACCAATGATGGGTAACAATTGTGTATGCAGTGTTCTCCACAGAGTAATTAAAGAATGGTGGCAACAACTGATTAATTTTGATTAAACAACAAATTCATTAACACAGTAACCAATATTGTTATGAAAATTAGCCACTAATCGGTGTTTCATCTAGAGAGGGGGATGGGGGGATTCCCCCTCTGTTGACATGTTGGCACCCCCTAGTAATTTGTCAAGGGGGGACCAGCCCCCCATGAAATGTTGCCAGTCACACCTTAGAGATACAAGTTGAACACATGAACTGGTGAAATCCCCCCTAAATTTTCTGGTAAAGGGGGAAAATCCCCCCTGCTGATGCCATCCTGGATGAAACACTGACTAATCTATGAGAGATTCATGGGGCAAACACTAGTGTAGTATAAATGTATACAATGTACAAGTAAACACCCCATGCATTACTCTACATTTTTAATACAGCCGATAATAAATGAAGCAAACCCAAAATAACCTTGCTCACAGCTCCTACACTACATTTCTTTGTTGCCGAGTGATTTCTGATCATTTCTGACGTTTTTCAAAAATTTGTCACAATACAACATACAAGCAAATTATACTCAGTGATATGCGTTTCAGTTGATGTCACCATGGTGTTTGCGTGATGATAAAAATGGGATCACCATATTCTCTGATTTTTTTTGTATTTTTTACAGTGTCATCTATCAAATTTATCTTGCTAAATGTGTACATGCATTTCTAGTTCATTGTTTATAACAACAGCAAGGTCAAAAAACAATAATTGTGCTGTTCCGATAACATAGTAGGGCCTGGAAGGTAGGGATTTTTTTCAATTATTTTTGAATATAGGCATTTTTCAGGGGTTCAAACCCTGCAACTCTTAACAGTTCCCTCATATTGTTAATGTCACATATGTGCAACGATGAATACATGTAACATTATAATTTCAAGCTGTGATTTTCTCTTTATTTCTCCTGTACCTGATTTTAGTTTTTTTTTTCTTTCCTTTTTATTTTAACTTCAGTGTTTATGTATCCCTAAAAACTTCTCGGGTCGGAGGGTAAAATATAGGATAGGTTGGATTATCGGAACAGCACAATTATTTTGTACTAAGCTCATTAACATTTTAGTAAACAATTTCACTTTACATGCCAAGTCAGTAAAATGCAGAATTGAGTCTTATTTATATGTACATTCACCCACTGGGCTTGGTACTGTATATTGTAGCACAGGTTTAGTTGGTGAAACAAAAACACCTGAAGGGTTTCCTACCTCTACTGTCTATGTTAAAAAACGTTTACAGTATACATCCTTTCAGGGCCTTTCAAATCTCCAGGTCTGCGTTAAGGGAGAATGTGTCTGGGGACAGATATTCAGACACCAAAACTTTTAGATTTCTTTTCTGATCTATCACTTGTGGGGATTCATTTCAAAGTTCTTGGTGTAACGAAACTTATCAACACCTTAGTTTTTCAAAAATCAAAAAAATTTTCTCAATTGAGATGGGATGGTGGCCATTTTGAATTTCAAATATCACTAAATCTTGGGTATTTTATTTCTCTAGTAACAAAGTTTGCACAGTGACCTCTGATTTTTATGCATGATTTCAAAAGAGAATGGTTGACAGATGCCCTAAGGGGAGTTCTGGCAAAAGTTCAAGTTTTTTCACTTTCAAGGTGCATACCACCATGGGCATTTTATGCCTCACTTGGCAGGACATCACAAGGGTTAATATTCAAATACATGTTATTTTTGAATTTCATTTGCTTCCATACTTGAGCTAAAGAAAACATTTTCCCCCTATTATTTGTACATGTAAACATCCACCCTATTCATCCACCCTATTCATGTTATGGAAAAACAATTTCTGGCTATAAATATGTCAACAGCACAACAATGGTTTTGCTCACCTAACTTGTGTAGAGCTTCAATCTCCTTCCTCAAAGCAAAATTTTCAGTTTTGAGTCTCTTGTTCTCCTCTTGAAGGAGTAGAATGGAGACTGGCCTACTGAGACCAACGTCCATGGAGTCTTGCACACGATCCGGAGATGTACTTGGAGTGGTTGAGTTTGAACACAAAGGATTCTGGGAAGAATGACTGACCACACCAGGAGTTGACTTGGGAGGTTCAACGTGGGTCTCACTTGGTTTTGCAGGTACCGTGGCCTGAGAACGGTGCAAAACAACTGCCGGCGACTGAACTGGAGTGTTTTCCTGCCCTGGTACGGATTCAAGTTGCTTTTGATGGCTATTTGGGGAAGGTGCGTGTGAATGCCTGGAGGCACATACACATGTGCATTTATGAAGTTGCCTTGGTGTTGGCTGATGTGACTCCACAGTCTGAGTTTCACCTCTGGGATTACCTTGACCCGACTGTGACCTGTCTAAAACTCCCGATCCCTCACATGGAGTCTCCTCTCTCCAGGAACCAAACCAATCCATACGATCCATACGGCATGCTGTTGGATTGGCTGGAGGTTGTGGCTTGACTCTCACTTGATCCGAGGCGGCTGAAGCCCTCTTCAGTTTCCAATTATCAAGTTCGCCACTGAATCCTGTCATTTCTGCCATTTTCCTCACCTCTTCCTCACTCAGTCTTCCGTTTCGTGAATTCCGCGATGCTCTGTTCAAACCCTCCTCTGCTTTTTTACGAATTTCTCTGTCCCTTTCCTGATTCACTACTGCTATTTTTTTCACCTGACATTCTTCAGACGCATAGCCTGACTTCCTTTTACACAATTTCTTCTCATCTTGACGGTTCATTTTTTCAAGTTCGGCCACAGTTGAACTTGACCTCCAAGCTCTTCCACAATCCCTGCTGTCTTGCAAGGCTCTTTTACCCTCAGACATCAAAGTTGCAACGTGCTCTGACTTGGGTATTCTTGTTAGCAGTTTTTCAAAAAGCGTCTGCTTCTGGGTGCAAGACTTCTCACCTAGAAATACAATTTACAGATTAAATGACACAGTGTTCACATCAAATTCAATCATCTATACTGGTATACATGTGTATTGAAAAAAGCACACCAAGTGACAGCATACAACAAGATTTTGACCAGTTCACAATAAATATGCACCAGCATTAGCAAGTGCACATATAAAGTGAACTGGTCAAAACCTAGTTGTATACTGTTACTCGGTGTACATCATTACAGTATATATTGAAATTCTGGCATGGAACATCATAAAGGGTTTTTTTTCTTGCTGAGAGCTCGCACATGTGCTAGCTGTGGCATATCACAAAAATACAACGGTTATTTTCACGTCTAGACCAATCAGATCGCTGTATTTGCACCATCAATATATATATATATATATATATATATATATATATATATATTTGGACTGGTCAGAGTGATTGATTTCAAACAAAAAAAACTTTTCTGTTTGTCCATCACATTTTTTTTAAAATTCTGTTCTTTTGCCTTTAATTGTTTTGTTAATTACCTTTTTCTGCATGGTTTATCTTTTTTTTTACCTCACGGTACTTTTAACATAGAATGCACATACGGACAGTACTTTAAATATTGAAATTCTGAAAAATACTTTACAGGTCCCCTGCCAGTCCCCTGCCTGGATTTATTTTAAAGTATTCACAGAAATGTTTTTGAGAAACAAAAATGTGATTTATTTCCCATACAATTAAAGGAACAAAGTCGGCCAATTTTTCATGAATTTTGTTTGATATGAGACACTATTATTGTTTGATATGTTGAAAGATGAATTGGTGATGATGCATATATTCGATCCCGGTTTTAGAAAAGATACTTGAAAGCAACGCGAGAAAGAATAAGTGGTCATGACCATTAATTCTTTCTCACGATGGTTTCATTTGTCTAAAACGGGGGTTGAATATATGCACGGTCGCCCATTAATTCATTATTTTTCAATATGTCAAACATAATAGTGTCTCATATCAAATATTCATGAATAATTAATTGGCCGACTTGTCCCTTTAACCCAGGCCATGGTGGCTGTTTGAAATTGTGTCTTTCTGATAAATTCAAATTGTATGCCCTTCTATGAAGAGTGTAAAACTTTTTGAATACAGTTGGAGCAAAATTTTGACACTGTTTTAATGCACAAATTACCTTCATCTCTTTTGCTTGCAGCAAATTTCCTTTCCGTTTTTATCCTAAACTTTATTTACAGGAGGGTATGGGGTTGGTGTTTGTACATCCCGCATAAGTGTATTATCACTTCTATGGTTTGTCCCTGTGGTTTAGTGTTTTATGTGCCTGTATGAGGCACAATACATGAATCGCCACGTCCAGAAAGGTCACAGGGTCAATCGAGCCATTGCAGATGAGAAATCACCACAAACAAAAACAGTTTCAATAAATTGCGGTCATACAGCAGTCTAGAGTATGTTCACTCATATCATTAGCTGTGGAAACACAGCTATCTGTTGGCAGCTTAGTATGCGTCGCTCTGCGGGTCATCAACCCGCCAGAGATATCAGTGGCAGGGTTGACCTTTTGATGACTCGCGTAGCAACGCACGCTGCCCCGCTAACAGATAGCTGCATTTCCACAGCTATCATTATATCATATGTATATCATTTTCAAGAGATGCAGTTCAATACACATTGTAATTTGAACCACAGCATTGACCATATTGACCGCATGGTGGCTAGATTGGCCTCAAGAACACTACAATGTAATATGTAGCAAGTTTGTGGTCTTGGTTACCCAGACTGCACTTGGACTCGGAGGCTCTTCCAGCCACCCCCACCCCATCCCCATGAAACTTCCATTCAAAAATCTCGGAGTTTGGATGGTGTATTACATGCCTCGTATATCAAACGTCGGGCACTCCATAGGATTCAATAGTAACGCACCTATGACGTTGCGGGCCGCAAAGTCATCATTGGACTGAAAGTGAACCAAAACTATTTTCAACTTGAAAACTTTTGGATGTAAAAGTCTTGAAATTTCATATTTTGCACAGAAAATCCGGTTTTTGGAAAATTTCGCATAAAATATTGATAACCGCATAACAGTAGTTAAAATATATCAATACGCCATTCAATGGTGAAAATCTTTCTTTCTTTTTAATCGTTTTTTGTCTAAAACGAAAATAAAGCATTTGACTGTAATTTGCCAATAAACGTAAATAGTTTTTATGCAAACTGAGTAAGAGAGGCATGTAATAAAAACATAGCCCAAACAAGGGACTATGTACCCTGGGGCAGGAGACCATTTGCCCTCCTTATGTCGGGCAAATGGTCACCTACCCTCGGGCACGTAGTCCCATGTTTGGGCTATAATATATAATATTACACCATCACAGCTTCTAAACACCTCAACCCCTGACCATTTTGACCCTGTATGTCACCCCGATCTGGGTCACCTCGACCCCTCCACCCATGTAACCTCAAACCCCCCCCCTACCTTTCCTTCGGTTTTACAGAGACAAACTTGTATCATTATCTCGAAAGCATGTCGTCAGTTGTGCTCGATGCTCATAGCACTTTGAAGGCCTTAGTGGAAGCTCAGTAATGCCAGGATCATAGCAAAGCAAGCGGAGGCAGATGCGTTGTATTATTATGCACGGCCACTTTAATATATGCCACGGTCCCTCCTTCCACAGTTGTGGAGGGACCATGTTTATGCACATGCGCTTGGTCGTTGTGCCTGCATCTTGTGAATTAAAACGGCTAAATTATTGTTACGGAGCTAGCAAATTTTCTCAAAGAAAAACCATAGGCATCATTTACACGATATTAAATTATCATTATGACAGGAAAAGTGAACTAGGTCGAGGTGAACCGTGGGGTACCGGATCGACAAAGGTACTAGGTGCGAATTACTGGAGTCAAAACAAACAGTGGCCGAGGTGACCTGTTCTCCGCGATGCGCATTATCGCCACATGACAATATGGGTCAGTTTTTCTCGATGGTCTATGTATGGGTGAACCAAGCAATGGTTCTGCACCAGGCTAGGACTTTACTTACTTGACGAATGGAAGATCACAACACCTTCGTACTCCACACGCCGTTCATTCGATCGGCCGCCGTCATGGAACACTGTCGTCAGAAATTCACGCTTGGCATTGAGACCGATTGAAATGTCTCCTTCGTGTAAATTGAAATCACTGGCTCTTTCAACAGTGAAAACCTTGTCGATGGGAAAATAGACAAGCAAGAAGTTTGCCATGATCTGCGCGTTGCTGGATGTTGTTGACTCCTCTCACTTCTTCCAGTGATCGCGCCCTAACTGCAATCCAATCTCCTGAATCTCCCGCGGAGACCCAGCGAGTCTCAAATGGGTGAGTGATATGTTTACGACTTGCACGAGAACACTAGTTTTCGCTGAAAGTGGTCGATACATAAAAGACGGATCATGTCATGTTCGCTTTGACTAACATGGGAATATTATAGAAAATTAGTGGCACATTGCAACATCAACCGCACACAGGTTACGTACCATCTCTTACCCTTTTACGGTATATACACCCCCCTCCGGCGCCCGCCCTCTAGCGACGAAAACTTCAAATCTGTACCGTCCTAACCGCTGTACACCTTGGTTTGGCCAAAACCAAATATTGAGTGTAGACCTGTTTGTATTTGAATTTGGGGAGAAACAGGTTGAATTGAAAATGTTCTGCCACTGGGAAGGACATATGATAGTAGCAATCATACTTAACTTATTAGAAGACTTAGTCGGATCAGTTGATATACCAGCAAAAAAGCAAGATACAGACATCAGTCTAGTCATCACATGGCATAAGCTGAAACTAGGTCATCTGACTGGTTTCAAGGTGAAGAGACCTAATTAACTAATCTAATACGCTGTTGAAGCACATTAATTCCACTCGGGGTTTTTTGCGAGTTATTTGGAGTGATGAAAGTTAGTCTCATATACTCTACAAATAGGATTTGATTAAATTATGTAATGACATGGTTTCATTTGTCATAGTAAGGCCTACTTGTTCATATGTTGTTACTAACCACTATTTATCATTTAACATCCCTCTAAAATTTATCATTTTTCTGACAAACTGTCATAAGATTTTCTTATTTCTCAACAAATATTTTGTCAGTTTATGAATGCTTATTTGTCGTAAGGGATTGTCCGGCAGATCATCATGAAGCGATAATGCATGCACCAGTAACGTAATTCCTAAATGGTGTCGGTGATGGGGATTGAGGGGGTGGGGAGAGGAAGGACCCAAATTCTCTTTACGTGCGCGAAAAACATAAAAGGATATTGTGGTGTGAGCAAAATAAATAGTCAACCAGTTGTATAGAAAAGTGCAAAGAACACCATATGAATTCGCTACATGTCATGACCCCCGAGTAATCACCTGCATTTGGCAAATATATGAAACTCATCTGCCAATTTGTACCAGGAAAAATATTGATAAATCGACACTTTCTGAACTATATTCGCACGGTTGTTGCGTTGTACCCTGCATGAAGAAAATGGCACCTATGGTCAAACTACGTATTGGTACTTTGCAAAATGAACGGAAAGTTCGTGTATCTATTATTCATGACGTGGATTTTACACAACGCGTTGACTTGCTCCAAGTCTGTGGATATTTCAATATTGGAACAGAACAAATTGAAAGTTATAAACTTCAAAGACTGTTCGGTTAGTGTTAGGCTGTTGCGTGGATTGTTGGTTCAATAGCCTATGAGCCAGCCAATCCGCACTTCGGGCGGCTTAAAAGCAAAGCGACTGAGTGCCAGTCTAATAATACATGACACGATTGTACAATCCACGTAGATTTTCATGTTTGCAATTTGATTGTTTTTTATTCACGTTTTTAAATGAGAATCTCTCTCTCTCTCTCTCTCTCTCTCTCTCCTCTCTCTCTCTCTCTCTCTCTCTCTCTCTCTCTCTCTCTCTCTCTCATTATATGCTGTTGATAATCATTGTTTCAACAGTCTGACGGATCCTAAGTTTTAGGTTGCCTAAACGACGATAAATTCTTGTTGCTATATGTTCACCATAAAATGTATTCAAAATATATTCCATAAATAGCCCTCATTTGATCACAATAACAACGTGAATACATGAACATATGTCTGTTAAAGCCATAATGAATAATTGATATATAATATTGTGACAAGATCCTAAGGCATCTGCTATAGATGCGAACGATTAATAATATATATTATTGCCTAAAAACATGGGTTTATGTGCCCGAGAGCAGGTGACAATTTGTCCGACGCCAGGAGGACAAATTGTCTCCTGCTGCGAGGGCACATGAAGCCATGTTTTCAGGCAATAATATTTATTACATGCCTCTTCAATTAAGTTAATGCTATATGACATTTAGTTACGAGCAGGCCATTTTCAAACAATTTTACCATTATCGACCAGCATCAAACAGATTTTAACGAAAGTCAACATAGCTGTGCGCGCATGGATATTTTCATGTAGTGTTAAGCGTCTACATACTTTGACGTCGAAAACATCGAAAGGCTTCACTAGCCCGGGTAACCATGGAAACCGGTCAGTACATCGTTCACCGGCCCGCTAACATCCTGGATGTTCCTATTTAAATCAATGCACTGATTTGCATTCACCTCGAGGCATGTAATAAAAGAAATGACAAACTAATATTCACCGTACACGTATAAAGCTAGTACACAAATACACATGATGACGCGATTTTGTATCTAACTTTTGAAGATGCTTTGATTAATACGTCCTAGGTTTGATTTTATGCTTGTAAAATTCATAAAAGTAACTATATGTTGCACCAAAGGACCCGCCATGTTGCTTTGTATTTCTTGCTGATTCGTATAAATACGGAGGTTCATACTTTGACGATTTTATCATTTTCGACAAACTTCAAGTTGGTTTATCTTAGTCCGAGTCGTTCATGTATCAATATATTTGCATAAAAAATTCCTGTATTTTCTCACCTTTCCGGGTGTACGTAGTTCACTAGTGGTTATTGCTGCAGTTAGTGATCCCTTGGCAATTGATTTTGTAGTTATGTTTTGTAGTTGGCTTTTTCGTTAGTTTATACTTGTCATAGAATGTTGTGACGAAATACATGTCTGCAAAGATTCCCAGATTTATGCAAACATTATTTGTGAAAACATTTCTTTTCAATGACGTTAGGCATGTAGATACCGTGCACGAAATGCATTGCTTGTGATTAAATAAGAAGGTCACACAAAGGCAGTTCCGACGGAACTACAAAATCATTCACGCAGAGTGTACCTATCGAATACAATAGGGCAAACAACTTCACCTCTTGAAAATCATGTGTTTTAATTGAAACACTACGTATACTCTTGACACGTGACAAGGATATGTAAAACGTTAATGTAACTCAAATTAGACGAAGTCCATGGCAGGACAGATGGATGGATAATGTTGAAATCAAAAGCCTTTTCTGTGGAAGAATCCCCCCTGTATCTTGTAAGTTTTGGATATCCCCCTGCCAGTAGGTTTCCCGGCCAATCACCGGCTGTAACAAATAACCGCCGTTGAACTGCATTTTTAGTAAATATAACCAACTCCGCTGCTGGGCAGACAACTAAAAGTCACTATCAATGACAAGTCAATCGGTAAGTTTACGTTTCAAATGCTATCCAATGCAAGACTTAGTGCGGTTCATTAAGGGGCGACGTCAAAAGATCGATGTTTGAAAAAAAACTTAATTGCTTAAGTTTGGGGGTGGGGGGTTTTTGGCCAAATTAATTTCTGTGCAGTCAAAAACAATTTAAAAAGTCTTTTGGCAAATTCAAGGCTGTTTTTGTACGTTAAAACCGATCCAGTCACCCGTATTTTTGTACTTTATAAAGGTTTTCAATTTTTATTTCATTCAATAGTACATTGGTACGTCGTTTGAAAGAATTAGTACAGGGTATGAGTCCGCAATGTTTTTTCAATTTTAGGTCAGTTAAGTTAGAAGGGGGGTGGGGGGGGGGGTCTGAGGCCAAACTTAAGCAATTAAGTTAGATTTATAATATTGAACTTTTGATGTTGCCCCTAACGGTGCACAACAACATATGTGTGTTGTTACTAACTTCCACTATCTATATTGGCGCCTATCATGGTAGGAGATTTAAAACTAATTAAGCTCTGTTGGTTTAGAGCCCAGCTCACAGTTCGAAGGGAGAACATTCAAATATCAACACACCGAGAGCCCTCGGTAGCTATTGACCGGCCTACTAGTACTACATGAAATCCATTTAGTCGAGCGTCAAATGGCTCCTCGATTACGGTCCACTCCGACCAGTTGGCTTCCCCTAAGATAATCTTTGCACAAAAATACCGTCATTGTGATTGAATATCTGTTGCAACCTGTAGATCGAATTCTACACCCAGTGTTTCACACGTTTGCATGACTCGGTGAGTCATTGGCGTATACCTGTCATCGACAAATTATAATCCCATACTGTAATTGCTGCAAGCGGATTTCCTTGGACGTTAATTAAATTATCAGATCGACATTGGCCATGTGGTTTGCAATAAGTGACGAGTGATAAGTGAGGCACCGTGGACCAGTGGTTAGGGTAACAGACTCACTGTCGGAGGATGGTAAGTTCGAGACCTGGCCCGGTTCAAGTCCTGGTAGGTCCAGAGTGATGTCCTCACTTTCGGAGGACGGCAACAACGATCTCTTAGGGTTGGCAGGTAAAAAATAGGGTAGGTCGGGTTATCGGAACAGCACCTTTTTTTGTTCGGCCTGATTGCTCTAAGTCTCCAACGCTTACTGTAGCTGTTGACGTGAGCTCCATAGTTCGGTCCAAGTACGTTTGATGTGGCTCTTGTTGGGGCGACACAGTAGCTTTCCTAGCGTAGTTATTGCTGGTTGTTTGCGTACTTCATGAACATTGGATTGCGACTACAAAGGTTTGACATCATCGCTTAGTATAGTTACTTTAGGCTGCTGTGACAAACATATATCAGACACATTTCTTGCCTGTCTTTAAAGGAAAGACCCCATCGCACAAGATGGCGATGGCAGGTATACCCATTACAACTCAGAGAGACTTGTGACCAACATTCCCATTGTTACTCGTCCCGTTTTTACAAATCGAGACCAATGTCACCTGTGGTCATATGCCTGAGAAGATATGTACACACGTCTATGGGGCGCATAGACGCAGAGCGGAATAGACCACAGGTGACTCTGTCGAGACTGAGAAGTAAAACGAAAACGACGATTTCAATGACATGCTACATATCTTCATTCAGACCGTTTGTCGTTCAGTAGATCAGCCTTATGTAATATACGTTTCCTTTCGTTCTTAGGAACGGCACTTTACATTTGGCGGTAAATAGTCAAATGACATACCGTGCATTGTGGGAACGCCTCTGGCCTCACGTTTTATTCGACCTTGATGGAAATTGTCAGGTCCTAGCATGCCTGCTCCAAGCCAAAAATAACAGATCTATATATGAAACTTTATACTCTTTAGTAGACAAACTCAGTAGCTTCTACTCAGTATCAAGGGCATGGGTCACGAAAATATTGCCACAACATGTCGTGCCTATCACGTGGAAACTGGGTGAATGACGGTGAGACCAAGATTGAACAAAGGCAAAAGACTGTTTATTTCGATGTTATTAAGGGTACAGTTTCTCGGAAATTTACAGATGCCTCACTTCAACTTTTCAATTTGACTCTAAAAAAGCTGCTATAAAAATCGTAATTGACTTCAAATACATAGATGGATAATTACTGAAAAAGTGAAATTGTAATCAGTGCTATATAGTAAAATGATGTTTAATTATAAGTAAAGTCACAAAACAGTGTTCTACAGTCGCAGGAAAACATATTAGAGGTGATACGTTTAAAGTGCTACCCCTTTTTCTCTGTTATTCTAGCAAGGTACACGGGACACGTCATCTACCGATTATTTATACAATATCAGCAACATAGCTAATTCTTCAGCCGAGTAAATAGTCAGTGTCTTGTAAAATACATTAAATTTCAAAAGTGAATCATAAATTGAAGACGGGAAAGATTCAAGACAAAAACAGAGATTGATAATTGACATATTCGGATATGTATGTGTACTAACAACTTAATGCTTTCACTTCTAACAATGGTAAATTTTGTCATCTACTCTGGAAGCATCATGGGCCAGTGGCTAGAGCAGTGGACTCACGATCAAAGGATGGTGAGTTCGAGCCCCGGCATGGCTGTGGTGTTGTGTGGTGTTGTGTCCTTGGGCAAGGCACTTTATTCCTCATTGCTTCTCCCCACCCAGGAGTGTTGGGTACCTGGTAGGACAGAGGTTGTTATGTGTGCGTTTAGCTCTGCTGTGCTTATTGGCTGCACATGTGAGCTGTTGTCTGCTCCCCAGGGAGTTGAGTGGTATCATATTAGGTCCAGTGACCAGGGGTAATAATAAAGCGCCTTGATCACATCTACTTGTGGATATGTGCGCTATATAAGAACCAAATATTATTATTAAATATTATTATACTTTAAAATGTATAGATTAACAAAAACACGACTGGAACTAATTTGGGATAATTGGATGGTGAAGTAATGTCGATATAATCTGCAAATGTAACCTCATCTGCTATCCTTTTTAAGTTTCACACTTATTTTAATGAGTCATTGTAATATCGAAACATTCAGCTATGCGGCGCCTGACACTTTTGAGAAATTTGCAAAATATAAAGATCCAATTATCCAAAATTATTTCCAAGCGTGTTCAAAGCTAGCGCTCTTTCCATTTACGAGATGGTAATATAAGTCACACAATGTTCTATGTAATAAAATCACATTACTTTCGACAGACTAAAACTAAACTGTCTTGTGTTGGTTGGAAGATGGTACAACATAAGGTTTTGTTACATATATTTTGTTACACTGACATGGATATAGAATCACCGATAATTCTCCTTTTTCTCATATTTGACTCGGACATGCGCACACTCTGCAGGTCATACTTAATACAGGGGTCACTTTCTCTATATTTTGTTATTTTGAGGTCAACTTGAACTATCATCAAACTATTGGCATTCCATGTACAAATCGTCAGTCTTGGAAGTAGGTCAAAGAATAGCTTCAACCATTGTGCTCGCCGTTCTGCTGTTTTAACATACAACTCTTGTGAATATGGTCACGTATGCTAACCATGGAAACACCCTGTTCAAAACCACTAACGACTTTGTTACAATGGCGGAAAAACCCCTTTGTATGCATTGCAACCAACTTTCCGTCACGCGTAACACAGGGGAGCCCGATGCCCCATGAAACAGATTTGTATGATAGACATGTCTATCAGAATCAGTAGCTTTCTGTTTTACATCATCTTCTACCCATTCACCGGAACTAATATAGATTGGAGCGTCTTCTAATGATTCAATATCGAGAGAATAACAATCTGGGTCAACGCGCAGTGGTTTGAAACCGGGGTGGCCGGCGATTGTTAAGGGGTGTGCCCATTGCTGACTGGCAAGGGTGGTACGAGATGCCCAACCGGACTCGGTAGTTTTATTCTAGGGTCTGGATTAACCGCCAAAACTACGTAATCAAGTTCGTCAGTTTGACTCATAAAGTAAGGTTTGAGACGAACAGAAAAGCGGAGCTCCAGATTCTCAAGTGGAAGCTCTTCTTGCCAACCAAATACAAGTTCAACATTTTTACTTTCAACCTTACAATTCACTATGTTTTGCCATACATGGTAATTTGTGATGATGTAACTTTGGCCTAATCTGAATGCGGTGGCATTTCCAGTCTTGTTTCCATTTGGCCAATATATCACCGCAATTGCTTTGCTGTACATGGTTATAACTTCAAAATCTTTTTTCATTTCAATGTAAGATTTTTCTCTGCCATTGTGACTAAAGTTTTCCATAATGTACGAATCAATTTTGTTCTTTCTCGCACTGTCACGTCGTTTATCTTCTTTACTTTCGAGATCTAACTCTGGATACTTATTGTGTATTAAGGATTTCAGTCTATCAGTTGGAAAATATTTCAATTTGAATTTACCACTAGATCCAAAACCTGAACTTTACTGTCTTCCCATCGGTACAGGTGTTTCACAAGTACCGGCTCTTAAAACGGGAAAGACACTTCTGCTTTCCTTGCCTCTAGGTGCATTTTCAACGGCTGGGATTTGAGGATCTCTGATGGAATTGGCTTTGATGGTTTTACCTCTGTCGTTTTCGTGCTTACTTTCTTTTGGTTTTGAAGTAGAGCCAACTTTTGATCTGACAGATTGATCTTTGACTTGACGCTTTTTACTCCATCTCAAGTAAAAAGTATTGCCCTTATATGTACTTGGTTTAAGATCTAGTCGAACTTTTGTCTCTGCTAAAGTGGTAAGGAAACAATGATCTAGCTCATCTGTCTTGAATCTCCCGTCTTCATGTAAAGCTGTTAGGAATGATTCTCCATCCAAAGTCAACACATAAGTATTGATTTTTGTAGTTACTTCGAGATAAAATGGTCAATTGTTTTATATCAATTTCAAAGTATCTTGAATCAATTTTAAAAGGAAGTAATTTTCCTTTTGAGGAAAACAACCTAGCTCATAATATCGTCTGTTCTTTGACACCTTGTTATTCTCACCCTTAAAATATTTTAAATTGACTTCTTCCCTGCAAACCACCCTGCTCGGGCACCCAAATTGGGAACATGCAGCTGGTCTTCCTCTTTGATTTCAGTGGTAAAATTCTCCGGGTCTCGAACAACATCATTGTCTTTAATACCTTCATAAAGAGATGTATTTGCCGAACACTGAATGTCAACGGAGCCTTTGCTTGTTAAAAGTGTAAATTTCACAAGATGGTTCTCCTTTGGCTTTTCCTGTTCGGACACCCTTGCTTGTTTTTCCAGTAACCTGAAAATAATATTACACACATATTGATACCTTCACTAAAACAGAACATGTATGTTTGTCGATCATGGATAGTTCAAGAACATACATATATTCAGGGCTAGAAATTAGCAGTAGTCCCACGACTACAGACTACCAACTTTTCTCTGAGGCTACCAAAATCCATGAAATGGTAGCCCACGCGGACTACCAAAGCCTGAGAGGCTGAGACCTGAAATTCATTCAGTACTTGGCATGCCATGCCAGGTCCATCACTTTTGGACAAGCTATCGAAATGCAGTCAAACCAAGCCAGACACAGAAAGGCCGAACTATAACTTTGTTATGCAAATTACTAAAGTCGACTGGTCCTGCGGTGGAAGTTCACAACAAAGTTTCAATATCTGAACTGACGTATCAATCATAATTACCCAGAAATTATGCTTCCTCACTACAGAATGCCCATCGTCTATTTTTAGCATGTCTCAGTGCTGAGAAGATCGTTGTCATGATGACTATCAAAATTTGCATAAAACTCTGGGAGTATAACAGGTTGTCAATAGGTCACCAAATTTTGAGTATTACTGTCGTTCATTAAAACTGTTTTCTTGGTTATTACATGATTGTAAAGGTGAGCAATATTTACATCAAATGACGAAAAAATTCACTTTATGGGCAGAATCTAGAAAAATAGCCTTTTCTTGTCTGGGTAACGGAAATAAGATATCCCTGAACTGAATTATGCATGGCTTACCAGCCATTGTCCCTGGGCTACCAACTTCAGAAAATGGTAGCCCAAATGGACTACTAAGTTAATTTCTAGCCCATATATATGCATACATACATACATACATAGATTCATCTATACATAGATAGATAGAAAGAGACATACATGCATACTTACATACATACATACATACATACATACATACATACAAACATACATACATACATACATACATACATACAAACATATACATACATACATACATACATACATACATACATACATACATACATACATACATAAATACATACATACATATGAAGATACATAGGCAGATAGATAGAACGATAGATTATATAGGTAGATGGATAGATACACACAAATAAACACACACACACACACACACACAAACCACCACCATACACAAACAGACACACATACATACCTGTCAGCTGAGTTTGTGTGGTTATTACCTCCAAGAGTACAGGCTTCTGTCAATAAAGATCAAAAACATTTTACCATTCTCAGAAACGAAATCACATACTACACTTTGAAGGGGGACTATCACAGCCAAGAATATGTGGCTCTTTACAAACACCATTAGGATATAATCAAGATTTCAACACTTTAATTACAAATGCACATACTATAGTTATGAAAACTTAACAATATTGGGGAAGCTTGTTAACTCTCTATTGAACTTACCGTTCTGGTGGTGGCTGTCATCACGTATCTTCTCTTCTTTTAGATGATGATGTTTATAGTAAATGCGTCTCTAATGTAAAGATAAATCAGCGAGCACAAATTGTGACATAGGCCATGAGATGAAATAATGATATTTTATGATATTTGAGCTCTTACTTCAACAAGGAGCACCTATATTTGACACAATACCAAGAAGAACTGTTTTGCATTTTGTGTAACATTGTTCATGGCATATGGCTGCCATCGAGCGCTTTATAATTACTGGAGGGCTCAGTGAATACAAAAATCACTTGAGTGTTTGTTTGTTTGTTTGTTTTTTCCTTTGTTGTTGTTGTTGCCGTTGTTGTTTTATGGATATTAGCCACAAGTATGAAAGATGCACTCAGGCATAACTCAAGACTGGCTTCTAATATGGTAGTTTTAGAAAACGCCTACTTTAGACAATTCCATAGCAATTTGGCAGAGAAATACTGTTATAATGTACACTTGTTAAACACTGTAAAGCTTTGATTTACATCACTTTACTCCCTTATTAGAGTGGCTTATTCCGTTTTTTATGGCATGGCATCTTTGGTTTGCGGTGTTATCATTTTGAGATTGTTGAAGGGCTACCATACAAGTTTTCTTTCTTTCTTTCTGTCTAAACATTTTGTTTTGTATAAAATTTGCCTTATCAAGTTTAAGTAATTTGAATACATCATACAGCAGTGCAACACAATACTTTGAATGGCACTTGTCAATAAAGAAAATCCTAAATTATTTACAATGCAAAATAATTAAATTTCATTAAATAGTAACATACTAAACATACCTTTTGAATTGAGCTCGTTTCGGTTTCCGACTGTGCATGATCAACTTTCCGCTTGACCCCTTTTTGAGCTGACGTCATACTATTCACGTTCAAAGAAGTCTATAATTCAAAAGATGAAATGAAACCATCAGATGTAGAAATAACAGGGATGTAGAAAATTTCAGTTACAGGTGGCAAAAATAAAAAATACAGGCAGTTACAAGTAGTGTATGAACAGTCAACACATAAAGTTTGTGCTAAATGTTCTGTATTTTTCTGAAACTGACAGAATCACATCATTTCTTGTTAGTGCTATATAGTAAAATCTTTTCCCGGTGCATGATTGTAATCTCGTTTCTTATTTTGCCCCGTTCTCACGCCATAGGTTGAAGAATGACGTGATTTGGGGGCTCCAGGTTCTCTATGATTTCTGGAATATGGTGGTATACAATTGTGTGATAGAAATCCCGAAATTTGACTAAAAATTCGATTCTTTAAACTCCTGTTTCAGTTTCGTGAGAGAGATGAAAGTTTAAATATTCAATCAGTAGATGCATCAATCAATAGATGCACACTTTTTTCATTGCAGCGGACTATGTATTCTGTTCTACAGCCATAAGCTAGCATAAGTTGTCCCAGTTATGGCAGAGATAATTTATGCAAAGGAATTAATTAAGAAATGGAAGGGCTCCGAATTTTTTTTAAAAACTCACTTGCCATAGGGCAAGTGAATTTTGAATTTCACTTGTCCGGAAGCAACATTCACTTGCCCTGAATTTCAAATGATTTTGGGAGTAAATTTGTATGGTTTTATTCATGCCTTGTAATGGGTGCATTAAGGGTAAGTATGAAATAGGCCACTGGCGAATCAATGTGAAACTTTCAGTATCATGAAGTTTACTGCTACCATGTGTATGTGCATAAACTGCAGGGTTCCCCTAGTCACCAAAGATTAGCCGACTCATTAGCCAAATCAAAAATCTAGTATTTCAAAGTGCTTTAACTTTTACAAGAAATGCACCCACCTGACTTGCCCATTTAACACCAAATATTGTACCAGGTCATGATGACATACAATGACACTGTATGTATTGTTTTATTGAAATACAAATAATTACATGTCCCTAAAAATTTAATTTGTCCCCCATTAAGACCTACTGTTAGTCACTGTGTCCCCATGCTAGCAAAAGCTGGTTGAAACACTGAGCGTGTTGTTACACAAGATATTATTTTTGATACAACAAATAAGGACATAAAAATAAACGAATAAGTTACAGCTACTGTTTCTTTACAAGGCATGAATAAAACCATACACATTTACTCCCAAAATCATTTGAAATTCGGGGCAAGTGAATGTTGGTTCAGGACAAGTGAAATTCAAAATTCACTTGCCCTATGGCAAGCGAGTTTAAAAAAAAATTCGGAGCCCTTCCATTTCTTAATTAATTCCTTTACATAAATTATCTCTGCCATAACTGGGTCAATTTATGCTAGCTTATGGCTGTAGAACAGTATACATAGTCCGCTACAATGAAAAAAGTGTGCATCTATTGACTGATGCATCTACTGATGGAATATTTAAACTTTCATCTCTCTCGCGAGACTGAAACGGGAGTTTAAAGAATCGTATTTTTACTTAGTCAAATTTCGGGATTTTTATCACACAATTTGTATACCACCATATTCCAGAAATCGTAGAGAGCCTGGAGCTCAAAAATCACGCCTTTCTTCGACCTATAGCGCGAGAACGGGGCAAAATAAGAAACGAGATTACAATCGTGCACCGGGAAAAGATTTTAGCCACCACACCAGCAGACCGTGGCTAATTTGAAAAAAATCCTAGCGCGAACACTGAGTCGTATCATAATGCCACTTTTCTTTAAGATATTGGAAAAATAATTCAACAAGTGTACGAATTCTTCAAAGGTTGACTCACCGTCGATGCCGGACCATAAAATTTTGATGGCAGTCCGAGAGATTTCTTCGCATTCATGTTGAAAAAATATCCTTGGCTAACGGTTAATGTTGTCTTGTTAATGTCTTGAATTGGCGCCAAAATAGGTCGCCTCACGAGCGTAAAGTTAGCGTCATCCTCATCCTCACCCTTAGTCTTCAATAGGATATCCGGATGACGCTACAGGGCCAGGGTCAGCTTCACCGGCGTCAGATCCGATTATTCCCGATTGCGTCTGATGGAATGATAAATGTAAACGCGACCGTAAAAATGTGCTCAAAGTTTCATCGTGGCGTGTGTATTCATAACATTTAGTAACTCTACTAACATTCTAACATTCTTATCTCTGCTGGATGTTTGTTGTTATCGTAATTACGTTGACTTTTCATTCCGCAAGTAATAGTAGTAAGCAAGTCCATTGCTTCATACGTTCTCTAAAAATAATTAGGGCAATGGGTGCCTTTTTTGCACCACATTTCCGAAAATCTTGACATAAGAGGACACCAACAAACACATTCACGGATATAGACTGATTATTATTATTATTATTATTATTATTATTATTGTTATTATTATTATTATTGTTGTTGTTGTTGTTGTTGTTTATTTCAGATATAATTATCCATATACAAAAACAGATATATAAAAAGTAAATGACAGAAAAGGAGTTAAAAAATCCAATTACACAAGTTTTTTTCCATAATTTACTATATGTGAAAATGGAAATATTCAGAACTGCTGAAATAAGGGGGTTATCAGAGATATGCAGTTTACTGAGAAAAACCACCGACTTTTTTCTAAACAATCGATAAGTTCACAAACAAAAGTCTGTGTATATTACGAACACTACCAAAAATTAGTCTTTATGAGATATTCTTCCGAGAAAATATTACCTGCGAACCAGTTTTACGAAGAATTGTTATTTTGAAGTTGTGGGCATATATTTATTACTATTCACAAGCGCGTACTGCGGCATTCTTCGGATACGGCGCTGAAGCTGACGCTGATGCTGATTTGAGTAGCGTCATATTCAGTGTTAGAAAGGTCAGCTGAGGATAGCGCCTCCCTTGTTTTTAGAACTTTGCACCTTTGTTCTTCGCTCGGCCAAAGGTCAAACGCCGACTTCCGGTTTACTCTGCTGACCCGAGGTTGTCGCTTCGCTTCTTCTTTTACTTCTTCGTAATTGTGTTAGTTTGACAATTTTGGAACCAAAGTTTTTGCGAATGACCATGCAAGCTATATTTCGGAGTGAAAAAGGATGTTTACATGACTAACATCAATTTTATCGGGATAAACGTCAACAGGACAGATGTGTGGTCAAACAAGTTCGAAGCGAGAACCATGATGATGGTCAACCGTACTGCGGCGCGTGGGACTCAACTTTGTTCCGATCGCCGATTGAAAGAGGCAATACTGTTGCTGATGTAAGTGAATGTTTCGTAGCTCAAACGGTTGAAATTTCAACTTCTAATGCCCCGTGTGACGACATTGTTTTTCCCGGCAGTATTTTTGCCGAACAACTTGATGTGTTAGCAAAAGGCCTTGAACATTGTTTTGAGTGCAGTCTACCTCTATCAGTTGATATCACTGAGGCGACAGTGTACATTTTGTTCTAGGTTTTACGTAAAGTGTGACAATCCTGCCCGCAAAGCTGTCAGTGCATTCAGCTAGGGAAACGACGCAAGGACCCAACATCAAAAGTTTTTGTGAGGGATGTCAACACAAAACTTGCCATGGGTAAGACGAAATTGTTCATAGATATTTTGATTTCTTGACATCATGAACTGTCATCGTAGATTTTGTTATCGTGAAATTTTTATTGCTGTAAAATCGAACAAAATATCTACGAGTAATCAATTAATCGGCAAATCTGGAACCTTGAACAGTGTTTGCCGTGGTTCCATAACCCTGCAATTCCTTTTGTATAGGGGCGCTCACTCCCAAAAACAAAGAATCAAATGGTGGGGCTAAAGAACTGCAGTGAGAACAGTGTGTGATCATCAGAATTTTTAAATATGATCATAGAAAGTTGAGGAAACGAAAACGACCATGGAGGAAGAAGAAATGTAGTTTTATAAAGTTACAGTGCTATTATAACTACTCACTGTGAGCACAAAATTTGTATGAGCTTTTTTTTCATATTGCTTGATTTCAGCATCTATGTTGCATGCTGGTATAGATGAACATCAGACAAACAAATTCCTGACCACGTTAAATGTCAAAGGAGTCCACCTCAATTTTCCAAAGAAGAAGGGAAGGGAAGTATATGTAGGAAGAAGCATTGAAAAGACGGTAAAATATAGTGTGAAGCAAGCTTCAAAAAAAGAAGCTGCTAGGTATGGTTTTAATGTAACACCATATTTTTACATATGTGAAATGAAAGTTGTAATAAATCCCTGCCAAACAGTAAGAGAGGTGAAATTGTATCTATATGGATAGGTTTTACAACCTCTGCATTTTTAAATAAGTAAACAAACTTGGTGTTTAAGAGAATGAAATAACTTTACTGCACTGATCATAAAATCCTTGAGATAATATCTCTCGTCTAAATTCTAGATATGATTTAATTCATCAAGATCAAAACATAATGGTGTGAATTTGCAATATGATAAACAGCTTATTTTGACTCATCTTGATTATTTTGTCTTGTGAACAGAATTGCAGCACATGAATTACATTCATTTATTTTTGCCATTTACATGTGGTGAATCTATACTACTTTCTGCTAGTAAAGAAAATTCAAATGGGATACCTGCAACAGTTGATGGGGCATGGAAGAAGCAAAGTAGAGGAAAGTGTTATAATAGTCTATCAGGTTAGTAACGATGGCTTAAAGGGACAAAGTCAGCCATTTTTCGTGAATTTTGTTTGATGCAAGATATTACTTATATTGTTTGACATGTTGAAAGATACTGAATGAATGGGTGAACATTCATATATTTGACCCCAGTTTAAGACAAATGAAACCATCGCAAAAATGAATTAATGGTCATGACCATTAATTCATTTTCATGATGGTTTTATTTATCATATCTAAAACCGGGGTCAAATATATGCATGTTCACCCATTCATTCAGTATCTTTTTAACATGTCAAACAATATCAGTATCTCGTATCAAACAAAATTCATGAATAAGGGCTGACTTTGCCCCTTTAAATATTATGTCCTGCAAGTGCATAGTTGAGAATAATGAATTGTTGTCCACTGTAACATACATGTGCATGTATATGAAACAAGAAGAGGTATGTTCAGAAAACCGGTAGTCATCAGCTAGACCTCCATATTTAAGTGTAAAATTAACTGCTAAAGACCCAGTAACTTGCAACGTTTGGCATTGCGTTCACTGGATTTTGTCTATTCTGTGATTGCTTATATCAAAGCAGCACATATAGTGATGTTTAAAATTGAAGTAAGGCCAAAGTAATTAAATTCTTTGTTTGCGTCCACTCAAAATGGAAAAGGTACGGTCTAAGCGGCTGAAAAACACAACAAGAAAATTAACACATGTAATTTGATTGCAACAAATAAAACATTGTAACAAAATTTTAGTTTAAAAAAACTAAGCGGTCATGCCCTAAAATTTCCTATTCAAATACACTGTGTGTGTTTTTCCTGAAAACCTTAAAAACCTAAGTGGGTGGGGACGCAAAACAAAGAATTTAATTACTTTGGCCTAACTGACTGGATGAGAATCTAAGTCTCAACAATAACAATGCATCGCTTATAGACAGAGTTTGTGTTGACAATGCAATGATTGGTATTTCAACATGTTTTAGTGATATGATGATATCAAATAACTGCAGAGATGTATGTCATTAACAAATCACTGAATGCAGTTGACTTACAGTAGAAATCTACTGAATAAATGTGAATTTATAGTTACTGTGTCAAACGTTTTTCATAGTATAAGTGCAAGCAATATCATCTGATACATCTTTTTATCTGTATAAGTGATAAATCTATATGTATGTGAACTTTGAAGACGAAAACATATTTCAATTTATTAAAAAGCGAATTATCATGGTGCTATTTTTATCCTAGGCCATGCAAACCATGATAGCTTACACAGAAAATGTATAGGACTACAGTTAGATATTTCAGTCACGTGACCTGTGAGTGTAGCCACTGTTTGCGTACGCTGCCGTAAAGTGTTTTATCTGGATGATTTCTCCAGCTTTTCTTGCTTTACAGACATGAAATTTCACAGGAATTTAGTTAGTTATATATATAGGTTCACAAGGACAAAGTTTCGTTTCAAAACACCATATAAAAAGTAGTTATGCTTAATCTTGTAATGTGTAGTCACTTTCTACTCAATTTCCACAGCGTGACCATTTGGTAACACGATGGAAAGCAAGAGAGTAACTCTGACATGTCAGAATGCGTCGATATGCAAGTACGTGCTGTGCACCCATGAAAGTCCTACGTAAGCAATTTTTCTTGCTGAGAAGTTCCAGTCAAAATGGTGGTTGTAACAATGCAATCCGCATGTTTTTTAAGCGGTAAGCAGGTTCCAAAGTCAACTATTTAATAAAACTTTCAAATTAATCATATCTTTTTGGCATTTTTATTTTCAATATAATATATATTTCAATTTTCTGTTAAAATTTTAAAGATTTATTACCTCCCTAGGGGCATATCCATGACTTTACATACTGTGTACTGAACACGAGGGTGTTTCAGTGAGTTGTTATGTTTGTTGCTATGGAAATTTCCAGCATGCATTGCAAAAAACACGCTCCTTTTTTTCAAATTTTGCTTGTTTCTGACTGGTTTTAATGACTTTTCCATGCATGTTTGATCCAATAATTCTTCCTTTTGATATTACTTCAGTTGTTCCTTTAATTTTGAAAAATGCAGTCAATCCTTTCATAATTTCACGATAATGGTCCTCGTTCAGAAAAAAAGACAAAGATAGTCTTTATTGTAATATTTTGAAAATCATTTATAATGTGATCATAATGACAATATATTAATTTGAGTAGCATGAATAACTTACCTCCTCATTATGCTAACAAATACACTGTGCCAAAACTTTTTCATGCTTTACTCTATTAAATGTAGTGAAATACAGGTTAAAAACTTTATGCCAGACTTGAGAGTAACATCAAGAGCAGGAAGCAACATAGGTGAATGGAAAAAGCAGACAGGCTTGCCAACTTAGATAAGTTGAGGTATAGATAGTGTAAAGCGATTAAGCGTCAAGAATATATTGGTTTTATGTGATAGAGTAAGTGGATAGTTACCTGATATAAGACAAGATATATTTTAACATAAGGTAGAACAATTAAGTGTCATGACTGTATTGAATCATAAGATAGAGTAAGTGTTTCTTTAGTATATCTAGGTAAATAAAAGTTAGCTTCTCTCGAGTTTCACTTCAATGTTGGGAACCAACCATCAGTATGTGATACCACTGTGTAGTACATACATACAATAAGCATATCAGAGTAATAACTAAATTCAGTCTTTTCTTTCAGGTCAAGTTTTTCCCACCCCCAAAAAAAACAATTCTTGTTTTTGATTTTTCTCTCAAAAGAACTGACCCCTATATTGGTGAGTGATTATTGAAAATTGTGAATTATAGACAAGTAAACTGTTGATAGAATAACCAATAGTATTAGAAGCATATGTGGAGAAATATAGAATCTTATCATAGAAACAGGAAGATAGTACTTTATAGAGTTCAAAAAGTATATAGCATGTGAAGGAGAATAAAATTATTTGCAGATTTAATTATAATAGCGCCAAAGGATACCAGTAGTTTAGACATTTTTCACTAGCATAGTAATTAGGAGTAAAATATTGTTGACTCCTCTCAAAGTATTATAGCGAGAAATATATTGCTAGTTCATAAGATTTTTACAACTAATGTTACATATTAGTAGAAATACAAAAGTACTTGTGGAAACAGTAATAGCAATAAACAATTAAATATAGTTGACAGACATTACTGTAGCAGTAGTATACCATGGATAGGAGATAATACAGAATATAGAGGTAATTTGTTGAGTTATGTGACAGTTGCATAGGTGCAAATTTACAGCAGTTCATTAGTAGAGAGCATAAGTCAGAAATAATTAATTTGTAAAATTGCATCTATAGTATCAGTATATACAGAACTTTGTCCATTACTTATACACACAAATGTATACATTTCTCCTCATATACACTGTACTATACACACAAATGTAAACATTTCTCCTCATACACACTGTACACCAAAATTGATTCTTCAATGATCACAATAATTGATATCTACAATATGTACAGAGAGTTGAAAATTTCCAGCTTTTAATAAGACTTGCAACTCCAAAGCCATCATCTGTCTACACCAAAATAAAACAATGTTTATTAGAGAGTAAGGCCAAAGTAAGTAAATTCTTTGTTTTGCGTCCGCGCGCGCCTAGGTTTTTGGAGATTTTTCGGAAAAAAAACACAAACTTTCCTTTCAAAATTCGCCGTTGGTGGCGCTATTTTGTCGCAAAAACAAGTCGTGGCTTTTAACTTTGCGACGAAACACTCCTTTACGGCAGTCAGATTTCACTAATGGACCATGCGGTGACGTAAAACAGTACTCCTTACACATTTACACCTGTCGATACTCTCAGCCTCACGCCGGGGCCTCACGTTCTCGCTGTCTGTTGTGGCTTTGCCTGTTGTGGCTTTGCCGTCAAAAAAATGGATGAAAGCAGGGAAATAATCGAAGTTAAAAAACAGGAAACCTTTGCACGGCAACTTGAAGGCATGGTCATTGCGAGCAATCGGGACTTGAACAGAGAGAGATTCAGTCGGCCGATTGGACTTGGGTACCATGACTCAGAGAGTCATGGCAGACGGAAAATCGGAAAGTGTTGAGGCCTATCCTAGTTAATTGGTCTTTTAGGTTTGCCAAAAATTTGGTTAATTCGTCCATTTTAACTTGAAACAAAAACTAAACCAGTGATCAGTCCTGTAAACGAAAGGCCTTTACATACTTTTTTGTTCAGTTTGGGTATGGGAAAGTATATTAGAATCCCTCTGTGAAAGTTCAAACTTGTAGTAGGCGGTCGTAGCTGCTCTTGAAGGAGGTCACACTTTTTGCATTAATGACATCGGCTGGTAATTTATTCCAGGTGTCCATAACTCTTGCTGAAAAAAGTACTTTCTTGTGTTGAGTCGAACGGTTAGTTTATGAAGTTTGGGACAGTGTCCTCAAGTTCTCGAGTCGACTGCTAACTCAAGTGAAAGGTTACAGTGGTCATGGCCTTTGATAACTAATTCTAGCGTTGAATCATGTCGCCGCGAATTCTTCTTTGTTCAAGTGTTATTAAACCAAGCTGTTTAAGTCTATTTTGATAATTGTAGTGTTGGAGTTTAGGTATTATTTGCCGTGCTAAGATTTTTATGTCCTTTTGTAGCCATGGTGACCAAGCTTGTACTGCATGCTCGAGCTGTGGTCTCACAAGTTGCTTGTAAAGACGAAGAATGACATTTTTTTTATTTGGTCGACAATGATCGTTTAATGAGATCAACATTCTGTTTGCTTTTTTGCAAACTTATCACATTTGCTTGAAGGTTTTAAGGTAGAATGAAGTAGATCATTTTCTTCAGTTGTACGTCCCAGTGAAATATTGTTCATTGAGTATTTATTGAAGGGGTTGTTGTAGCCAATATGCGTCCGCCAGTCTCACTTATTTTGTGTAGCTTGTCCAAATCAGCTTGCAGAATTTTAGGATCACTACAATTTCGCAAGGGATGATATGTCTTGGTATTGTCAGTAAATTTTTGAGTTCAGAACTAATTTCACCGCCAGTATGATTGATGTAGATTAGAAAGAGTATTGGTCCAAGAACTGAACCCTTTGGGACACCACTTGTGACGTATTCTCCATTCAGATGATGCTCCATTTATGACTACTCGCTGTTTTGTATTTGTCAATCATGCTTTGACCCACTGTAGAATATTTCCATTTATGCCATGATACTTCATCTTTTCAATCAATCTGGGGTGTGGTACTTTGAAAGTGCAAGGAATATAGATGTGAAGCTTCCACCTAAATTTGGGTCTGATGAGTCTGTGTGTGGAGACTGACAATTGCGAAATGCTTTCTTTTATTTGATGGAAAGGAAAGGTGCTGGTTTTACGGATGGTCCCGAGGAAGCTACAGGGAATACTTTTGTCAATTATATCACCAATTCCTTCTTCTCTCTGATGCCCCATCTTTCTAAAATTGAATGCAGAGGCTACAAGTTACCATTTCTGTTTGGTGTTTTCTTTCAAAACAGACACCTTTCAGCAAAACTATGACATTCCATCAGAGCATAGGCATTACAAGAAACTTGAAAAAAACGTACAAGAACTTGAGGACAAAAAGACTGCTACTGTATACTGTTATAGTGTACCCATTCCTCAAACTGTCAAGGCTGTCAAGTTGCTGTGCAATGGTATTGACATGTGGACACTTTGAATGCACAAGAAAGAAATCTAAAACTAATAAGAGAAAAGCAAACGTCAAAGAATGACTTTATTTTGATCCATTTGTTATGAAAATGCATACAGTGATCATACAGTGTGTCACACTGTGACAGGAGTATTCATGTGGTTTGAGAAAAATTGTCCAATAAAGGCAAACAGATTTTGTGTTAAATTTTCTGTGTGTGTTTTTAGCCGCTTACCCGCGTACCTTTTAGGATTTTGAGTGGACGCAAAACAAAGAATTTACTTACTTGGCCTAAAACGCTTAATCAAAAAGGTGGTGAGGGAAGGACAGAATTTATTTAGCTGAAGAATTCAAGGTTCCAGTGTACACATCAAACAAAGATAGGGCATGTGAGAAAGCTTTGCCTCGTAAAAGGCACAGCTGCTACATGAAGACAGGAAGACCAACATCAAGCACTTAAAGAGACAGATAGATGAATTCAGAATGCAAATGAAAAACTCCTTGATTAATGGGACTGTGTAGAGGATGTGGGTTTTATTCATGTATCAATGATATGTCCATACATCAGGTCCAGGAAGTGGCTGAACATAGTAAAAACAGAAAAATTATGAAACAACAACTTGAAACTTTACAGAGAGAATATCACCAGAAAAGTGAAAAACTAGATAATAAAGTAAAAGCAAAGGTAAACAAGCAGCAGACAAAAATTGTCAACAAAAAGTAAAAAGAAGAGATGGAGCAATACACAGACAAAATGAAGCAATTGAAGCTCGAGGAAAAGTGATGGAAAATAAAAGACTGCAAAGTAGAATGCAGAAAACCCTTGAAGAGCAGACGGGTGATTTGACAGAAAAGAATGAACAGCTTGGTCGAATCCAGGCACAACATGCAGAACTCAGTCTCAGAGGAGACAGATGAAAGCCAATGAAGAGTGTTAATTTCCTGAGGAGTAAAGTTGAAACAGCTAGAAAACAGGTGTCAGCAGCAGATCTAAGTTGCCAAAGTGAAGTAGAAGAACTGAAAGTCAAAACTCTGCAGAGAGAGAGAACGGTGACTTGGAAAAAATAGTTGTGCTTCTCGAGGATGACGAAATTTTGACATTTCAGGATGGTAAGTATACAGATGAAGTAAGAGAAACAGTGATGGGGCTACGCGCACTAAATGTCAGCATGAATATAATGAACGATGTGATAAAAAATCTTGCAGTAAAGGAAATAGGAAATAGGAAATAGGAAGATTGCCAAGCAATGCATTAAAATCGCGACTGTTAGTAGACGCTGGCTTCCTTGCTCATAGCCAGTTCTATCAGTACACAAGTCACACAAAAAGAATTCAAAATTACTCAGCTTACAGCCAGCATCAAAAACAATGTCTGACCAAGGTGCAACAAACCCATGTTTCAATAATTAGTTAGAACTTCTCTGCCTCCAATATTTACCACTTGTGATTGACACAATTGGAATGGGCCAATGCAAGACAGCTATATCGTCAATGGATAAATTTCTTCTGTAAAATGCATCTCCTTGTCAACTTTGCTACAGAATGTGATAAGACCTTGAAGGCTTTTTGAGAGTTTCTCTGAGTGAACATACACAAAAGACCCAAACTTTACCTACAAGTGAGTCCAGAGCCGCAAGGTTTGTTAGAACAGCAGTGAAAGCAGTGCATCACCATGGTAATGAAAAGCTAGGCCGGAGTAGCATCCCATTCCTAGACATTTTGAACGATACAGGTGAGAGATTGAGGTTGGTAAGTTAAGTTATGGGATAATAGATTTAACATTTGTTATTTTGACAGCACTGCTCTGTCTACACAGAAAACACCTTGATTTTCTAGCTAGTCGGCCAAATCCCAATCCGCTCCCTGCTGCGGAAGAAGATCTATCACAGAAGGCTCATATTGCAGGGATACTGTGTGCTCTTGGTGTCATCGACAAGATAATCACCGGCATCTATGGAGTATCTTGGAGAATAACACAAGTTCAGCACCCTCATTGTCAACAACCAACTGCTTCAGCTGAAACTTTGGTTGGAGCGATACTGTAAAGACGCCATTTCCGATGTGCTACAGGAGAAGGTGTGTTATAAAGATCTTGTGCCAAGGATTATCTGTACTAGCTTTGTTGAAGACAGCGGTGATACTGAAAGCCGTTTCTGAGAACGCCTTGTGTGTCAGTAATGCTCCTCATACTTGAAAGGCAGGATAAGATCAACTACGTGGAGGAAAATATTTCCAGCCAGATGACATAACTGCAGCAGACAAAGACTGTACCTACCACAAACACCGTATCAGAGCGTGATTTTGCTGTACTTGCCATGCTTGTACACACCAAACCTGCAGCAACAACATCAACATATGAAACCCTGACAATGTGGATGAATAACAAGACAGTCGACTGGCTGAAATCAAAGACCATTTAGGAAATGGAAGAGCTACTGGCCAGAGCAAGGGATTCTGCGACAAGCCTGACAGCAAAGTTCAAAGCAAGAAGAGAAGAAATAAGGAGAATGAAAATGGAGGAAGTGTGGAAGAAACAGGAGAAAAAAGAAAGTTCAGAAATGAAGGAAAAATCTAAGAAAGTGAACACCACATTTAACTTGGAAAACTGACAGGAAAAGTACGGACCACTGCAACAGAAGTGGATCAGGGGAAATAGAAAATCTTTGCGAAAATAAAATACGAGAGAAGCTGTTGTAGATTTAATTAATTTTCATAAGCATATCCTTCAGTCCAAAGGCCCTCAAGAGTTGTTTTATCAGAGCCATCTGTCAAAGAAATGCACTGTGGAAAAGTTTGTTGAAAATCTGAAAAAAAATCAAGCACTAAATCCAACGGAAAGCAACACATCTGAACAAGTTTTATCAAGGCGGCCAAGTACAGAAGAGAGGAAAATAGCAGTGGAGTTGGAAAAAAAAAAAACTTGGAAACAAACTGACCGAAGCAAGGCAGAAAAGGGTCCAACTGGATTTCTACAGAAACAAGCCTGTAAAGTTAGTCAATAAATGAATAAAACATAACTCCAAATGTGATGACGCAACGTCAGATTGGTTCAATGGAAAAGTGACAAAGGTAAAGACTCCTAAGTGATGACCCCAAGACAATGAAGTTCAGTATGACCTTGATCAAGAAGACATGTGGCATTCGACCTGCTGTTTTAAAAAAGGAGATCTCATTGTGTATAGTCGATAAACTGGCAACATGTATCTTTTTTGCATAAAATAACTTAAATTGCATCAAAACACATTTTTCAGGTACAATTAACTATACCAGCATAATGAATTCTATCTCCTTTACAGGGCAGTAGGTGATAGTCAATAAAATCTGCTTCTCTTTTGCAGGTCAACAGTTCAGTGTCAAAGGTCAAGATGCCTGTTTCCATGGAAAAAGTTTTATCCCAATGTTGTGATTGTCTTGAGTTTCAGGTGAAAATACACTATTTATAACAATGATATAGAATAATGATGTCTAATTGGTTGTATGTGTAACTTTTTCCTCCATGTTTCCATGACAACCTGGACATTTTAATCTGGAATGTTTGCTGCACAGGTATTTGGAAGAAAGTCCATGATGATATTGTTCTGGCACCAGGAGTAATTTAGTAAATATTGATTTTGGTGTAAATTATCATAGTGTTGGTCTAGTTTAGGTAGTTACCATGGTAACTAGTGACCTAAGAAACATGACATCATTGACATCATCAATATCAGGAACAAGTCACTAAATTACGTGTATCTGCCAATTTTCAGATACATTGATGGACATAAACTACAGATAACACCAATAGGGCCTAATAACCTAGCTTTCTCATCAAACTAGGATCTCCACAGTGCCGTCACATGTTACTCATACCAGTATTGCGTTACACTCACCTGTCTACAAAGTACTGACCATAAATCTATAGGCACTTAACATATTTCTTTAACCTTTTGTAAAATTATGTGTATATATATATATATATATATATATATATATATATATATATATATACAAAATGTATACAATATGTATATATATATATATATATATATATATATACAATAATATCAGTGTTTTATTTGTAAATGTGACTGTAATGCCTACTATGGTGTGAAGTTCAAAGGTTGTAGAACGTATAAAGAGGCTGTTAGAAAAGGAGTTAGTGTCAGTGAGCATGACTGTAGAAAAAATTGGACAGGTTCGTTAAAAGCAAGTATGATTGTTGATGTATGCTAAAAAAAGCAAGGGCAGATGACCTTGAAGTTGGAACAATAGTGATTGCACTGCAACTATAGTGAAATTAAGCCAGATCTAAAGTCAATAAAGAAATCTTGAAACTCTGTGATAGAAAACCTTGTAAAATGACGTGAGCAATGACCTGTATTCCATGAAACAGAGTTACCGTACAAACAGCTCAGTACCACTGTCATAAGCTATCTAGTAAAATGCTTCAGTTATCTCATTGAACAGAACAAGGGTGATCCCAATGAATTACATTTGGCACTAGAGAATATATAACACCTCATACCTTTGGAGAACTTGATAATTGTCAGGCCAATTAAATGGAGTGGTTTTTAAGGCAGATTCAATCTGCTTGAGCTCTTCCAGAAATATGCAAGAAATAGTGTCAAACTTGCACATTTAGGTACCAGTCAAGCGAATGAGAGTATGAACCATGGCATAGCATCCAAGGCCCCAAAATACACACTTTTACAGTGATTCAGAAAGTCTTTCTTTCAGGGTAGCTGCATCTGTAGCACAGGAAAATAAAGGTGCTAAATATGTCTCAGATGTAAGTAGACAATGCATTGGTATCATCAAAGATGAAGGTAATGGAAATACTAATGTAAGGAAAGTCTCTTTCAACAACAACAACAAATCACTATGTCCCTAAAACAGAGGAAATACAACTACAGGTTGGTTTTCACAAAGCCACTGTAATTTGGATCATGGGAAACTGCCTAGAAAGCATTTTACTTGCCATTGCAAACATGTGTCAAGACAGTTGCACTGTCAAAGGTCAACACTGTAATCAGTGCCTGTAGTATTTTACGTACGCGCATTGTGACTGTAGACTTTTAACAGCTGACTATATTTTATATATTTATCATTGACACTTGGTAGATACATGCATCTGTGTTGTAGTAATCTCCATGTTGTTTCCAGGGTGTACTAAACTGACAACACACAGCAGCCATTGTAAAATGACATCACAAAATGCTGATCAAAGTTCATCACTACTGATACACATAGCATAATTTAAATGAGTAAGACAAAACAATAGATCTAATTAACTTAAATACCTGTATTATATTGGTGCCCCCTGCCATTTTATATCAATTAATAATTCTTTTTTTTGTATTCTGATGACATTATTCATCATGCACATTTTACTTTCAGGTTCACCGCAGTGCAGATCTTTCTCGTGGTGGATTTACAACATCACATGCTGTGAAACTTAACAAGGTGCATAGGCGACAGCAACAAGTTCACGTAAGACAGCACTGACTGGTAGCGAGACATACGCTTGATCATTATATTTCACCAGAAAATGTGTATAAACAGGCAACACAGATAACAGAACTATCAATTGTTTCGAGAGATGGTAAAAGAGTTTTACTTCACAATGGGAAAAGTGTTCCAACTGTCTCCCCTAAAGTCGCAATGTCACAGTTTATTGACTGGTTGAGTGCATTTGATGGCCCATGTTTACAAGTTGGTCACAATGCTCATAAATTTGATGCAAGACATTGACTGAATGTCCTCCATACGTATTGATTAGACACCAAAGTGTTATTACCGGCTTTGGGGATACACTTTGTATTTTCGCTGTCATCATCATAATCTTAAGTTCCATTCACAGCCCAATCTGTGTCAGTATTTTCTACAAACTCAATATCAATCCCATAATGCATTAGAGGATGAAGAAGCGCTATACAAACTGATTCATGTGGTAAGTGTTACCACTAGTTGATTCATTAGATTAGTCGTACAACGTTGAATCAACGTACAGGAATTGTAAATACGTCCTAGGTAAAAAAATTATACTTCAGTCTCTCTCTCTAGTTTTGTGCAGTCAACAACATAAGGTGATATCTTGTAGCATGGCACATAAAGTAGCTTCCAGTGGATTGAATTACTCCCATTTGACATTAGCTTATAAACGTAATGTTGTAGAAGGTTTGTCACCTTTATTGAAAGAGAATGTTGAAGGCAAACCTTGTGTTACTAAAAGCCAAAAGGTATTAGATTATCTACAGAAACATTTCTCAGAAAAAATTCACATAAATTGTTATGTAAATTGTAATCAAAAGTATTGAGAAAAACAGCAAATTGTTTATCTGTACAATTATATTCTACATAGAGCATGTATACAGAAATATGTACATTTAATAGAATAAAGTACAAAATTAAATAGACACTATTTTTTGCATGAGATGTAATTACGTGAGTGTGTAAGAGTAATTAATTATAAGTGGAACAACAAGTTTTCCTTATATGATGATGTTAAATAGACCCTATGAAAGCTTACTGGTAGAAGTACCCTCAGTGCGTATCTGTACATGTATGTTTATGTACCGGTATATATGGATGGATGCACATATGTATGTGTGTGTGTGTGTGTGTGTGTGTATGTATGAATGTATGTATGTATGTATGTGTGTGTGTACCGGTATGTATGTGTGTATATGTACCGGTATGTACAGTGTATGTATGTATGTATGTATGTATGTATGTATTCACATATGTATGTTATAGATTATGTGTTTGTATGTATGTAGAGATGTATGTACCGGTATGTGTGTATATGTATGTGTGTATGCATGTATGTATACATGTATAGATGTATATAAGTGAACATGAATTATGTTGCCATGGTTGCCAGTAGATACCATGGTCTCAATAGAAAACCATTGATGGATGTGAATGAAAACAGTTGAATCACCTAATCTATATGTATCAGTAGTATCGATGGTGACCCCTCATTTTCACAAAAGGATCATGCCATTGTTTTTAAAAAAAGGCAATGATATGACTACAGTGTTAGATCTGTATTCAATATGAAGAGGTCATGTGTAAAAAGCCAGTAGGCCTATACCTTTATTCAAGAATTCAATAACGTAATCAATCTTGCCCATATATTTGTATGTGATTTGTAAAAAGATATTTTTACTATAGAGGGCGCTGTTGCCAGCAAGTTTTATGGTGGACCCAATGATAATCATGTTGCATACTGTTATTAGTGCAACTTTTAAATAAAGTTTAAAGTTAGAAATGGTCAAAAATGCCAAAAATGTTAATTTTGACAGGAAAAAATAATGCACCGTCTTATAACGGTTAGAAATTTATTTTAAAAATGCGATGATGAGTTTTCAGGTAAGCAATTTATTCAGTCAGAAATAATCATCACATAATGCAAGCTTATATTATTTTCACTCTTCAAGAAGCCAAAACTCGACAGTCTTTCTTCAGGCGTGAATAAAATGGCCTGTAGCGAGATGTTTGGTCAATAGAGGGCGCTGTTGTCAAAACGTATGACGGTTAACCTCATTGGTTTCTACAAAAATGTTAAAGAAACTGGACAAAGAATTCAACCAATAGTGACTGGTCGAATTAATTATTTAAATGTTTTCTCACCTTTGAAGCCGTACCATAACGTTTTGATGACAGTCCAAGAGATTTCTTCGCATTCGTATGGAGAAAGTTGTGTGGTTTTATGTTAATGTCTCAAAAGAACAGAAAGGCGAGTAAGAATAGAACATTTTAATAATATTTGAAATTCTATGAATTAAACGACAGCGCCTGCTCATGCTTGGTCTTCTGAACTTTCGATATGGCCCCCGTTTCAAAATTTTATTTTGAGTAGATGATGCGCAGTGCAGTGGCACACTTATCTAGCGCCATCACGGTCGATTCTTAATTCTTTTTCTCACAGTGAAACAGGACGTTGTCTCACATTTGAACCGATTTTATAGTACTGAGAATAAATAAAATAAACAAGTCTGTGAATGTTTTCTTGGATTGAATTTGTATATTCACCTGCATTTTACAAATTCCCCTGCATTTCATGGTGTAGCGCACTGCTATGACGTGGGCGGGTAAAATTTTACATCGTTTGTCGACCAATATTCCTATATCCGGTTTGCAACATCGAATCTTACACAAGAAACATGGCTCAGACATAAACGATGGATTTGCTGTGAAGGTCAACCGAGTGGAAGGATGCTGCCAGCTTTGTAATGATAGTGATGGATGCGTGTCTTACGGCTTTGATATCAGAAGTAAGAAGTGCTGGTTGAAGGACGAAATGCCCTGGATAACGTATTCACCAGATTTTCACTCAGGTAAGGTACAAACTGATACATGATATGTGAGAAGTATGTAAGAGTAAAATGATGAAATTTTGTTCGTTTTCCATCAACATACCTAGAGGGACACCTAAGACATTCGATCAGAAAAATCAAAGGAAGATAATGACTAGCGGATCCAGAGTTTTAAAAATGGCTTTATGGACCTGGAAAAGGACGGCTAAGGCTGCGTTCACAAAAATCAGTTGGGGGGGGGGGGGGTAGAGGAATTCAGAGGGAATTCGAAAATTGTGGGGGTAGTAGAGGGGGAGGACTTGATTTTGTTCTGCCTGTAGGGGGACTTAAAAATTTTTTGGTTCCCTTTTACATTTTCCAATTCCAAGTTTTTGTAGGTAATTCAATGAAAAATGAATACCATTTTTATGTCATCCAATTGTTGTAATGTTTGTAATAGTTTACAAAATCTAGAACCATTTTGTCACATTTCATGACTTTTATCTTGAAAAAATCTAAACATGTATGATTTTTCGTAAAAAACAAACTGGGGTATGGAGCCTAGTAATAGGGCAGAAGCTGCAACTGTTGATGAATTTTGCAATATTTCTGTGTCAACTACAGTTTCTTGCTTTTTCCCTACAGCATGCCATCTCAAACACACAGTATTCAGTTTGTCGATAAAGCCTGTATGTACAAATATATATTAGTTGATAATTTAATTAGAGTCCAGACTGGCAGTCAGTTGTCAGTGATACAAATGCATGGTACACATACACAGACTGTGTTAGCAAGCTGAATACTGGACAGTTCAACATGCTGCAGGGAGTAGAACAAGGACCAACTGTACAGTTGTATAAACTGAACAAAAATATTGTCAAAATTATCAAAGTTAATACAGCTACTCCCTGCTGGCAGTGTCACTATCAGGTACCGACCTGCTACTGCAGTGTCACTGTCACTGCATACGTGAGCAGTGACAGAGATAGCTCTGGCTCTGATGTACATGGTAGTTGAAGAAGAGTTTGAATCAAATGAAACTCAAGACATTGAAACATATACTTGTACATAAGATCAGGCCAATGAGCAACACATGGAAGACCAGGAGACTTAAAAAATTATCAGGTACTTTAGAAAGAAGATAGGGTCACCATGCTTGATTTTCTAAATTTTCACATTATCATCATAAAATAATGCAAAATCAAAACTTTGAACAGTAAAGACTGTGTGAAAAAATACGTGACTAAATTAGAGTACGTATTTTTAACATTTCACCACTATGAATAGGCTTTTTAATGTAAAATATATTAAATAATTGCAGCAGTTGTGTCAGTTAATTGGAAACTTTTGCTTTTGAGATATTGCAAAAGGACACATGTGAAAATGTGTGATATATTATACTTTCACAAGTTTCCGTTCATCTGATAAGTTTCTTCTTCTCGGCAAGTCTCTTGTTATTTATTATGCAGTATGGAATGACTGTGTAAACACTTATTCATCTTTCAGAGCCAACACGATCGCGAAGTACTGCGGCGCCTTTATTTTGCGTGATTTGAACCCCCACACCCCCTAATTACCTAGGTCCACCAAGTCATTACAAGGTTACGAAACACAGTTTGTGTCATTTGTATTTGGTTAACTGGTAATTTCTAACATTTACTCTGAACCCTGGAACCTATTCGTGACTCAAGCTTATCTGACCCTATCTTCTATGTATAAACATAAGACAAACTTATCTGCCCTATCTTCTATGTATAAACGTTAACATAATTGCATATTTGGTGAACTTAACAGGATTCGTGTGGATCAAGGTACGTATCCTAAGTGTCTCTTAGTTTCATACCGATAGCGTTACTTTGAACAAATACCCTCGTTTCTCGAGGGTCTATGCTTTGAATCACTGACAGTTTGACTCAACCTTTGTATCCAGTATTGTTACTGTGATCTATCATCTGTCAGTAAAGCTTCACACTGTGACTGCTTCTCAATGCTTCACAGCCAAGACAGCCGAGGGTGCATGCATTTTAGAAATGAGTGTGAAAAGCAATCAAGCTGTCGTTTTGAATTTACGACACGTCTGCTAACTCGTCAGTATGTCCCCTAAAATTGTATGAAAAGTCAATATTCTCACTTACAGCAGATTGATTTGTTTGGTGCATGCACATTGGAGTACAAAACGAATGTAGTATAATAAGTCAAAGGCTTCAACTTTTTGAAACAAGTAATTTCAATTTTGCTTGATAGCACATGTTACGGAAGTAGAGAGCCGCGCAACCCTGGGTACAAACTCAATAAACATAGATGTTCCTTGCCCAGAATTACATAGATATGGGGGTACGGGTGTTCCCCTAATCCAGTCCGCTACTTTGAGTATAATGCATAATTTATGAATTAGAAATCCGCGCGGCGATATTGTACTAAAACGAATCCAAACGACGATTGACACATTTTCATATGCCTTCAATTTGATGGAAGACTCTTGGTAATCTGAAAAATACGTGTAGTGAGTCATGAATTGACGGCACAGTTGTCGGCGATATCACAACTACAGAGTGGTAATGGTGACGGAATATATTTATTCCATTGACCTTTTTTCAGGTCACTTGTCTGTTCACCCATTATCAGAGGAATTAGAACACCTGAGTTCTGTTTGTAGTGTGTGCACGTATACATATTAAGTACCGCCAGACTGGAGCCGTCAACGTCGTACAGCGATAAACCATCTTACGGAGTAAACGCCTGATACAAATCACTGTACAAGCCTGACTGCTTATGATGATAAGAGGTTCATACAAAGTTAGAAATTCCTCATGAGACATCTTAAGGCCAAAAATAAACAAATAAATGGTGCTGTTACGATAACATAGTTTGCAAAAATAGGGTTGGTAGGTCGGCAGGAATTTTTTCCCAAAATATTTTTATGTTTAGATATGCATTTTCAGGGATTCAGGGCGATCAAACACTGGGCCACAACATTTCCAGAAAAAACGTATCATACATATGAAAGGAATAAAAACATGAAAGACGTCCTCGCTCAAGCAAAAATCAAATGCCAGGTAACGAACACGTGATTTTTCGGGGATTTTCTTTTTTTTACTTCCATGTTAACGTATACATAGCTCTAAAAAGTTTTGGATCGGCAGGCAAAAAAAAATAGGGTAGGTCGGTTTATCAGGACAGGACAATTTTTTCTTTTGCCTAAGAATGATAAATGTCGAAAGAAGAAACAAGGGAAGGCTTGACTTTGATACTGCAGGAATTTGGAAAAAGCAAAAGTTATTTGCTAGCTTGTATAGTTTAAGCCTGTGATTTTCGTGTATTTCTTGCCATTTGCGTAAAAATATATAACTGAAGTAAATGTGATATGTTAATCAAGGACAAACTAACTGCTATAGTTCAATGGGAAGCACATATTGATAATCATTTTGTTCACAAATCAGAACACTTCATAAGCAGATATAATAGCTAATTTCGAACGATGGAGATTTTGAATTATCGACTTAGGTTTTCAGCATTCTTAGTTATGATTCCGACCACGATGGCAGACTCATGTGTCGGGGTATTTTGCCTTGAATTTGGCGCTCTTCAATTGGTGTTTGACATTGGCCATGGATTATTGAAATTAGCACAACCATGAAGCTTGTTAGCATGATTGTATTTCAACTAACACGTAGACGATGATTATATCGTGTGATGTGCATAGCATGTCCTTCCCCCTATATGTTGTAACATTGGGAAACATCATAAAAAGACGCGGCCATTTAGGAGACTTTCACTGAAAATCACACTGCGCATCATTAGCGACACATAAAATCGTTTAACCGGGTATTATCATATAAATACGTGGAAGCGAGACCATGTTGTGTGTTTTATTCATGTATTCAAAGGTTGATAATTTACATACAGTGATAGGCTTTGGTCACGAGTTCTATAGCGACACAGTTCAAACAGAGTTCATCGTTGTTTGTGTGTTTCTCTCCGACATTTCCGGGCTATCTTTCATCAGAATTACATCATTCTTCAGCGTCTCAGCCACTTTTGATATTGAATTTGATTTGCTCTGATCCTGAGTTGACATGGCAAGCTCTGACGTAAGACCAGGTACTTCTGACAGCAAAGGAGGTGTACCTGCTAAACGCCCAGATGGTAATGGCGGCCGACGTGGCAGTACAACTGCAACAAAGACTGAAAGGTAAGCTGTATACAAGCGCCCAGTAAGGCAGTACCTCATTGAAACACGACCAATTATGTCCAGGTGTTGAGATATTTACATTGAAGTAGAAATTTCTCGATGTGATGACGGCAAAGGAGGAAAAAAAATCATATTAACATAAAAGTCTTAAGATATATTGCAAGCCGAAGAGACACAGTTTCACTATTTGACTTTGTGTCCTCAATGCTATACAGACGAGGTGACACTATCGCCCTCTATAGGTGGATGGCTGTTAAGGGTGAATAGTATTTTCAATTATTATCATCACAAGGAAACCCCATTTTGAGGATGTCCAAATGATTTTATTTGTTTCAAAAAATATTCACGCTTATTCAGGGAATTTCTCAATTACGGTTGATGTGTATGAATAAAGTACGAAGAACTGCTAACCTAGGGTAGTACATTACAGCTGTACATTTTGCGTGCAGCTATATTTTTGAACGTCTATAACACTATAGATAGGGTGTTGCCAATGAAAAGTTTGGAATATTGAAATATTACGTATTTTAAAATGTCACCGTACGATTTAATGAATTATAGAAAGAATATTCAAGTCGTTCATATCGAGTCGCTATCTTCTTTATCGGAAGATGGAAGACGATGGTGTCATCGTAATTTTACGTGAAAATCACTCTTTGTGATGGGCCCCCTAGGTCTTTTGAGCTACTGCTTTATAATTAAAATAATGTAGGTGAGGTTGGATCGATTCAAAGGCCATCGATTATTCAAACCACATCATTTTTGCTTGTTCACAAATATTTGTTTTTACCTTAGGCTGAGCGCTTGCGTTGCATTGTCCAGGAATTTAGGCTTATTCCTTGAAACCTCGAGTGGACGTAGTTGCCACTCGAATGACGCACATGTATAGACCGGTTTGAAAGTTAACTCCTCGCCGTTGTTAAAGTGGCTGATACAAAATGTAAAATGGCGCCTTGAAAGATAAATAAACGTGAACGAGCCGATAACTTGAATCCACTTTGACTAGTAAATTTTACATTACGATTACTGATGTGATAAAACGCCCATCGCTGGCCGTGCAATATGGTATAGAGCAGATAGATCGAGCCCATGCATTCAAAATATCATTTTAAAAGTATTCAAGTGTAAGACTTGTGAAATAAGATTTCAAATCTGACTCAGTGTAAGTCGTAAGGCAAGTGTTTTGCTCTAGAAACGTGCACGGTTCAATTAGGCAACAGTAATGTATAATTTACACATAAAGTAGATTATGAAAACCATACACTGGTCAAAGAAAACCAAACTACTTTCTCCTTATCTTGCTGACAGCAATATGGTAAAGAAAGCGTTGATCGTATCTGACCGATGGGGACAATCAATTCATGGAGGAATCACCGATGCTCTTCATATAGTGATCAAACTACTGCAGGACATGGACATATCTGTCCATTGTACAGCTTTAAAAGCAACAAAAGAAGAGGAAGCAGATGCAAAAAAACTTGGAGTGACTCTTGAACTTCCAACAAAGGAGGGCATATTCCAATTTAGAGAGCCAAATGGTGACTGGCTGCTGTGTCCTAATGAATACTATCCACAATTGGAAGAGTTGAAAAATGTCAAATTCGTGTTTGGCTTCAGTGCGTTCACCTCAATACCTACCTTCAAAATCCTGAGTAAGGTGTTTCCGAGGGCTTCATGCTACTTGATCAACCTCTTTGATAAAGATGACATCACGCCTTTGATCGTAGGTTGCAGTAAGGAGGAACTGGAATTTCGAAAGCGAATCATGTCAGATGAATTTAAGAATGCAAAGTGTTCGTTTTCTGTTGGAGAAAGTGTCCACGCGGAGTACAGCCGACTTTATCACAGCACCAATCAGCAGCTTCTTTCGCCGATAATAAACGAAGAATACTTAGAGCCCCCAAGATCAGATAAACCACCGATACTCAAACGCGAAAAATTCAAAATTATATCTGTTGTCCAGAAATACGAGTTGGAAGACCCCCAGAAACTTGATGTTGTTATCAAGGCGGTAAACGAGGCTGCTGAACTCATATATATGTTTAACAAAACTCCATCGGTATGGAAAATAATAGGAATACCACCAAGCAAGGAAAAGGAGGTAGAGGAGAAGCTGACACGCAGCTCAAAATTAAAGATCACGCCTAAAATCGTGACAAGTACTGAAGAGCTGAACAGTGAACTGATGTCATCTCATCTTGTATTAATTCCGCCATCTACGACAAGTTATGGTAACCTGACTCTGGCAGCTATGTGCGCAGCGATACCCGTAGTCTATCCTGAAGGGTCTCACAGTGATGAGATTGTCAGTAAACACATAGACAAGCTCGAAGCGACAGAATGTGCAGTAGATATGGATGAAGACCCACAGGATTTGAAAAGCCGAATAGTGTCAGTCATAACGAAATGTCCGACAGCATTTCAGCGTGCAGAGATAATAAGAGATCACATAAAGGAAAAGGTAGCCCAGGATCTGCGGAATAGCAATGGAAGTTTTGTTGCCTCGATAACTGCCGATATGCAAAGCACCTCTCCACATGGGGACGATCAAGACACAGAAACTCAATCTACCGTTGAACACAAAGGTACCAATACCTCATACAGTACAAGGTCTTTTGAGTGAATTAGGAAGTGTATATGTGTATGTGTATGTGTATCTGTAGGCAATATGCATCTTGAGGTTGTCTGATAATATCGAATACAATTGCATAAACTATTCACTACCTGTGGCATCAATTTTAATTCTGAAAAATGAATTCTACATTACACATATTGGGCACTTTGAAACAGAATATCAGACAGAGGATTTCTACTGAAGAATCACTGTTGAAAATTGGGGTATTGTATGATCATATCAACTGCATATAGTGCATTACTTTGTCAGACGTTAATGTCTCATATCCTTACAGGATTTCGATTATTTTTTATTTTCGTGTGAGATGTATTCTTCGAATATTACTTTTGTGTGTAGACAATGGCGCGAAGATTTCAGATGACGACAACAAGTCAAAGGTCTCTGACAGAAAGGATGAAACTGATGCGAAAGAGGGTGACGTCAATACAGGTAACACTTCCTAAAGGGAATAACACTAAGGTGGTCGGGAAATTTGAAGTTACACTATATCTCTGCAGACTGTATTTCTGTAGCTGCTTCGGTTGCCTGTTGAGTCTAGTTAGAGGGCGCAAACTCATTTCTGAAAACGGCCATATTTATTGGCCGGTTGTTCCAGAATGATACATAACGAGTGACTTCAGTGAAATTAAGCAAGTATAATACTATGACCACGCCATGACTCGATGGGGCGATCGCTGCTACGCTGGTCTACTAGTTAGGCAAATGTTTTTTTTATTTTTATATCAACGTGTCTAAAGACTGATTTTCTGTCATTCATGAATCACAGTATGACCTAAAAAACTTTTCCTATCCAAAACTCGATAAAAATACTTGAAGCCCATTGCAATATCCATGTCTCGAAAGTCTTGCTATACATGCTTTGATTTAAAGAAAATGTCACTTGTTTGAATTCAGAAGTTTTTCGATTGGATTCAAACCTAAAACATACGGTTACCCAGTCACCTAGGGAAGAAATCGCAGTCAAAACCACTCGGCTAAATTCCCACCCTAAAAAAGAGTGGTACAATAACCGAGCTTAGTTTTTTACAATTAAGTTTTTTACAATTATTCTGACTGCAACCCCGTCACACGTTGTAGAGTTCATGAAGCACTCGCACACATACTCGCTATCACACCTCGCACACAAACTTTATCAGAACAATGAATACATCGCTTTGCTGGGCAAAGGGCATACTTGGTGACAATTCTGTCCACCAGCAGAGCTGTCAGGGTAGAAAATGCAGAAGATGTAGAAATGCATAATTGCTAAAATGCAAATGCGCTGGTTTCTAGAGTAACATAGAGAGCAAACGCATATACATAGCATTATTATCGATAACTAATAATTTAGAATGAGATATATGGCAAGAACGACATAATTGTATTTATTTCGAAATATTATTTTGTTTCCAGATGTTTCTGAGCAACCTACAGTAGAACTACAAGGAGTAAGAACAGATGATAAAGAAATTTTATCTGGCAAATCTGTCGATCAAGAATGTAAAGGTGGGCTTTTTCTAACAACGTATGCGTAGCAAACCAAATAAGGGATATATATATATATATATATATATATATATATATATATATATATATATATATATAAACACATATGTCCTCCTTGGAGAAAACGGCGCTCGTTCGTTAAAAACCAAAACAAATTACTTAAAATTCAACGTAATCAGTCACTTTTCTTCCAAAATTCATTCGTCAGGCAGAGATACTAGCTTTTGTTTATTTTTTCTCATGTGTACCATTTAACTACGGTGGTAGGTAGTGTTGAAGTTCGAGATTTATTTGGTGGCAACATTTTGAGACCAACTGATGTTGGCAGAATGTGCAGAATGTATAAAACGTGAGTAAGAGATATGAACACTTTTTATTGAAGTAATGCATGTATATATTACTTTGCAGAAAATCTACGTCGTTCAATGGGAGAAAAAGTTATTCAAGGTTCAGTGCCTAACCGAGATCATAAGATTATGACCTCTTCGAAGTTCAGCTTTACACGACGTATTCCATTTATCCAAATCGTTTCTGTTTTCGTGGCCATCATTGCAGTGATATCTCCGTTTGTAGTTGGTTTGGTCAATGGAATCCCACTGGCATTATTCCTTGCAGTAGTAGCACTTTGTTTCTACCAGTTCCATCGAGGTAGGAAGACATATAGCCATACATATAAAACCGATACATATAATAAAATCAGTTTGTTTAGTAAATATGATCGAAGGTATGTATGTATGTATGTATGTATGTATGTATGTATGTATGTATGTATGTATGTATGTATGTATGTATGTATGTATTTACGTACGTACCGACACACGGACGATCGAATGGATGGATGGATGGATGGATGGATGAGTTGATGAATGTAAATTATATATATATATATATATATATATATATATATATATATATATATATATATATATATATATATATATATATATATATATTTACATACAAGAGGTGCTTGAGAAAGGATTCTCACAACATTGTTTTGTGAGCCCCTGGACTCACTCGAACGAATATTTCGTTTTGTGTTGTAACAACCATGTCAGGAATCACTATATTTACACAGTATGTGGACTTTACTAATAAATAGATATTAATAAATACAAGAAAAACTTCCCTCTTATTATTATCAAGAGAACAAGTTACCTCGTGCACATTCAAAACTTTTGGTTTGTTTCTAATTTAATGACAAAAAAAACCCGGGTCGCTGTCGAAGAATAATAAGAACATGTCGTCAATACACAATTTCGTTATTTCTTTTGTCCAAAGTCATGCCTGCATTACTGTAATCATACCTAAATATCATATATCATGACATTTGAACTTAACTCTGTCTTTAGGCAAAGCCGGTAAGACTGCAGCTGATGTCGACAAGTCAAAGAATCCGACAGAAAGGATAAAACGGAAAAAGAAGAGGATGAAGTCAATAAAGGTAACTCTAAACAGCGCTGTAAAAGCCATATTGCATTTCTGAAATGGTCATAACTGTTGATTCTCGTTCAGGGCATAAGAATGGTCTCGGCAACGTCTAGCTAATGCCACTCTTTTACTTGATTGATATAACTCTAATGTATGACGGCGAACGAATATTTCGTTTTGCGTTGTAACAAATCTTACAGCGAAATATAATCACATGGCATTTATACTGATGATAAATATTTGAGTTCAATTGTCCATTAATATTGTCATGGATATTCAGCCGCATAGGATCGCTTTTATCTGTAAGATAAATATATAGATGTAAAACGCCAATGTTCTTAACGTAATCCTAATACTGGTTTATTCAGCAGCTGAGCAACCAGGTAGCGATGGAGATACGGTCGAGAGTACCAGTGATAAGAATTTAAGTACTAGAAGAATACGACGGAAAGGTAAGTAGATCTATCTAAAATAGTTGTTTGGTGGTGACACTTTGAAACCAACTTTTCTTGAACAGCGTTGATTTATCAGCATTCAATATATCGAATTTAAACACAACCTAAGACCACAGTATAATGGTACATTACATCCATATAAATGAGAGTAAATATGTAGGAGAAAGTCAGTCTGAAGAATTCGACATGCACGGAACTTAAGTGACAGATATTAATACTTTGAAGTTAAAGTAATATATTACTGTTTAATACTAGATATAATTTGCTGGATTAATCATTTCAATCATTTCTTACTTTGCCATTAAAACGAATATTTGTGGTTAGAACGGTGCTCAAAATATCAAAACAAAATTAAGAGTGCTCTTGTAAATACGTATTGATCACTACAGGTGAAATTGAAATAAAGGTGAGACCAGACGGTATTATTCCGAAGAGAGGTAAAAGTGTGAGGGAAGTTGATGCTGCCTTCTACTCCAACAAACAAACAAAGGAAAATGCTGAACTGGTTGGGAAACAACTTGATCAACGCCATTACGATATGAGGTTGCATCATATAGGTAAAAGCAGCATTTCCTATATCATGGATTGCCAGTCATCGGAAGCCCTGGAGTCTTTGATGGATGACTATTCAAGTGGAAGTCTTCACAGGATGGTGAAGAGTACATTCCTGTCTGAGAGTCTGCTGGATGAAATTGGAGCCCTCTATCTGTCCTTAGGAACATCGATAGATTATGAAGAGTATCTGCTATGTCAGGAGGAATTGAAGGTATGTTCATATTGCGATTATGTATCATAAGTATCGGACAGACAGTTAAAACATTAGTGATGTAGATGAATGATTCGGTTGAAAGATAGGTCAAGTGTCTTCCTCGTCCACTGCGCCCAGGGCATGTGTTTAAATGTTGTTTTGTAGTTTGATTTGCAGATAAGTGTTATCATTTAAGTATGCTGGTGCATATATGTAGGGATTGTTGTAATTTACTGTATACGTAAAACTTAAGATGATGTATCTTTAGGGAGCTTTCAGTAATTACAGGAGGGTGGGCCGGGGGAATTAGGGGAGGGTCACTTTTTAGAAAACAGTTCAAGGGGGAGGGTCACTTTTTATAAACCTATCTTGGGGGAGGGTCACTTTTGACAGAAGCAGATTTTATGGCCAAAACTTTGATTGTCCATGTGATATTTCCTGAATAGGAAATCACCAACAAAATACGTACACATTATAGACCGCCATGCATAGTAAATTGACATTTCAGTGAAATTCCAAAATCAAATTTCTTGCACAATCATGGACTTGTAACCACTCTAGTCTAATCAAGAACAATAATCTAAATAATCAAGCATACATAAATGCACAGATTTATCTAATTTTGTACTGAAAAAAAAATTATTCATAGTGTTATCATAGAGCCCAATGCATAATGAATCGACATTTCAGTGAAGTTCCAAAATCAAATGTCTTACACAACCATTGACTTGTAATCACTCTAGTCTAATCAAGAATAATAATCTTAAAAATCAAGCATACATAAATGCACAGATTTATCTAATTTTGAACTGAAAAAAATTATTCGTAGTTTCATCATTTACCAAAACGCATAGTGAGTCGACATTTTTGTGAAATTCCAAAATCAAATTTCTTGCACAATCATGGACTTGTAACCACTCTAGTCTAATCAAGAACAATAATCTCAATAATCAAGCATACATAAATGCACAGATTTATCTAATTTTGTATTGGAAAAAATTATTCATATTTTCATCATAGACACAATGGATAGTGAACCAACTTTTTAGATGAAATTCAGAAATCAATTTCTTGTACACTAATGCACATTGTACTTCCCTATCCAAGCAAAGAACATTTAAATACATATAGCATGTTTTGTTGGGGTAAATTGTCAATAATTTGCCTGATAGACTCCGTGTATTATGATTTGATATTTTTTGATGAAGCACTAAATCAGCCACATTTGGCCTTCTTATAGTTGTAAAATATTGTGACCCTCCCTCAAATGTATGAAATACCATATCTCTTCAAAAATTCTTGCGTGATAAATTGCGACTGCCCCTCCGAAAACACCAGCCCTCCCCTCTGTAATTTGTCCCTAACATAACAATTTAACCAATTATTATGTAAATTAGCTGATACTGTTTAGTTATTCCTGGGGAGAATACCGCAGTGGTTGGGGGGGAGGGTCAAGTTTACGAATGTCGGACAAGGGGGAGGGTCACATTTTAGACAGGAGGATAGGGGAGGGTCACATTTTACGGTACAGGTGTGCGCGAAATTCCCCCGGCCCATCCCCTGTGAAAGCTCCCTTAATATTTGTGACATCTAAAATATACTTATGACCAATCTGAATTGGATATTCATTATGACTTGAAACCCGTTATCACTTGGTCAACAAAAATTATTGTGTCCAGTCTTACTTTTGTCCGTAATTTAGCCTTGCCAATTCTTCTCTGATATTCAAAAACGAGATTAGAAAATGTCCAGTAATGTGATTACTCCTTGCGATCCCCTCTTTTGACTTTGGAGATATTAATATTTCATTATGACACATCACGAATATAGTTATCTCAAACAATTATCATCGTTTACGATTGAAATTTACGTCTATATTCAGGTGACGACATATACCATCTGCCTATTGAAGTCATCGAAGAGATGAATGAAGAAATCAAATCGGACATTCTAAGAGAACAGGTAGATGTTACAATGAGGCAACATACAACAAGGCAGAAAGCTACAGACAGAGATATCCTAAGAGCAATGTCAGTGGAACAAGAGAGAGGTAGACAAACTGAACTTGATGAACTTATGAATGAATGGATCAAGATACGGACTGAATTACAACAGCTGAATGCCTCTCATTGTGAATTGGTTTTTGATCGACGAGAGTTCGTCCGAAACACAGGAGCCATAATCGATGAATTAGATATTCCTGTAGGAATAAAGCAAGAATTGATGATGGCTTTCCAGAAGTTCCTGCCTTTGCGTCCAGACAAGACCGGCAAGCCTGATCAAAAGCTGGTGATAGAAGGCGATGTACTCATGGAGTATGTTGAGAACACCATTTATGACTTTGACATTCCTACCAAAGGGAAAAAAGACATAATAGAGCGATTCACAGAGTTGGTTCGGACAAAGTCAGGGAAGACCAACGCCAAGGCCAGTTTGACTGCAAAACAAGAGGATCTACAAGAGCGTATCCAGGCAATCGTTGATGACGCTGACATTCCTGATGAACAGAAGGAAGTCTATCATCAGTTAAGGCAGGTCGAAAGAGGTAGGTAGATCCATGTAGCAATGACATGTTTGGAATGTTGGAACTATTGTATCTCGCTCTGATCCTTCAATTGGGAAATGCTGTAAAAATGTTCTATGGAGATGTATCGAAGTGGCAAATAAATTATCGGTTAATGGGGTCATAAGCTGGTAACCATCCACTTGGTCTTCAGTTTATCCTAGATATATTGATATTTCCTCGTTGGCTGGTTGTGTTAAACATTTAATCTCACTAATGAAACAAATAAGTCTGTTTTATACAATACAAATGCCGATATCATTGTATCATTCAATGTAGTTCGATGTGATTACTGCAACTTTAAAAAAAAGCACGTTGAAAAAAAACTAGCAACTCTGTGTATCTGAGAATCACTACATCCAGCACTCTGAGCAGGTTGGAATTTGTAAAGAAGGATATCTAGGATACACATAAAAATGTAGTTATTTTAATTTTTAAGTGCTTCAATTCTAATAATAACACAGGACTATCTCTTTTTCTAAAATCACTATTTATCCAAATTAGCACTAATTGTGCTTGCCACACCTAAAATAATGAACAGCCATATGTATGCCATAGTTTATTGTCATTATACCCAGATGAAAGGAATTGGCTCAGGTATGTCTGAGATATCTGAATGGACGGACAGACGCGCAGGCCGATGTATGGACGCACAGACACACAGATGGATGGTACCCAAACCATAAGTCCCCTAGACTTCCTCCATTGGGACTAAAAAGGGAAAAGAAAAATTACACTGAAAGATAATTACAAACTAAAGATAAAACTCAGATAAATTATTCTTTCAAAATCTTTTTAAACTTCACTTTTTAAATTGACCTGTTCACACGGACCAAACTCCACTTATGTTAAGAGATAATTCTCCATTCAAAATATCAGTGAAACATTTGGTGATTCTTTGCAGTAAACAAAAAAGCATAGAAATGCAGAAAGACATTTATCCACGCACGCATGCATACATACATACATACATACATACATACCAGGGCTGGAAAGTAGCGGTAGTCCCGCGTCCACAGACTACAAACTTTTGCCTGGGGCTACCAAAGTCCATGAAACGGTAGCCCACATGGACTACCAAAGCCTTGGACATAAAGTTCAGTAAGTACTTCGCGTGCCATGTCCGGTCCGTCACTTTTGGATGAGCAAAATGCAGTCAAACCCAGCTCGACATAGAAAAGCCAGACTATGACTTTGTTATGCAAATTACAAAGACGACATGCGGTGGAACTTCGCAACAATGTACTTGGATGACAGGCACAGGAAATGATAGCCAATGAAAACACATTTTAACTGCAATTTGTTCATAATGTATCTATCACAATTACACGGATATCATACCTCCTCCCTAGTCAATGATCTATTTTAGCCATGCTACAGTATGTCTCATGCATGTGCTAAGAAGGTTGCGGTCGTTGTCATGACAACTATTAAAATATGCATACAACTCTGAGAATGAAACCAAGAGTTCGGCAAACTTTTGAGGATCACTGTTGTCCATTACACCTATTTCCCCTGGGTATTATAGTTGTGCAAGTATTCACATCAAATGACTAAAATATTCACTTCGTGGACAGAATCTTGAAAAATAACGTTTTTCTTGTCTACTGAATGGAAAAAATATCGTTTTATAAAATATGCATGGGCTACCAGCCATTATCACTGTCCTACCAACTTCAGAAGATGGTAGCCCAAGTGGACTACCTGGGAAAAAAGTAAAGTTCGAGCCTTGTATACATATATACATACATACTTACATACATACATACATACATACATACATACATACATACATACATACATACATACATACATACATACATACATACATACATACATACATACATACATACATACATATGTATATACACACTCAACATACATACATGCATACATATATAAATACATACATACATACATACACATACACATATACTACATACACATATACATAGATACATATCTACATAGATACATATATACATACATACATACATAGATACATAAACATACACACATAAACATACAAACACACATACATGCTTACATACATATATATATATATATATATATATATATATATATATATATATATATATATATATATATACACATACACACATAAATACATACATGTGCATTCATCCATAGATACATACATACACACATAAACACATACACACAAAATACAAAAAAAATAAAACTAGTCTCTATTTTTTTCTATCTGACTTCACTAATGATGCAATTATACAATCCTGCTGAAACATGAGATTTCCAGTACTAAAGAAATAACGGGCGACGCGCTGACCATTAATGTTTATTTATGAGCAAGGGTGAGAGGAAAGCCAAAAACGAGCGAGGCTTGCTGAGCCTGTTAATTTTGACTCTCCTTGAGCCCTCGCCCATAAATAAACGTTACTGGTCAGGGTGGAGTCTGTTATTTCCATTATAATATCAACGAACCCAAGAAAACCATCAACATTTGCAAAAATTTCAGAAGCAAACGACAACTGGGCCCCAGAACTGAGCAATACATGATGCACTGTCACGCATGAAGTAAAAATTTGGCAAAGCCGGAGACGTTTTCAGAAAAAAAATATCTCAACTTGGCCCATGAGTGCTCCATTATATTTTGTGATTGATTATAATTTACGTTTCAGCTGTAAAGTTACGATACTTTAAGTTGTTAATCTTGATATCCATGTTCCCAGGCAAGTAAACAAACCATTACTGTGTATTTGTGGTCAGTCACGTGGTTCAGCTCGACCAATCAAAATGCGACGGGCAGGGCATGGTAATATAATGTGCAATACGGTACCCTATCTCCCCTAACCAATTGCCTTATGTTCTCAGATCATAAAATATATGACTATTTTAGACAAAAGCTTGGCATTTCTGCATGTCACTGTAAACTAACTCTATCCACAGATTTTATTCAGTTTTGGACACAGAGTTGCACCATAGAAAACTCACGCTCCTTGTTTGTTCATTTGTTTGTTTACAAGTATAGTCAATAATTGATACTTCAAGAAGTTTCTAATACCATCCCACATAAATGAAATAAGGCATACCCTGCAATTGAGGCGAGGAGTAAGCACTCATGTGTGTCCACCACTCTCTCTGAATACTGAGAGGTGTGTATTCAGAGAGAGTGGTGGATACAAGTGAGTACTTACTCCTCATGGCAAAGGCCGGGTATGCTTTGTTTCATACAATGGATTGTATCAGAAACTTGTTAATAATATTTTGACAATACTTGTAAACAAACAAAAACAAACAAAAATAAGCAAGCAAACACCTTTCTTTATTGACAAACATGACACATGAATACAACTCTCAATTGGTTCTTTATTGTACATGCAAGACAATTCATTCAGTAAAAAACACCAACATTTAGCTCCGTATTACAGCCTTATATTCAACAAACATTGACAGGAATTTGTAACAGCTCTGTGTGAAGCTGAAGCTATAGATTACACCTATCCGTACGGGTACACATAACCAATGTTATGAATACTGAGTCCACATGAGTCATGCTTTGAAAGGACTTTAATGGAAAAATTGGAATTAACATTTCTGAATGGTAACAGTGTCATGACTAACACATAAAAACATTGAACAAATATGAACTAAGAAAAAGATCAGCAAGTCAAAATGACCATTTCAAAATGTTATTATGTTTAGTGAAATTTATTGCATTAAGAGAGAGTCTGTTACTGCGGCATTTTGTGATTACTGACGCATTTTGTAATAACTTACGCAAAATGTAATAAGGGGTATCGCATTTTGTAATAACTGACGCATTTTGTAATAACGTCTGCAGTATTTTGTAATAAACCAGTCTACGCGTTTTGTAACAAGGGTATCAGCATTTTGTATAAAAAATTGTCTACGCAAAATGTAACAAGGGTATCAGCATTTTGTAATAATTCGCACTTTGTAAAACACTTAACGCATTTTGTAATAATATTAAAAACTTTTCCCAGTTTTAAAGCATTATCAGATATTTTTTGACTTTGGAATGGTATTACAAAGTGTGTGTTTACTCGTTAAGTAGTACAAAATTGATCGCTCCCTGACTCCTATTTCAAAGTAGAATGACTTAATTTTAGATAGCTGTCAATCAGTATTTTTACCAACTAATCATCTGAGGCAGGTAACTACTAGATTTTGACTTGTTTATTATCATATATTTGAGAGAATAATTGGTATACACAGTCAGTTGATTTATTAAATAGAGGATAACAACATTCTTTCTGCTGTACATGTATTGCAGACAACCAGCAATCAACAGGTAGATACTCAGATAAAATAAAATATAATAACATAAAATAAATTACTATACATCTGCCTTCGCAAACAATAGAATCGAGCTTCCGTAAAAACGGGCACGTAACGGGCATGCAGTAACCCCTTTACTTTCATATTTGATAATAAACATTGCATCATTGAATGGCTCCATACTGAAACTCCATAACGACAAAACCTAAACCCGTCGTTTCCGATGCATTATTCCATACACTTTAAACCATTTAAATTTACATTTATTTTTCGATACGATTCAATATGGCCGCAAGGTGGCCATATTTTTGCGATTTTTCATGTCTTTGAGCCATAACTCAAACATCCTTGAACCGATTCTGTTCAAACGCACAAAGGCATAACACTATAGCCTACATATGCATGTAGAATTATATTGCGATACGATCCAGTATGGGCGTGAGGCGGCTATTTTGTTGCGATTTTTTCATGTCTTTGAACCATAACTCAAACATCCTTGAACCGAATTTGTTCAAACATTGCACAAAGGCAAAGCACTATGGCATACATATGCATGTATCAATTAACCTTGCGATAGGAGCCAATATGGCTGCAGAACTGCCGTTTTGTTGGAATTTTGCATGTCTTTGAAGCTTAATTCAAAGGTCATTACACCGATTTTGTCCAAACTTGGCACAAAGATCATGCACTATGGCATACATGTACATGTCAATGTACTTCGTGACATGTTCCAATATGGTTGCCAGATTGTCATTTTTCCCCAATATCGCTGCTAGATGGTCATTTTGGATTTCTTCATGTCTTGAGGCTTAATCATATGCAAATATTCCTTATCCAATGTTGTTGAGACTTGGTACAAAGATAAAGTACTATGGCATACATATGCATGTCTACTAATTTTGTGCTATGATCCATATCAATGTCAATAGACAGTCATTTGATTTCAATTTTGGTGTGATTTTTTATGTCTTTAAAACATAAACATAGGTCACTGTCCTTCGATGGACTGATTTTGTTTAAACGTGATATGGCTGCATTCTTGTGCACATTAATTTGTTTCATTATATGATCCGAAATGGCTAATTACAACAGCATACCCGATCCCATACCATTTCTAAAATTCTACCAAAACATGTGTATAGTATGTGCCATCATGACACTAGAGGCAGTGAGGGCATCGTTATGTGTGATATAATCAAAAATTTCTTCAATGGTCATTACCGGCAGAGAGGGGTCAATTTTATTGAACGTTCCTCAGATTACTTTATTATGCAAGTCACAGGCCTGATGCACCCCGCATCAATATCATTCCACAGCTACTTAGACCACAGCTACCTAGACACCAAAGATTATAACAAAATGGACAAGCGGGGACTGTGTAATCAACGATGACTTGTTTAGCTACTAAAGCGGAAGTATATCTGACCTGTTGAGTATGTATGTATGTATGTATGTATGTATGTATGTATGTATGTATGTATGTATGTATGTATGTATGTATGTATGTATGTATGTATGTATCTATGTATGCATGCATCTTCGTGGGCAGGGAGGGAGGAAGGGAGGGAGAAAGGAAAGAGTGCCTGAGTATGCCTGTCTATCTATGTATCTATGTATCTATCTACCTATCTGTCTGTCTGTCTGTCTGTCTGTCTGTCTGTCTATCTATCTTTCTATGGCTGTTATCATTTAATGATAATGGCAGATGGCAGGTATAACCAGTAGGAAGCGAATCAAATTTAGCTTAATCTTAGTATCGCAGGGCAGCTTATCCTAGCTCGTTGGCTAGACAAATTTTACCATAGGGCGATAGCGTAGATTAAAGGATGAAGACAACGGGAAAGAAATAGATCTATGAAAACAAAACCATGGCTCAGTAGATATGAATTGTCACCTTTTACATACAAGGAAAAGTGGCTGGTCTGTCGATAGAGCTTTATTTTGTACTTGTTTATGGGATGATTAAAATAAATGATCATTCAGTATTTTAATTGACTGCTTCACGTCAGTGTTTATTTCAGTATATTTTGAAAAATATCAGCTGTCAGCATTGACATATTAACGTGCCCCTCCCATCTTATTACCGTAAATTATCGACAATCAACTTTAGAGAATCACATATCATACGTATAGAAGTTGCTTAGAATACTGCAATCTTTCGTACGTTATTTTCCACTTTAACCCTTTGCACACCAAGGCCCTGTGGTGGAGTTGACATTTGGAAGTACCATCTGCATGACGTCTGACTTCTTAAATTACAAAGACTGTCCACCATACAATTATAATTTTGAATCACCATAAAATACTTGTCCAAAAATATGCAAATTATGGTCACGTGACCTAATTAAGTATTCAAAATGGCCGCCAATATATAAAATATTGTATTTTTTTAAATATATTTTTTTATTTTCATAGGAATTCCTCATCTATTCATCATTTTTCATCACGAAACCTGTTTTCTATCACGTCAGCATGGACTGAAATGAAATTGTGACGAAAATTTTAAAAAAACACTGATATTTGTATCATTTTGACCTGCTAAGTGTAATGAAACAAAGGCTTATATTAAGTGTTAGGTCGGTCAAAGCATAACGTAACATAACACCCAGCAACTAATATTATGAAATATTTCGCACAGTAAGTATGTATATTTTGAATGACAATGACACACTTGTCCCAAAATATGCTACCAATGGTCATGTGACTGATTAGGTATTCAAAATGGCCGCCAACAATATAAATTTATCATTATTTTTACATGTTTTCCAATTTTCCAGTAAAAGATAATCGATATTGTATCATATCCCAATGCTTAATCACTATTTATAGTGCCATGACCATGGACTTTGATGTAAACTTTATATATTATGAAAAACTTTACACAGATTTGATAAAACTTACACAAATTTTCTTGTCTTCACTCATAAGTGAAGAATTACACACAGCGCCCTTGAATATGGGAACAGACAGGTCAAGGTATCCTATTTTATAACATCTGACTATTGAATTTATCAAACTTTGTCCACAATTACAAGATATTTTTGGAATTGTTGTATTACAATTGCCCAAAAAATATGCAAATACTGGTCACATGACCTCATTAAATATTCAAAATAGCCCCCAGTATTCTAAATTTACAATGATTTTCACATATTGCTTCTCTTTCTGACGACATTCTAAAGAATTTATCCCTTCCTATTCTCAATTATGTCTAAATGTATATTAGATTCCGTGTCTACAACTGATGGTTCCAGGAAAATGTTTGTACACCGTCCCTCCACCCTACAGCGATTTTGCTGAATAAACTGTCGATATTGTAACACAAACGTTTCGATATTGAGGTGGGAGCCTCAAGGTTCTTTCACATTTTTATACATAAAAATTCATTTCTTTTCAAAGCTTTTGCGTACTCTTTTGGCCTCCAAAACAGATTGAGCTTGCACGGAATCGCCGCTAGACAACTGTACGCGACCGTACCTCTAAGTCTTAAAACGGATAAACAAAGACACAAACAAAATCACTATCCCAAAAATCATCGTTTCGGACGAAAAAAACATCAAAATAAGTGTCTCACCATTCGTAAAATATCGTATATTTAATGTTCAAAGACTGAAATATGCTGAGTTGAATTAGATTCAAACATGGAAGGGAGGAAAAAAACTTCGTGACCGAAGAACCAACGTGCGCGATCAAAGTTTCAAAATGGCGTCGCGACAAACTCAACAGCATTCCGAAACATCGAAAGCATAAATTTCGAGTAATGTTAGAATGAAAATCGATTCTAGAAAATAAACTTTTAGGAAGGTATACACCTCGCAAGTCAAAATTCACGGGGAATTTTCGGGTTGATTGGCAATTTTCGTTGTTCAAAAACACGCGTGGCCGACGTATGGTGGCCGCCATCTTGATTTTTAACAACAAATGCATCGTCGAAAACTCGGGCGTTTTCTGCAACAGAACAGAGTAAACGACAAAAAAAAGCATACTACCAATTTTAAAATCCCCATCGCTGATGATCACGCCAAATTCGTTTCGATTTATTCTTATTACTACAAGTGAAAGGGGGGAAAACTTTCGTACTATAAGGTGCCTCTTCCTACCTAGCGAGGTCAAATTTGGTGGGCGAAAATTCGACGGAAAAACACGAAAAATCATAGACAAAAATCTAAAAAGAAATTACTTTCAATAAAGACAGTTTCTCAGTTGTAGCAGAAATCCTGGCTATGGTAACAAAGTTACCTGAGGAGCAAAGACATGACAATAAATAAAAATACTCCGCACCGCAAGATGTTGCCAAACGCTACTGATGGCATCCCAAGGCAAGCATTTACATCCGTAACGCGCTTCGTACCAACGGTAGAGCAATTATAACACCTTTAAACAATAGCGCACGTGTCGCGTTTCCAGACCGGTGGGTGGAGGGACGGTGGTTTGTAACATCATTTTTATGAACCCAATAAAAGCTTCGTTCAAATCACTGTGTACACTAATATTACAATCATTTTGGCAAAACTCAGAATTTGATTATTCGAGTTTTGCAAACTTCATCCAATATACATGCAAAAACATAAGATACACAATTTTATTGTAACCAAAAACAATATTTATTGTTTTTCTTTTGTAAAAAAAATAAAAATAATGTAGCAACGCCTAAAAATCAGACCGAAACCTCAAAATGTCACAAGGGAACCATTTCTGGATAAGGTTGGTGTTGTTGCATGTACATCATTAGTATAATAAAATTAGGTCGTAGTATACAACACTGTCAATGTTGATGATGTCGCTGTCTTTTATCATATTCTGAGCTCTGCATGTCATCTTCAAGCCTTCCTCTTTCCATCCACCAACAGTAATATTGAATAAAAAAATTCAGAAAGGTCTGCAGTATATTGTCTTTTCAAAGTACAGTACTGTATGTAAAACCAACAAAAACTTTCTCAGTTTGTTTTCTAAATTATAAATCGCATAATCTCATTCTGTCTTCAATTGCATTTTGAATGTCAACTCAGACCCCCTTATATGGCGTTAATATGATAACCTAGCACCGGTAGTGAGATATAATCTCGATATCATTATATGCTATCACATTTTTACGTATTCAGAAACCACAAAGCATTTTAAAATACATACAATATCAGCGGATGTTTATAATTATTACAAAATGCGTTAACTAATGTTACAAAACGCGTTTTATTACAAAACGCTGATACCCTTATTACAAATCGCGTAAACAATAATTTATTACAAAATGCTGATACCCTTATTACAAAATGCGTAGACCATTTTATTACAAAATGCTGATACCCTTATTACATTTTTGCGTAAGTTGTTACAAAATGCGTCGTATTACAAAATGCCGCAGTACAGAGTCTGAAAAAAAGCTGTTCTTAAAAGATTTTTATTTGAATTTCATCACCATTTTCATGAATCACAATAAAGAAATCAATTGGAGGCGAAAACCATATGTAGACAACTGCCTCATAAAATATGACAAAAATGAGAAAAGTGTTCCATAATGAAATCATGTAAGAAACTTTGACCCAGTAAAAATTGAGCAGAAAGCAAAAAAAGGAAATACCTAAATTAGGAAAAGGAAATGTACTACAATGACAGTCCATCTGGCATACATTAAATAACTATCACTGTGTGATCACAATGCCCTGTACAAGTCACATAATTTCTAATCTGTATGCGTTCATTTTCTTTAATCTCTATGATGATATACAGTGTCTCTTTAAGGGAATGTTCAGAATTTACTTATTACTTAAGGGAGGCCTGGAGGATTTGCAAGGGGGCACCCATTTTCCCCCACGAAAAAATAGAAGGGGGAGGGGCAGAAAAAAATACCGCAAACTTTTAAGGGGGCTAAGGAAAAAACATCAATTAAATGTTTGCAAGGAAGTCCTGGTCTACATAATTATGCCTGGCTGTCAAAAAATATCTGCTGAAAAATTTACTAATTTGCTAGCTCCTTCGGGGAAAATGATTTGATTTTGAAATAATTCTGTACGTGCATCCAAAAGATCATGTGCATCAATACTACGGTGCCATATTATTGAAATTGACCATAGCATCATATGTACACGAGCAATTGGCTGTAGTTCAAGAAGTGATCTCAGTGTGTATGAATCAAGAACTTTTGGTAGGCTCACACATTGTGTAATGATACTAATACTTTAGAATCCCATTCATTCTGATTTGCATGATAAAAGATTTCTTAGTGACGGATTAAGGCCAAAAAGACAAATTAACATGCTTTGTTTCCTGTCCGATAATATTGGTAATATTGGGAAGGGGGATGAATATATATATATATATATATATATATATATATATATATATATATATATATATATATATATATATATATATATATATATATTGGGAGGGGGCCATGGAAAAAATCACCAGAAAAATAGGAAATCTTCCAGGCCCCCTGGAAGTCAATTCTGGACACTCCCTAAAGTTGAAAGAAACAAGTCATCGTTGATGACACAGTCCCCACTTGTTAATAATGGGTACTTTGATTACATGTCCTCAGAGAGGATAGAGTCCTCTTCATTAATTAGGTCTGTGATAAAAACTTTGATACAGATGGCGCTCAATGGCCAAGAATGAGTTCCATGGTGATGAAAACATAAAACCAATGTAGGCCACCATCCTAAAGTTCATAAAATGAGTCAACTAGGAATTAATCAACAGGATGTTGCAAAACATTTTGCATACAATTCTAACACTTAACAGATTATCACTGGTACCATATTTCATAAAGTTTGATGCAGTATTTACAACACTATGAGATCAACATCTGTATCAAGTTTCATCACATTTGACGTTGTATTAATTTGTGGCTATATCACCCTAATTAGGAAAGTTCATTACTTATGCAATTACAAATTAATTAAAATGACACTGATAAATGTCTTTTTCAATGTTAAAGCAATGTGAGCTTAACATCAGTTAACATCTGTATAAAGTTTCATGAATTTGATGCAGTACATATTTCTTGACATATCAGCCTACTTACGAAACTTCAATAATTGACATGTTACTGCTACATGACGTGAAACAAATTGACGAGCATATGTATGAAATGGGTCAATGTCAACTTTGAATGATACTGGTGGAAATATGTCTGAGTTGTGGCTCTGTACATGAAAAAATCGTTATAAAATGGCCGCCTGGTGGGCCATATTGGATTGTATCACATAAAAAATCGACGTACATATGTATGACATAGGTCAATGTCCTTGTACCAACTTTGAATAAATCAGTTGAGATATGCCTGAGTTATGCCTCTGTATATGAAAAAATCGTAACAAAATGGCCACACAGCAGCCATATTGGATCGTATCACAAAACAAATTGACGTGCATATCTATGACATTGGTCAATGTCCTTGTACCAACTTTGAATAAAATCGGTTGAGATATGCCTGAGTTATGCCTCTGTATATGAAAAAATTGTAATAAAATGGCCGCCTAGCGGCCATATTGGATTGTATCACAAAACAAATCGACGTGCATATCTATGAAATTGGTCAATGTCCTTGTACCAACGTTGAATAAAATCGGTTGAAACATGTCTGAGTTGTGGCTCTGTACATGAAAAAATCGTAATAAAATGGCCGCCTGGCGGCCATATTGGATCGTATCACAAAACAAATTGACGTGCATATCTATGACATTGGTCAATGTCCTTGTACCAACTTTGAATAAAATTGGTTGAAACATGTCTGAGTTATGGCTCTGTACATGAAAAAATCGTAATAAAATGGCCGCCTGGCGGCCATATTGGATTGTATCACAAAAAAAATTGACGTGCATATCTATGACATTGGTCAATGTCCTTGTACCAACTTTGAATAAAATTGGTTGAAACATGTCTGAGTTATGGCTCTGTACATGAAAAAATCGTAATAAAATGGCCGCCTGGCGGCCATATGGATCGTATCCCAAAACAAATCGACGTGCATCTGTATGACATATGAAGTAATCCTTGTACCAAGTTTGAATGAAATCGCTTGTTGCATCTCTGAGATATCTGTGTGAACGGACGCAGCAGCACGCACACACGCACGCACGCACGCACGCACGCACGCACGACGCACGCACGGACATGACCAAACCTATAAGTCCCCCCGGACAGTGTCCGTGGGACTAGATGAACCATATGTTACCATGTAATCGTACTCAGAGCTGTGTAGTTTTGGTCACAAATGTCAGCTACCAGTAATTACAGCAATAAAGAATGGTATGTCTGTGGTTGTGAGTGTCTTCATCAGATTATCCATCAATGTCAAAACCTGGCAGCTGCCATTCATTCTGTTGTCACTGTTATCAGTGCTATCATCACAGTATGGGAGAGTTTGAACTGCAGATTCAGCGTCAAAGATTAGGCAGAATATCCATCACAGTCAGTGTCAAAACTGACAGCTGTCATTCATTCTGTTGTCACCATCATCAATACTGCCCTCACAGTCCATTAGATTTTAAACTGCAGATTCATCATCCTAGGTCAATCAAAATATACATCAGAATCACTATCACTTTCAAACTGTGGCAGCTGCCATACATTCTGTTGTCAGTGTCATCAGTGCTATCATCAGAGTCTGTGAGAGTTTCAACTCAGATTCATTGTCAAAAGTTGTCTAGAATATCCATGAGAATCACCATCAGTTTCTAAACTGGCAGCTAGCTGTCATTATGTAGGTACGTCACCATCATCAATACTGCCCTCAGAGTTCAACTGCAGATTCATCATTACAAGTCAATCAGAATATCCATCACCATCAGTTTCAAACTGTGACAGCTGTGATTCATTCTGTTGTCACCATCATCAATACTGCCCTCACAGTCCAAGTACAATTCCACTGCAGATTCATCATTACAAGTCAATCAGAATATCCATCACCATCAGTTTCAAACTGTGACAGCTGTGATTCATTCTGTTGCCACCATCATCAATACTGCCCTCACAGTCCAAGTAGAATTCCACTGCAGATTCAGCATTGCAAGTCAATCAGAATATCCATCACCATCAGTTTCAAACTGTGGCAGACTGTGATTCATTCTGTTGTCACCATCATCAATACTGCCCTCACAGTCCATTAGATTTTAAACTGCAGATTCATCATCCTAGGTCAATCAAAATACACATCAGAATCACTATCACTTTCAAACTGTGGCAGCTGCCATTCATTCTGTTGTCACTGTCATCAGTGCTATCATCAGAGTCTGTGAGAGTTTCAACTCAGATTCATTGTCAAAAGATGTCTAGAATATCCATGAGAATCACCATCAGTTTCTAAACTGGCTGCTAGCTGTCATTATGTAGGTACGTCACCATCAACCATACTGCCCTCAGAGTCCAACTGCAGATTCATCATTACAAGTTAATCAGAATATCCATCACCACCTGTGACAGCTGTGATTCATTCTGTTGTCACCATCATCAATACTGCCCTCACAGTCCAAGTAGAATTCAACTGCAGATTCATCATTACAAGTCAATCAGAATATCCATCACAATCAGTTTCAAACTGTGACAGCCGTGATTCATTCTGTTGTCACCATCATCAATACTGCCCTCACAGTCCAAGTAGAATTCCATTGCAGATTCATCATTACAAGTCAATCAGAATATCCATCACCATCAGTTTCAAACTGTGGCAGACTGTGATTCATTCTGTTGTCACCATCATCAACACTGCCCTCACAGTCCATTAGATTTTAAACTGCAGATTCATCATCCTAGGTCAATCAAAATACACATCAGAATCACTATCACTTTCAAACTGTGGCAGCTGCCATTCATTCTGTTGTCACTGTCATCAGTGCTATCATCAGAGTCTGTGAGAGTTTCAACTCCAGATTCATTGTCAAAAGATGTCTAGAATATCCATGAGAATCACCATCAGTTTCTAAACTGGCAGCTAGCTGTCATTATGTAGGTACGTCACCATCAACCATACTGCCCTCAGAGTCCAACTGCAGATTCATCATTACAAGTCAATCAGAATATCCATCACCATCAGTTTCAAACTGTGACAGCTGTGATTCATTCTGTTGTCACCATCATCAATACTGCCCTCACAGTCCAAGTAGAATTCCACTGCAGATTCATCATTACAAGTCAATCAGAATATCCATCACCATCAGTTTCAAACTGTGACAGCTGTGATTCATTCTGTTGTCACCATCATCAATACTGCCCTCACAGTCCAAGTAGAATTCCACTGCAGATTCAGCATTACAAGTCAATCAGAATATCCATCACCATCAGTTTCAAACTGTGACAGCTGTGATTCATTCTGTTGTCACCATCATCAATACTGCCCTCACAGTCCAAGTAGAATTCCACTGCAGATTCAGCATTACAAGTCAATCAGAATATCCATCACCATCAGTTTCAAACTGTGACAGCTGTGATTCATTCTGTTGTCACCATCATCAATACTGCCCTCACAGTCCAAGTAGAATTCCACTGCAGACTCAGCATTACAAGTCAATCAGAATATCCATCACCATCAGTTTCAAACTGTGGCAGCTGTGATTCATTCTGTGGTCACCATCATCAATACTGCCCTCACAGTCCAAGTAGAATTCCACTGCAGATTCAGCATTACAAGTCAATCAGAATATCCATCACCATCAGTTTTAAACTGTGACAGCTGTGATTCATTCTGTTGTCACCATCATCAACACTGCCCTCAAAGTCCAAGTAGAATTCCACTGCAGATTCAGCATTACAAGTCAATCAGAATATCCATCACCATCAGTTTCAAACTGTGACAGCTGTGATTCATTCTGTAGTCACCATCATCAATACTGCCCTCACAGTCCAAGTAGAATTCCACTGCAGATTCAGCATTACAAGTCAATCAGAATATCCATCACCATCAGTTTCAAACTGTGGCAGACTGTGATTCATTCTGTGGTCACCATCATCAATACTGCCCTCACAGTCCAAGTAGAATTCCACTGCAGATTCAGCATTACAAGTCAATCAGAATATCCATCACCATCAGTTTCAAACTGTGACAGCTGTGATTCATTCTGTTGTCACCATCATCAATACTGCCCTCACAGTCCAAGTAGAATTCCACTGCAGATTCATCATTACAAGTCAATCAGAATATCCATCACCATCAGTTTCAAAACTGTGACAGCTGTGATTCATTCTGTTGTCACCATCATCAATACTGCCCTCACAGTCCAAGTAGAATTCCACTGCAGATTCATCATTACAAGTCAATCAGAATATCCATCACCATCAGTTTCAAACTGTGACAGCTGTGATTCATTCTGTTGTCACCATCATCAATACTGCCCTGAGGGTCCAAGTATTCCGACTGTGAAAGATTATCCCACAGTATTCATCTTCACTGTACTGCAATCAGATGTCCCAATCACTCTGAAAGATATCAATAAAATATAGTTTAATAAAATTATGTATGATTGATCTACTTGGATGACAGGCACATTAGTACATTCACATTTGTGAAAATAAAATTTCAAATCTGTAAGCAGTACAACTTGTGTCTATTCATTTCTGACAGCAGCATGTATGTCACACCAATACCTTCATTACCATATGAACGATAGTTACTTGAGTGCAATGGTCTGCATCTAGTACATAACAATATTAACCCTTATCCTGCCAAGTTCATATTTCACCATCAGGTCAAGTTTGTTAAAATCATTGAAGCAGAACATGTCCCATTTGGTGCATTTTAACAAAAAATTGAACATTTGAAGGCCAATGAAATCACAGATATTGTAAACATGATCTTTATGGACTAAAGCTGTTGGAACAGACCAAGCCAAATGGATGGAAATACGTATGGTTTTGGCTCAATACTGCTTTTCACTGAGTTGGCTGATGGGAAGTGATACTGTTTGGCAGGTAAAGGGATAAAGCCTCCATCAGTTGAAGAGAGCAACAACCTTTGTAATTATGCACACTATCATTTTTGTAAAGACTCAAATAGCAGGGCTCAGAATTAGCATTAGCACTGCATCCACAGACTACCAACTTTTTCCTGGGGCTACCAAAATCCATGAAATGGTAGCCCACACAGTCTACCAAAGACCGGGACATGAAATTCAGTCACTTTGGAACAAGCTAAATTAGGCCAGACTATGACTCTGTTATGCAAATTACAAAGACAACCGTGCAGTGAAACTTTACAACCAAGTTTCAATATCTCAACTGATGTACTTGGATGACAGGCACAGGAAATGATGGCCATTGAAAAGGCATTTTCATTGCATTTTGATCATAATGTATCAATCACAGATAATATGCCTCTTCCTTCAGAAAGCCCATGGTCTACTTTCAACCCTGCTACAGTATGTCTAGTCATGCTGAGAAGGTCGTGGTCGTTGTCATGAAGACTGTCAAAATTTGCATACAACTCTGAGTGAAACGAGTTGTCAATAGGTCACCAAAATTTTGAGTATCACTGTTGTCAACTAGGCAAAAAAAAGATTGTTTCTGGTCAACGAGTGCGTCATTTCAGAACCTGCGCTTCATGGCTTTTTTGGGTTACATACTCATCAGTACAGCTATCCTTGATATCCCTGTTTGCATGTCCAAAAATGCTAAATAGAAGCCGGAAGTTATATGCAGCCAGTGATAAAAGACAATAACCATTGCATCAATAGTGCCAAACCAGCATAGTTAAGAATAAAAAAAAAGAAAAAAAACCGCCTCACTGCATCACTTTTGCTGAATGTTAAGGACCAGAAACATTTTTTCGGGGGCTTTATAGCTGTTTCCTTTGGGTATTAGGTGTGCAAGTATTCACATCAAGTGACTAGAAAATTCACTGCATGGGCAGAATCTTGAAAAAGTGCTTTTTCTTGTCTGGTTAATGGAAAAAATAACCCTAAACTAAAATATGCATGGGCTACCAGCTATTGTCACTGGGCTACCAACTTCAGAAAATGGTAGCCAAATGGGATACCAGGGAAAAAAGTTAATTTTGAGCCCTGAATATCAACACATGAAACAGAAGATGGACAAGCTTCTACACCGATAATTACCAAATAAGACTTCAGTGTAGCAATAATGCTCCCACTGTCATGATATCTTTGTGCCTGTAAATGTATCAATTTGCATAATGTATAAATTTGCAGTATACGTACAAGCTTTTCAGTTTTTCTTTAATTTTTTACAAAGCAAATGGAGAAAACAGCTTGCAGGTTTATTATACTTTTACGATGGCTCAAGGAAAATACAACCTTCGAACATTTCAAAACTTCAAAGCATATCAGGCTAGCATCAATATATTTTATGATCCAAAAGATTGGCAATTTCAATTACAGCATGCTCCTTTTTGGTCAATACAGAAGCAAGTTTAACATATATACCACATATGAAAGCCATTGGATAAGTTGTAATCAATGATGATAGCATTTTGGTGAAAAATAAGGAATGTTGCAAAGTAATTGGTATGTGCAGGATGTGCAAATTTCAGGAAGTATACTACACACTGCCTGGAATTACAACACATTCTTGATGTAGACAGTATTGATACCATGTTCACATCACTCAGCAATGTCTTTATGAATTGTCCATTCCCCTTTGCTCATAACTGATATAAATTAACACGTAAATTAGTAAGATATTTCAAAGTGAAGAGTTGTGTACACCCCTCCACTAGTCACTGAAAATAGTCCTGTACCTTTGTAATGACAATGGAAAAGTCCCAATGAGAGAATATGCAAGTTGACTATTGTACTGCAAAACATGGTGAAAAAAAAAATCAAAGGTATTCCCAGTCATCACTGATATTGCCATATAGCTTACTATTGCATGTGGAGTTAATTTTCTCTTCACTTTTGATGTAGGGATCATTGGTCATTCTCAAGGTTTTACTCAGGGAGCCAACTTTGAAGAATATTTTTGCCAAGATAGGGGGCCCTACAGAGAAGCACATCCAATGAAGGCTGATAAAGTACATGATATATCACAATCACAAAACTGATAATTTTTACTATCTAGGTACCTTTGTGTGTTACTGGACTCATATCATTTTTCAGTGTGCTGTTTCTGTTTTAGAGTGAAAAGCAGTCCCCTTGATGATTGCTGTGTTTATCAGTTTGATCACAGTGCAGTGATGTCAGACTGTTGTGTAAAATATGTGGAGGCACATAAAACAAAACATCAAAGTACATGAAACACTAAAAATATTAGGAAGTGCAAGTGACAACAGCTGTACACTTTTTCAGGGTTTTGACATTCCATGTCATCTCATGTCCTCTTGTTTCACTCAAAAAGTATATTTAGCTGATTAGCATTCACTTTACATTACTAGTTGAATCCAACTCCACTTCTTATGGTAGAGTTGGAAATACAGGGAAATAAAGGTCAAAGGTCGAACTTCTATAAATGGCCAGTTTTCAGCGTGTTAACACTAGCTACATTCATATCGATGAATTGAATTCAATTGTCCACAATTCTTTCAATACATGCCTCCTACTAAACTTTATATAGTATGCAGGAAAGTAAAATCAAATGAGTTAAAATTAACTGAACAGTCAAAACAATTCTCTTGTGGTTCATATCCTTCATCAAACCATCGATAACGTTCAGATACCTAAATATTAATTATGAAAATTAGTAATTAGTACAGACATAAAATTCATCATGGGGACAAACACAATAATCCCGCTATGATATCAACAAGGAATTCATGAATTTGTAGTGTACATAAAAACAAAACTCTTGAGTTATCGCCTAATTAGCTAAATTCATTAATTATGCAAATAAGTAACTAAATAATCAATCAATCAATCAATCAATCAATTAATCAAACACTGGGCAATTAAAATGGTGACTGAGAACACTTACACGCACGAACGAGAAATCTACAAAAGAGAAATAAATAAAAACAAATGACAGACAGACACTGGATAAAAAGCTTGACATCATTACCTAAGTAATTGACTTGATATGAAATAAAGTAGACAAAGACAACACTATGGCAACAAACTTCGACAAATTTACAGAAGATTACATCAAACAATTCCCTAGATAGTGCTTAATTATGTAAATTTATTAATTATACAAATTAGTATCTACTACAGAGATATAATTAACAGGACAAAACACAATGGCATGGCAATAGCTTCAGCAACAATTCCACAAAACTGTAGCATATTACATCAAACTGTTACTGAGTTAGATTCATTAATTATGCAAATTAGCAATTACCAAAGAGATAAAATTTACTACACAAAAGGCAATGACATGGCCATGACTTCAGTGAAAATTGCACAAAGTTCTAGGATATTACACTGAACCATTATTGAGATACAGCCTAATTACCTAAATTCATTAATTATGCAAATTAGTAATTATTGTAGAAATAAAAGTTACCGGACAAAATGCAATGAAAGTACAATAATGTCAGCAACAATTCCATGAAATTGTAGCGTATTACACCAAAGTATTATCAAGTTACAACCTAATTACCCAAGTTCGTTAATTATGCAAATTGGTAATTACTACAGAGATAAAATTCACTGAACAGAAACACAATGACACTGCCATGACTTCAGTGACAATTCCACAAAATTCTAGCATATTACACCAATCTGTTATGGAGATACAGCCTAATTACCTAAATTCATTAATTATGCAAATTACTTGATCAGAGCAATTTTAATTATTACCCAAATCTTAAGAATGTCAAAAATCATTGTCATTACTCAATTGAACAACTACATGTACTGACATTTACAAACAGCTGAAATTGAAAAAATATGTTGACGAGCCTGAAAGGTTTGTTTACAGGGGTAATATAATTAATTATGCAAATGAGGAAAATTTTTAGCATTTTAATATTTTCCTTGATGAGATTTTTTCCAGAAATTGTCTCCTCCATGTCAAAAAACCATGTTTCAATGGCAGTACTATTGTTTTATCAGCTGGCGACCTTTGACCTACATTTGCAAATTGTTACCTTACACCTACAGGCAAACCACTGTCCAACACTGTCAGGGTTTTATTGTCCAGAGATGAAAAATCAGCAGGAGAAGACTTTTACCCATGGGGATTGACAATAAACCAGAATGGACATGTACTTGTCTGTGACTATGGACATGGCAGTGTGAAGACAGTAACAGCAGACACTGCACAGATTCTAACATCTGTCACAGTTCATGGCTTACCTGAAGATTTCAGTCCACAAGACACAGCAATGGCAGACAATGGTGACTATTACACAGCGGATAGCTACAACAAATGCATTGTAGTGAGTGATGCAAAGAGTGAAGTGAAACAAATAATAGCAATGGGTAAACTGAAAGACCCCACTGGTGTATTTGTTGATAAAGACAGAAATGTTTTCATAGCAGACTACGGTGCAGACTGTGTAATCAAATGTAATGGAGATGGGGACATTATTTCAAGTCAACAGTTCGATGGGCCCCTACTCTCTGACCATGAATAGCAAATATCAACTCATAGTGTCATGTCGTGATGTAAAGTGTATCTATGTTTTGGACAGTAATCTTGAAATATTGAATCAATTTGGAAGTGATCACTTAGTGTATCCATATGGAGTTGCAGTTGACAATGCAGACAATATTTATGTGACAGATCGTAGGAAGATAGAGAAATTTGATAGACAGGGTAAATACAAGGAAACTGTAACTGTAGATGGAAACCCTTACTACATTGCAGTGCTTACAGATGGTAGAATAGTTTATTCAGATGTCAGTGATGTCACTGTCAAGGTCTTTTACAAGTAAGAAATCTGAGAAGACAGTCAATGCAAATATTGCAGCTCGTACAATTTTACAACTGAACAACCCAAAAAACACATCACCACCATGACTGTCACAGTTTTCCTGATTTTCTCATCAAAACTCAATATTTGTCAGCCAAGTTTGGGTTATAATTTCTCGGTATGATGTCAGGAAATGACTCCAAGTGGAATTGAAACCCTTGGATGAAATTTTGTATTTTTTTTAGAGTCAACTTTTTGTAAAATGTGAAGAAATTGTAATCTGCTTTGTTTTGATGCCATGAACAATGTCAGTAATTTCATTTTTCTCAGAAACTATTCACAATTTCCTAGTCATGTTGGGCTTAGAATTTCCCATCTTGATCTAAGGAATCCAATAATGTAGAAAATAAAGTCATTTGTTGAAATTTTGTATTATTCCAGAGTCAATTTTTTGTAAAATGTGAAGAAATTGTGATCAGGTTTGTTTTGAAGCAATTATTTTGACACAGAGAATACAAATAATTTCATTTTTCTGAGAAATGTTCATATTTTCCTGGCCATGTTGGGATTAGAATTTTACCTCTTGATGTGAAGAATTTAAAAATTATAATATTTAAGTCTTTAGTTGATATTTTGTAATTTTTTTAATTGAATATTTGAAACTGTAGAGAAATTGTGATCAGGTTTGTTTTGATGCAATTGTGTTTTCTTCATGAATACAAATAATTTAATTTTTCTGAGAAATGTTTACATTTTCCTGGCCATGTTGGGGTTAGAATTTTACCTCTTGATGTAAAGAATTTGAAATTCATAATATTAAAGTCATCGGTTGAAATGTTGATGTACATGTATTTTTGAAAAGATATATTTTAATATTTCTGCATATCGTATGATTTCTAGATTTTCTGAGTTAATGTTCAGATTTTCCTGGTCTTGCTTTGGTTAGAATTTCACGTCCTATTGTTATTAAGTTTATGACGTGGCAATCAAAGTGATCGTTTCAGTTTTCATAATTTTTACAGAATACATTTGTTAATTATGTACAGCATTGCAATGACAGTTGTATTCACTGTAAACATTTATCAAAGCATCGCTGTGAAATCTTCTCATATTTGTTTTGATTTCAAGAAAGAAACTCATCAGATCTTACCTGAACAATGTCCACACACTCTGATATTCATCCTAGTCAGAATAATGTCTTCCGATTTCTTGTAACATCGTCAGATTTATAAAACTGCAGGAGTAAATCCACACATGACTTCAGCCGGCAACCTGTCAGCTGTTATTGTTTTGACTGTAGTCGAACGCTTAACTCATTTGAATTCGAACCATAGAAAAAGTATTCCCAGACAAAATCTCGCTGCTCAAATATGAAAATGTAAGAAACCCGTGATGTAATGATACGGATACAGAAATTCATAACAGATTTCAAGACGTTTGTAATTTTCTCCTTTTTTGGAATGTGTCTTTTTATATGATGTACAACGGACCGGCTCACATTGTTGTAAAACTATTACGCCAGTACATTGGCCCTTGATAGGTGGCGCTATCGCAATTTCTGCGGTCAGGCTGGTCAAAGGTTGGCTTAAGCAGAGAATAACACGTATCATATTAGTTTTTCTATTGTGTACTGTATTATTTAGAGTTTGGTAGTTTTATGGCGATTTAAAGACACCGTGACAAGAGTGTGATTAAGACATTTTATCGGATTGTAGCCTTTTTTTCACTTTCCTTGTGCGCTTGGCTAGTATTGTATTGTATGAAACAGCTAAAATCTATGTTCATTGTTTTGAACACAGTATCTACATTTAGGTTATCATTGGTTGGCTCATCGTGGTTCAAGTACTACTAACACATGTTTACCCGACACACCACAGCTTAACGTTGTCTGAACTCGAACTTTGCAATATGCAATGTAGAAATATATTGAAGTTTATGTGGTTCTTGGTTTAGTCTTTTATTTCTCACCAGTAAGTCGCTTACATACTCGTCATTTTCACACTATTTTTAGTTATACTCTAAAGGTATTTTCACTCTGTTACGGATAAAGGTATTTTCAGGCGATGATTTAATGTAGAATAATTTTCATAAACTGTAAAAAGGTATTCAGAATTATTCCAATGTAAGAACCGAGTTTTATTTTCAAATATTATAATTCTTGACTTGCGTGTATTTTCCCGGACCATGTTCTGAGGAGCGCTATTTTGTGTTGTATTTTTCTCACTGGTAAAATGCAATTTTCTATCCACAGCATGAATACACAATCAACAGTTAGCTTATTTTGATCGTCAGGTATTTCAGAGCTACATGTCCATCTTCTTGATAATGACGCACTATTGTAACTTTCTGGACTTTAATTTGTATTAAGTGCTTCTTACAGAACAGAACGTCATATATCAAATTTCAATGTCAGCCATTTATACACATAGGAACATTTTACTTCGTGAGAGTATCGATTGTTATCCGATTTTTTCCTGGCAGGAGTTCCACGTTCATTGTAGCTACACAAAGTGTGCATTTCACCAAACATACCTGCAGCAGCAGTTTCTTGACTGAACTTCCAAATCGATGCACATTCTAAAAGTTGAAATATTTAACGTTTCTTTATTGAAAAGAAATGTTTCATGACATGTGACTGCTTACGTGCAAAAATTAGACAACCCTCTGTTTCGTTTGATATGTAACATTGTCGATAGAAGTACGTTTTGAAACCCTTTTATAATGTACTCATCATATTTTCACTGTAAGTTAAATTAGTAGGCCATGAAGATTCCGTGTAAAACTGTACATAATGAGCCTGTTGAATTCTAATAAAGTAATAATGTAACGCCCTCCCCTGTAGAGATTTTTCTTGAAGCTTCCCTCACGTGGTCAAGGCTTGTGAAGGTTTTGGTTTAAGATCGTACAGATCTTACGAGAAGCAGAAAGGAGATAGTGCAATACTGTTAACTAATTATTTAGTAGACGTTGAATGAGAACAATCGAGAACGGGATATTCCAGTGTGTGATCTTACATTCAAAGACTGGAGGGAAAATTACCACGTGACACAACTCTAGTTACGGGGTTGTCGAAGGACGGAAACCAAAGAAAATATTACCAAAACGCCTTTAAACAAAACCGCAGTTTATCAAAATTCAATCTTTATCAAAAAGTATTTGAAATTCCCTGAAGACGACTCGTGTTTTCGTCGATGCGAAAACTTCTGTTTAGCTTGATTGAAAGCGCCCTCATCGGTGAAGGAAAATGCATAAAACGTTGTCAGCAAACTCGAACGGTGCATACAAAGTCTTCTCCATACTGTCATTCTAATAAATGAATTACGTTCCTCTCCATTCATTCATTAATGATGGATCAGCCAGAGGTGGCAGCTTTTATGCTACACTGCCACCTTCTGAAATTATCACTTCGTTGCATTCCATTCATGCACTACTTTCTCGCTCAAATATACCGGATAAAGTGATTTTCTCAGTCATATCACCATACGGATTTTGACGTACATTCTCATTAAAATAACAATAACCGGTACTTATCTTTTGCACCGATTCTCCTCCCGCCACAGATTTGATTCGACATTAATATTCGTATCTCCAATGACCGACTTTTCCGCATCCATAGCAAACACCCGACTTCTCAGTAATGTGTCGTTCTTTATCGCTTGCCTGAGCAGTGCAGCTGCTCGCACCGCCGGGTCGATGATCCTCATAGGCCCTCGCTTTGCCACGTCGCTGTTCCTTCAGTTTTTGTCCAGCCCGGTATTCTACCTTTTGTATTTTCTTGTTATCTTCATCATCTGAAGCTAACTCGTGGGCGACCTACTCATCTACAGTTTTACATCCGTTCTTGGACATGTCTGCCAGCTTGATTAGTTTTTGTCTATGTTTGATCGACGTAATACCTTCCACAATTTTATCTTTCGCCTGGAGATATTTCGAGTCTTCTATTTAATTGCTTTAACTGTGCTTTCCAGGTGGTCAATTACTTGCTCGTTATGCTTGTACTGCAATTCATTGCCTTTCTTTTTAAATGGTGATTCTTCAACCCACTCCATCGCCCTCATTGCTTCTAGCTGATTTGAAGAGTTGGCCGCTTGTGTTTCCTGAAGTTGATTTGCCATCGCCAAGATCCTCTATTTTACTAGTTTGTCCAAATCTTGCAGCAGTTGGCTCGACACTCTTTCCATCGAGTTGGAAATTCTTTTGTGCACTTCTTCCTCGGAAAGAGCCACTATTGTTCTTGTTATTCTGGGTATTGCGAGTTGCCATCACTGAGGATAGTTATCAGCGCGAAAAATGATTCCGATTTTGATGATAACTTGGACGAACCCGTCTGTAGGCTGCTGAAGTGTTTGGCTAGACTGAATATCTAATTCCTAACTTTCCACTAATAGCTCCGTTGCCCAGCCTACACATCGTTTATCATGCCACGCGTCAGACTCATGTAGCGCGAAGACATAAATTTCTCTGTATGCTATCGAACCGCAAGAAATTATATTTCATGTTTCTGCTGTCTGTCACTGATGTCATACCGGCTAATCAGTCACCTTGTAACGTGCGTTAAGAAAGAATCGGTTTTTAGCGGGGCAGAAGTTTGAAGTACAATTTAAAATAAACATGTTTCCATGATTTGTCGCCAAGGCAACCAATGACGTCACGAGACGATTGCTACCATAAGGAGTACTGAGTTCTCTAATCTTCTTCTTCTAGAGTCTTGGCTTGTCTGCATGATGCTCAATTCAGGTAAAGGGCGACGAATTCGGACGCGCACACGCTTTAGAACGTTTCTGCGCAGATTTAACTCCAGCCTGCCGCAAATGGGTTATTTTGAAGAGCATGTATTTAACATCCCCTGTCATTGTTGAATTGCGTTTTTACCTAATTTTTGACCAAGTCTCTTAGAAATACATGTGACCTATAACCTTGTCATATTTTGACCCCTAGGAAGCTGGTTTTTATTCAATATGAGCGAAAAATTAACATTTCTCTCTCATTTACATTGCGCACATTACCCATTTACCTGGAGATATTGTAAAAAGTAGCGTGGTGACACCCTTTTATTAAAAGTGTAAGCTAAATGGTATTATATCAGGATTTTATTCGCAAAGTTTGGTCAAAATGACACCATTCAAAGCGACAGGAAGAAAGTTCGAAAATTATGTAGTGATATAATTTCGATATCGTCATTTTGTAATCGATACTTATGTTAAAATTTCTTTACAAACATCATGACAGCTATACATTCGATAGATATGATCTTAAATCTTGGTATTTATTAAAATTAACTCATTTGCTAAGCGTTTTATAATTGCTTTCTTTAGTTTAAGTGAATTGTACCATTTTTATTTATTTCTAACGACGCCATTTTAACGTCCCTTTCCATGGAAACGAGCGTGGTGACCCCCATTTTTTATTTCACTTTTGCACTTGCACAACTTCCAAGAATATTTGTGCAAAGTTTCAAGAAAATGACACCACAACCTAATTTTGACGTTATTCGTAGTACTTCACCTTAAAACATAGGCTCCCATTTCAAATCTGATTAAATGCCCAGTAACTGTAACATGTGACAACTGTTTTTCAGGGTTCTGTTACATTTGTTAGCAATACTTTGTAGCAGTACTTTCCAAAGCCAACTGAAATACCCAGTACACAGCAGCTTGTCTGGATTGACTGAATATCTGTGTCCTGCATTCATCGCTGGTGTTGGTGATCAAAATTACGTCGAGAATCGAATTTAGTTGTCAACAATAATTATACCCGTGGTACACTGACAAGTTGCATTGACAAACAAAGTACTGGGTCTTTCGTACAAAGTATAGCAATGCAATGTATTTTGTACAGGGAACATAATCACAGAAAAATTGTAAAAAGCTAGTCAAGAGTTACTTTACAGGTATCTTTTATACACATAAACAACAAAATTGCAATATCAAAAAAATGTTATAATATTTCCTCTAGCAATGCCATGAAAGGGTCATCACAATTTTTATCATATCTTCTAAATTCTTTGAGAAGGTAAGGGGTCCTGTTATTTTGAGGGAGGCAGATCTGAATTCTCTGTAGCTCATTGCGCTCTTTTCCAGTCAGATGACTGGGTATTTGTCATAAAATGATTTCCCTGGGGATACGGTTTGTTCGACATACGCCCTCTAATTACATTTTTGGGCAAGGACTAGTATGATCCATGTTCTCGTCACGCAGTCTGATTTTGACGATACAGGGTACATAATCAGCAAATGATAAGTTGTATGAATATCTGATTATCACCACGATCAGTATTTGTACGGTTACGAAGTTCCCGATGTCTGACTCGGATATTATCGCATCGTATTTTGTTTTTCAGTGCAAGTAAGAACTAAGAGATAGATATCTGCACATCCCGTCTTAAGACGATCTGTTTGAAATTCATATCGTGTGGAATAACTGCTCGAATATTTTTAGACTTGATATGCGATTTTTTCATTAAGGTATATGCGTCTCGAAAGTGAAAAACGTAAACTTTTGCTCACGCTTTCTTCAATGAAACTTGCTAACATTCTCTTACCAAAACAAGAATGAAAGTCGGGGGGGAGGGGGGTCACCGTTAAAATTTGGTACTAGACAGACCAATTACCTAGGATTTCCAGATATTTGAAATTCAAAATGGCCTCCATACCTTTGTTAACTGTACGGGAAAAATAAAATTTTTATTTTCGAAAAACCAAGGCAGTGAAAATTTTCGTTCACCACGACCTTTAAAATGAGCCTTCCCCGACAAGTGGTAGATCAGAAAAGAATTTATAAGATTTAAAAGCCCTAATTTCTGCCCCCGAATCGCGATCTACCTTAATTTGGATTTTTTTCAGATGATGGGCAGTTTAGTATCAGGCATAAGAATACCCTTGATTGAGGATGGAAGGTTCCACAAAAAATTTAATGCCTGTCTTCCAAAGACATATTACACAACATTTAGATAATGAACGAAGAATGTTACATAATAATTGAGTAAAATACATATACAGTAGATATACAGTAGATAATGCAATAAAACATGGCAGTGAAATACGTATTTAGGAAAGTAAATGATACTTTTTCTAGAATATGTTGCAAGTTTGAGTACACAGTGCTCTAATGATAATTAAGTATACCTTTATATCGGACATAGAATACGTTTCACGTTAACGTTGCAAACTTCCATTTATAAGTCTACATTTACACTGTCGATGTAATGAAATTGGTAAATTCTATTGACGTTTGAAAACTTGCGGTTTTTTGAAACGCCTTCGTGATTTTAGCTTTATTATTACGAGATTACTTCAGTCACTTCAAGTTTCCAGTGAAAGGAAGGTTTTCTGATTTAATGCTATATCAGTCAGCACGCCCTTTATTTCTAATCATATCGCCGCAATGCATTACTTCGGAAAATTCACTTGCTAAAAGAGTGCTCACTTAAAATAAAAACACGATTCAAACTAATTTGGGATAATTGGATCTTCATATTTTTCAAATTTCTCAAAAATGTTAGGTGCCCTATAGTTTAATGTTGTAATATTACAAATTACTCATAAAAACAAATGTGTACCGTAAAAAGAAAAGCAGATGAGGTTACATTTGTAGCTGAAATTGACATTACTTCACCATCCAATTATCCCAAATTTGTTCGAATCGTATTTAAAACATTGCATATGGAATGTCTATAGTAAACAGTAGCAGTACACTAAAGTGTGGTAGATTTCTTGTCATCAGAAATTAAAGCTCTATCATAGGCATTCAGTACTATCGATAGAACAAATTGCAGTCTACAAAGTAAATACAAGAGCCCATCAATTATTTTGCAAACTAACTCCTTATTATTGTTTACAAGTACTTCAGACACACTGCCAGGGCTAATGTCTTTCTTCAGTGTACTTCTTCTCTTCGTCTTCATTCCCTAAACATTTGCCGACAGATCCTGGACGCAAACAGAAAAGTAAAAACGATTTTTTTTAATTCGGTGATCCGATGCAAAGATTTAACTTCACTTAGCCTACCAAACAATATTTGGGGTCATTTGCAGAAAAAGTGTATCTCAGTATTATCTATTGCAAACCGCTAATTGTGATTGTGAAGGAAAGAAATATAACAAAGGCGGGAATCTTTAACGACGTTCGATTTCATATTCCGTCACCAATAAAACCTGAAAGGGCACAGTGGATCATTTAAAAAATTTGACATGTTGCAATCCTGTAACGTGCCATTATATTGTAAATTCTTTTAGGGTTGATTACATAAACGGCCTTAAAATTCTCTCAAAATGAATTTTTGAGTCTATGCATACCATATTCGTCCAGCAACTTTGGAACGAAATCATTCCAGAATGCACACTCTTTGGATTTCAATGCTCGTTTGGTTTCCATCTTCAAAGACAGTTCCTTGTACGCTAATCCAGGTACTTGAAACAGTGGCCATTCACGCTCAGTGTCTCCTTGAGAATGTGTCTCATCATCGCTTTGACAATTGGGATTGCTGATGTTAGTAAAAAAGAAACAAACAATCCATTACTATAGTAGAACACAGATATTAATGTATTTGGTCCATGGACTTAGCTATTATACACACACCGATTAATATTGCCTTTTTACATTCTATGATGTACGAATAGTACTGACGACACAAAAGCAGAGCGACAAGTCAATGCCACTCCCTCATCATTTTAATGGTTTCAACTGTGACAAAGAATCAGGGGACGGTGATACATGATATATGAACTCAAGCCTAGAAATAGTCAATTGAAAATATCTCCCAGTGTTATTAATGTTGATGGATGATGGAGTGCTATTGTAGAAAAGCATTACATTGAACCACTACATGTAAATTACACGACAGTCGGAAAGAGTAAAAACTTAATAGTACTTGATAGTACTATATATAACATTTTACCAAATCATAATAACAATTCTTAGAAAAGAACAACCTTCGTTTCACGTTTGGTAAATATACTCTCATTTTGATGAGCACAACTTTTTCTTGAAGAATCACTAAGATCGTTGCAGAAAACGTTGATAATTTACCCTGTCTTTGCAAAGTTACTCCAATATTTCATTATACTCAATGACATTTCCACTTCCTCAGGAGGCATTGTCCAGTTCGCACCATGAAAGAAATGCCATCCAAATACGAACGGGATATCCTCAGCATGTGCCGGTCCCATCCACTTAATCCGCCATATTGTATTGTATCTTCGTAAATCCCTGCGTTGATTTTTCGCAGCACCTGGTAACTCCAGTAATCTTGTAGTTAAAACGAGACAAAAAGTCACATCACAACAAAGAAAAAACAAGACGAACTAGTTAAAAATTTGGAGAATGGGGCAGCCCTCAAGTCTCTGGTCCACTCAGCAACTTTGATCTTCTGTTGTGTAATTTAAAAATGTACTCTCTGCTCATAAGTTCAATCCTGTTGACAATGTCCAAACCGTCACATGGTATAGCGCAGATGGGTCAAGGGTTAATTGGGTGAACTGTTCCGGGTTATGAGCAATCCTATTCCAAATGTCATCAGTTAAAATGTCTTGAAGCTGTCTAGAGTATGTAATCCTTAATGGTTGTAGACTTGCACATTTAGCAATGAAGTGTTCTCTGTTTTCTGGTTCGTCTCCACAGAGTTTACATGTAGGGTCAATTGCAAATTGGTTAAACACAGCTTGATTTGTTCTAAGTATGTATGTTCCAGTTAGAAGTCTAGCTTTGATAGTTGCCCGTTGAATATCTTGAGAATTATGACGTACTGATGTCCATATATGATGTGGCTTTCCAATCTTGATTGTCAGTGGATTAATGAATTTTAAAGATGATTTCTCACTTATCTGCTCCTTCCATTTCTGTTCCCAATATGAATTCACTGCTGTACTAACTTGCGTTTTCCAACGAGTCTTTTTTGGTATACACTGTAGAATTTGATATGGTGAAGGTAATCCATATTTCCAAGATAATCTCCTTACTAGGCTGTACCAACTGGTGTCTGTGGGATTTTTTAGACTCAGTTGCCTTTCTGCGATATCTTTCTCGAGTTGACTACCAGATCTAATTATATTTGCAAAACAAGTAAGGACAGCTTTTTCTAGATGGGCTTGTATGAATTATTGAATATGAATTCATATTGAATTTGCCGGTGTGTGAGTCACGTGATAGAGGTACACCTTGGCGCCAGATTGCACGTAAGCTCGTGCTGATAGATCCATGGGACAAATGAAATTCTCGTCACCTATCATCTGAACGAGGGAGTCTATATAATCGCTGTCTTGGAGGTCAGCGTCTTCCCAGTTCATGTATATGAGTTTGGTGGCGCTAATACCAACTATGTTCTGCTTCACTGGTCCTGTCAAGAACATGGGATACATCGCTTCATACTCACTTCTGTTCAAGGAGATTTCAGACTCGTTAAGCATGTGAGACATAGCCATGGGTAAGAAGACTGCGCCCTCAGCGGCCATTGCTCCAATCATGATATCAACGTTCGTTTTGGTGAACGCCTTTTCGCGAATGGTATCTACAGGGTGTTGTTTGATCAGTTTGTCATCCACAAACGGTGGAAACGGAAGACCAGTCAGCTCTTCACCAAGCCCAGTAACATTAGCAATCAAGCCCTGTGACAAATTACAGGATTTAATGACTTTAAAACTTCATCTCTTTGAACAATGGCAACAATTAAGAGATTTCCAGCAACAATGAAGCAAGTCATCACAATAAAAATAGCATTTTCTGTGAGAAATATATTTTTCGGGTGGAAGATAATACGGAAGCTTACAAAGCGGCGGCGTCTAGCGTCATGTATAGTATTTACATTAATTATTTGAGAGAAGCTGTTTTCGAGGCGAGTATATGGCAAAAATGCTGCTCTTCTGATAAACTAGGCTAATTTTTCTTTAACCCTACTCCTGGAGATGTGGTAGAAAATAATAAATACCCAAACAAGATCACGCGAGAATGCAAACAATTGTTATACTCATTAGTTGAATGTACAATACACATCGTGATAATCGCCGAAAAGAGTTCACTGATAAAACGAAAGAGTTTACGCGCCCATCCCTTGTTGAACACTCGCCATCATGCCAGTCATTGTAATTTATGGATGACGATCCAAGTTCAAATTCTACAACTCAGGAGCGGTTTGACTTTACTTAACTTTCATTTTGCTTACTTTTCAAGGCTCGTCATGAGAAACAATTATTTCGAAGAATTCGCCATCACAAAGTTGCCTTACACTTTGTAAAACTCGGCTAATGGCAAGGCGAATTAACCACCCTTTGTGCTGTAAGTGGCGAAATCGCGATGGAGATAAAAACGTACATATCACACGCGAGTATGTGGCGACAAAAGATTATTTCGCGCGGTGCATTCTTGTAACCACTTAAGGGCAAAACTGCGCGCTGCTAGAAGTACAACGATATCGTATGATTTTGATCGTATATATCTGAAATCATCAGGATTATTTAGATCAAAATATAGGCAAACATTGTCATTTTTATCATCTACTTCTGCCGTTGCTTCTCCGCTAAGTGACTGATACCGTAGGTTGTGGGTTCGAAAAAAACGTATTTTCTACCCTGGGTTGATAGCTCTGCTGGTGGACAGAGTTGTCCCCTAGGCTATTTTTCGCCCAGACTAAGCGATGTATATTCATTGCTTCGATAAGTTTGTGTGCGATGTGTGATAGTGAATGCGCGAGCGTGAGTGCTTCTGAACTCTACAACGTGTGGAGGGGTCTCAGTAAAAAAAAATGAAATGATGGGTGTCTTGCTTTTTCGTAGTTTTAGGTTTATTTTTGCATTTTACATGGTTCACCAATATTTTCGAATTAAAGCCAAATAAACTTGTCCTTACCAATGACATATCACTGGAATTCCGAAAATCATCAGCTTCGACAGAGCGGAGACATGCGACCAATTCCTCTGAAGTGTCTTTCTCACACCCGACAATTTTCCCAAGACCGTGTGCAATGGTGTTGTGAAAAGCTGAATCGCTGCCTGTAAAACCAGCCATTGTTGCCGTACCACTCTGCATGAAATGATAAATCCAATTTTAGGAAATGGTGAGTAGGAAACATCTCTATTTCGAAAAATTCTTACCTTCACTCCATCCCCGCCCCCGGTCCTCTCACCTGATTTTAAATTCAACAGGGAGCCTCAGAACTGATTATATACAGGAGTAATATGCGAAGGGTCTCTGCTGAAAATGTTTTATTGGGGGAACTTCCATTCAGTTGTATCTCAAACACTCTCGCAAATTTTCAAATTTTGGAATTTCGCTATTTTCCTGCGTCATTGTGGCATGCCTTTAATATTTACGTGAGCAATAGCGTATTTTCAGATCGCCTGTATGTCTGAAGTATATAGACACCCATAACATGGAATCCTCATCAAATGGAACACACGATATTGCACAAAGCACACGAAACATGCTATCAGGTTTGAAGGTGCTTTGAAACGCACGATATTTCATACTTTGCGGTGACCGTATGTGTCGTGAGATATAAATAATAATGCATTGGTTGTCATATGACAGAAAGCATAATTACATCATTTTTACAAGGCAAATTAGACAGCCAATGATGACTGCCCATTAGAATATGAACAAATGTATGTTACATCCATCATTTCGATCATAGCAAATCGGAAAGATCGACATTTTTTGCTAAATTTTCATATCAAGTGCAATCGACTCTGTAATTTCATAATTACCTGCAAAATTGCCCTCTGGAATAGTCCATCCGTCAGTGGTGATAACAGAAGAAATTCTGCGCTGATCGACCCAGCACTTTCACCAAATACTGTCACTTTGCTTGAATCACCGCCAAAGGCTGTTGAGAAAAATATTATGAGGAGGGCTTTACTCTTTTTGAGAAGACATTAGACGATGGTTTTCTTGCAGATCCCTGAACAAATTGCCAAAAAATACGTAAACACATTTCTTTACAAATAAATCTGACGGAAAAATGCATCAATTGTAACTTTGTCTTCATGATAACTGTCACTGTTATTATCAATATATACCAACATTATCATCATCATTATAATCATCATCGTTATGAACACGGGTTAGTTAACTCTACCATCCTTGTAATCAGTCGCTTCATTTCCAACCAATCTCACTCTTACCTTCAATATTTGTTTGAACCCATTGTAACGCAGCAATCTGGTCGTACAATCCATAGTTACCGATGGCATGCTCGTCGCCTGCGTAATATAACAATCGAAAATTGCAGAATATTTGTGAATGTACACTGAAATGTGGAAATAGAATTAAACCAGTGGTTAGTAGATTTTTTGTTCTGTCTCTCCTGTTTTATCACCCATATTTTGTCTACGCTACAGTATTTTTTTTCACTAATCTGCATGTCTTTCACTTCTTCGGGATTGCCTTAAATTTTATGTTGTTTTTTTCTATGTTTTAGTGGTTTTTTACCAAGGTCTTTTTGAATAATGCTTTTTCTGTTAAGACAATCGCAAGTATGCTTTCACAAGATGTCTTCCAATGTGCAGCTTCAACATGCTAAGGTTGTATGCGTCTAGAAAGTCAAAGACTTAAACCTCCTCCGATCAAACTTTCCTCAAGGAATCTTTCAACTATTCACGTCAAAATCAACGATAAAAATTAGAGGTCGCCGTGCAAATTTCGGTACTAGAGAAACAAATAACCAAAGATTTACCGATATTTGAAATTCAAAATGGCCGCCATCCATGTGTTAACTCCATGGGGAAAAATAAATTTTCGATTTTCAAAAAAAAAACGTTAAAATATTTTTCTTACTCAAAGGGCTTCAAAATGAGCCCCCACATGTGGCAGATCAGAAAAACGTTGGAAAAGTTGGAAAGTCCAAATATCTGTCCCAGAGGCGGGGTCTACCTCAATGGTGGTACCTACCTGTTAAGAAGAAACCAAGGGCTCCAAGCCTGTAATTAAATATGACAACAACTACGTCACCAACAGCAGCCAATACTGTGCCATCGTAAAAGTCGCCTGAACCACTACCAACGACAAGAGCGCCCCCGTGAATCCAAACCATGACAGGCAACTTTCTCGATTGCTGCAAAATATTAATTAGACATAGTTGAAAATTTGATGAATCAGTTATAGATTGGCGAACAAAATGATGATTAAATTTTTAACGGACAGCGAAACAATGAGTTTAAGTGCGACTATGATAATTAATTACGTCATTTATTTATTAAATTATCATTTATTTTGTGCTGTACTTGTTTATTTATTTTTATTTTGTTTATTCAAGTGATGCATCATTTGGTTTGTGTTACATATTTGTCTTTTGGTAAATTTGAAGTAATCTGCATCGGTAATGAGATGTACACTGATCATCGTTTGCAAACTTATGGGAATGTGTAATAAAGTTGTTCGATCTGGAAATAGTTACAGACTTCACCACTTTAACGAGTCTCTCAGAATTTTCTACCCCAATACATTGAAGTATTGTAATGCCAAGCTGACCCATCTATTTTGATGCTGTCCCCATTCTCCATTGCCCAATTCATATGATGAGAGAGAAGTAAGTCAGACACCTTGACCTTGATGTGCATTCGTCCATTTGAATCACAGTGACTGTCAGTGGGTAAAATTGATCAACGTATCCAAGATAAGGGCACGAAATTGACAGACTCATAGACCGGAGACATCTCATCTATGTCAATAACTGACATGTCCTATCTTTCATTGTTTCCGGTCACTGCTCTTGACCTCTATGCAATCCAAACAACTGTTTCATCCGACCACCCATCGTACCATCACGTGTCTTCCCTGTGCATCATCATTTGAGGTCAATGTTGTCAAGTAAATCTATGTGCTTCTCCACAGATTTCCACCGTTGCTCTAACACTGACCATACATTGAAATTTACACCAATATACAAACTTGTCAACACTACGCCATTGCTTGAAATTCTACGGCGCACAAAGCGTGCTACATCTGTCAGGCTGTTGTACTTACCGTTGTTGTCTGTGGAGCGTACACATTCAGAAACAGGCAATCTTCCTCTTGTTTTCCCTCTATGGGGAGGAAGGGGTTGGGAGGTTGAATGCATATCGATCTGTAGTAGGTGGCGTTGTATTCTCCCTCCCACGAAACTTTAGACTGAGGTGGTCGGAATCTCAGTTCACCGACCGGTGGCTCGGCGTACGGTATCCCCTTGAACACATTTACAGTTCGCTTGACATCGACATCATTATGTGAGAACTCCACTGACGTACCGAGTAGAATTCCAGATCTGATTTCTACCAGCGGATCGACCGCCGCACAGTAAGAACTCACCGCCAGAAATACCGCGAATCGAGTAAAAAGCATGTTGCAGGTTTGGGAGTACAATTGTGAATGAGTCGTGTTTTCGACCCGATATTCATGTCAAGCATTAACCAGTGACCTTCGGCCCTTGTTTGTACGAAGGGTGACCAAGCCGCCAGGTCATATCACACACTTTAGACTATTATCGATAAAGCTTTATCGTATAAAACCCTTAAATGTCGGTCAAGGGAAATAGTGTTGAAATATCGTTCTTGACACCAGTGTACAATGTAAGTTTCTCGAACCTCATATTGAGTCAACACTAAAAGTGGCCATTGCAAACCTGAACTTCACGTACGGCACAGACATACCAGTGAACAGCAAGTTCAAAGTACGCCTTTCATACAGTCAGAAGCTGTAATCGGTTTGTGTTTGCAGCAAACGAGTTATAAATTAAGCAATTAACAACTAATTAATAATAATTAACACGACATATCCGCATCCCAACGATTATGTTGTTTTTTGTTTTGTTTTTTGTTTTGTTTTTCTTTATAGCTTTGTCAATACCAGTGACTTTTGTCATGGGAACGCAAGTTAGAATTGCTGAGTATTTGTAAAACAGTATCATTGTTAATTAGATTTATATAGTAAGATACTATCCCACTAGGTTGAGCCAATAAGCTCGTGAAGCTATTTAATTTTTAAAAAGTGACAGTTAACTGTTGGTAGTAGATGGACTTTGAATAAAGATGTATTTAAGACACTCCTCTTCGTCACACGTTTTAATAGCCTCGTAGCTAACTGTGGCAAGCTCAGCGCTGCAGCGTACTTAGTGCAACGGGGATGACCAGCGCGGTGACCCTCGACACATGACGGCTGCGCGCTTGCACGGCTGAGGCTATCGACTAGTGTGATATGTTTTTGCCAAAACGAAAATATATTGATGCTTTATAAGCTATTATTCACCTCGAAAATGAAAGACTTCCATTGTACTGGTACTTTTCGATATTTTTTTGCTAACCAACGTATGAGCTGCCCGGATTCTTCACCATAATTAACGGTTCACCCATTGGAAAATAGCCAGCTACAGGATGTTGAGATATATTCAGAGAGTATTCTGTACAAGTCTGTAACATTAAAGTGGTTTTTGTCTTGTGTACAGATGTTACATGCTTTCACGTGTTTTCTTTTTTACGTGTATTTGAGAGTGTGATTGTTACATACATTGGTTATTTGCATTTATATGTTATAGCAACTCCTTCTACTGTACATGTAGATACCATGCTTCATCATCTCTCAGACTGCTACATCAAAATCATTATTATTCTATTGTCTTGTTAATTACCTACAAGTAAACAAAAGGAAACAAGTGGAAGATTTTGACAAGTTAATTATTAAATGATAGCAAATATTGCCACACGTGTAGGCGGATATCCTCTGCAACACTCTACATGCCATGAAATACATCGTTACATATCAGTGTCGATGGGTGTTCGACCAGTGCCTCTTCTGCCAATGGATGTTTGAAGAATACTATGTAAAACATGGATTTTAGGCGACACGGAAAGATTCGACATACTTTTTGCCGATGCTAGCAATGTTCAGAGACTTTGACCGGGCACTTTGTGTACTGTGTTCAATCGATGCAAAAATTACTGCATGCGATTATTTCTATTATGAATTCAATTTTTTAAGACTCCAAGTTCCTCTCGACTTTCTGTATTACTATTCTATTTTCAATTTTGCAACTCGATTTTTTTGTCTCTAAAATCATTCTACTTCGCTTTCTACTACTCGGCCTGCTAAACTCATACAATTCTCAGCTTCACTATTTAACATTATCATTCACAGCAGTATTCTCCATTTTATTTTCTTTTAATTTCCAAGCTCAAAATTGACAATTTCACAACATCATATTTGATATGGAGCTGTGAAACACTGGAATTCCCTGCCTGGCTATTTCAAACAGTTGTCAAGTAGACACGTTTTCAAGTCCGCATTGGAACATCATTTACTGAATCTGCATTAAAATGTATGTATCAATCCTCCATCACACTTAAGCTTGTAATGAATAAGTATTAGTATAGTCAGGGGCCATGATCTCGACTAGTCCTAGTCAACTATTTTCATGGTCCCCACCAGATTGTACAATACTACAATGTTCTTTCTTTTTTGTTTTGACTTACCTTTTCTTTTTTATTGTTATTATTGTATATACTGTGAAGCACTTGGTCAAATAAAGCATTCATTCAATTGCAAAAATGTTGTTATTATACAACTAATGTAACGATAATGCCAATTAAACATTTATAAATTATGTCATTGCGATATTGTAATAATGAATTGACGAGAAATGATGAGGTCTTCATCGAAGCAAAAAACCTCAATTACATTTATGAATATCTCTATAGGGTACAGGTTCAGCGATAGTGAAAACGTTAATCAACAATATTCAATTTGTTGCTGAATTCACTAGCTATGCAATGAGAATATCACTAAACATTAAAATTAGGAGTCTCCAAATTTATAATGTTAAACACACGGCTGCATCTAGTGTGGCGGCTGTTTCCACCATCTTAATCTAGGGACGATTTCCTTCCGCTGTGTACTTCTTAGTTTCATCATCTCTGGCTGAGCAAACAATATTTGTGTCTGCAAAAATGAAAAATAAACGTTAGTCTTTGATACTTTGTCTCGTCTCACTTAGTTTTAACTGCTTGCACTCAAAATTACACTTTATGACATATGTGCATGAGTACCAAGTTAATAAGTAAATGAATGAATGAATAAATTAATAAAGAAACAATAAAATTGTAAATGAATATATCAAGGCACAAACTAAGACAATATTAACTTCACATCCTGGATTATTGGCGTTGAAATTGACACCTGACTATTCTTTCATCCTTACTGCTATCACTGAGTCTGGCACAATATCTTGTTTGCTTTCAAAGGGAAATAAATTGTGATTACTACTCTCGTTGTCAGGTAATGCCATCGTCTATATTGCAAACATTTGGATCTTTTTCAAAAATGTGGCCTATGCCAAATTCAATTACATTTGATAATAACGCCGTGTTAACGCCACACGTCCCCGAATGTGCATTATGCCTTGTCCGTTAATCCTCTATTCTCCCTGTATTTCCCAATACCACCATACCTTAAAGTATACATATCATATGGGAAGACAGCCTAACATGTTCAATGATACTTCTTTTATCGTAGTTTAAACGCTACCCTTGGGTCTAGTATTGTTGGCTTTGACCTTCGAGTTCATTTAAACATATCATATCAAATGAATAATTGTTTATCAATGTCAACAAACCTGTGTGTTTCAATAGTTTAGGAATGAAGTCATTCCACATAGCACATTCTCTGGCCTTCAAACCATATTTGGTGTTCATCTCCGGTGACAATTCCTTGTACGCTAATCCGGGTACTTTGAACAAAGGCCATGCTTCTGGCATACCTCGGCGTCATCGCGGCACAGGTTTGGATTGCTAAGAAATATATATATAGACACGTTTAGATATATAATAATATCATGTTAAGCAAGACAACGTAACAGTGATACAAGTAAAGTAGTAGTAATTCTATATCTTGACGTCAAAATATCTACCTTTGGATAGGAACGCTTCCTCGTGTGTAGGTGTGTACGTACATTACACGCCGTATGAATTGACTACCATGTGTTTGTAAATGTTTAAACATGCCCATGTTATGCCCTTCATGTTTTTGTATTGAGCAAGCTTACTGAACATGTCAAGTGTGACCTATGTACATTTCTAAAGAAATTAGGTGTGGGGAAAATGTGGCTACTTCAAGCTGCAATGTTCGCACCGTTACTGATTTATCAACATTTTCTGCGGAGTTCAAAATTCTAGACACTTTTGAGATTATGATGGATAAAACTCATTTGGTCGGTGGCCATTTTAAGGAATAAAGTGGTTCATCATCGGATTCTTACCCTGTCTTGGCAAAATTTGTCCAATATTTCATGACTTTCAGAGACATCTCTACATCCTCCGGTGCATTGTCCAGTCCTCCCAGAAAGAGAAATGCCATCCAACAACAATGGTAAATCTTCAGCGTGGGCTGCCCTCATCCACTTCAGCCGCCATATTGACCTAGCAGGTACGTGGGTCATGATGTAGAGGTACACGTTTGCACCAGCCTGTGAATACGAACGCGCCGATACATCCGCGGGACAAGTGAAGCCGTGGTCGGTACCCATCTGAAAGAAGGCGTCTAAGTAGTCAGCCTCGTCGTTGTCTGCTTCTTCCCAGTTGACATACATGAGTTTGACAGCATCAAGAACAGCTGGGTTGTTCCTCAAAGGACCAGGCAGGAACATGGGATAAGCGGTTTCGTAGACACTTCTATTCATCGATACTGTAGTCTCGTTCAATGCACTAGGCCGAACCGTAAGCAAGTACACGGATCCTTCATCGGCCATGCTTCCAATCATGATGTCCAAATTTCTTTTCTTAAGCATTTTCTCACGAATAAAGTCTACGGGGTCAACTGTCACCAGGGTGCCGTCAACGACTGGAGGGAACGGAGTGCCATAACCAATAAACTGTGCTAGCAAACCCTGTGACACGAAGACATACGTGCGATCCTTAATGAGATTTTTCGGAGTACAGATTTTAAATGAAATCAAACTTTCTACACTTAATCAAGGCATCCATCTCGGTCAGAATTGACATATTGTAGATTAATGATGCTCCGTTAGAAGATCAAATATGAAGAAAGTACACCTTCTTTGTATTTCTGTTTGTGTCTTGGAGTAAACTAACGAGTTTGAAAGGGCTGTGTGCCTCATAATATATGTTTCTATGCTACGATAAAGCGACTGAAAGTACATTCGTTGTACAATCCACATGAAAGCAAGACTCTGGACGTCGCTGCGCTCTTTTTGTGATACGCTCCTTGGCAATTAAGGTAGGAAGGCCTTGGAAACATATTTATTCTGAATGTTATTTCCGGTAGGCTGCATATATGGACCCATTTTAAAAGAAAAAAGGCTTACTGATACTTTAACCTTCTAGTTTATTTTGAAAATATAGTATACGAAGTCGTATTTTTCTATAAACCATAGGGAAAATAATGGCCAATATGTATGTGGAAAATAGTTAAGTTCTAGGTATTTCAATTCATAGCAAATGTTTTCCTGTGTCATCTGATTTTGATTTGATCATAAAACATCATAACTCTGTTACTTGTACGTAGGGGGAGCTTGGACAAATACTGCAAACTTTTAGTTTTGAGGCGCCCACTGTCTTAAGTAGTTTTACTGTGCGGCATTCTTTACCTATGGTTCGTTATTAACTAATAGTCAAGAGAGAAAAATATTCCTTTTCCGCATCAGAAGTGAAATCAGGGTAACTTACGCAATACGTACTCATGCGCATGTTTATGTATCATATATGGCTGGTAATTAATGGTAGGTAATGTCAGTAAACTATTGATATCAATTTATCGACGTAATATCTTGTAAGTCCGTTCATATCGACTGTACAAGCCATGGCTTATTAAAAGGAAAAACACGGACCTGTTGAAGTATCTGGCTCATTTAATCAAGTATTACTCTTCCGTTTGAAAACACAACAACAGCATAAATCACTTCAGGATTTAGTTATTTCATTGGCGGATTAGAATTTTTATATGAAGAGGTTATTGTAAAGTGTTTCGATGACAAATGCAATGATGCCGACTAAGATCAGGAGAGACATTACGTGTGGAGCAAATGAGTCAGTTGATATATCTGTAATTTGTAATATGCGTGGTAAAATACGTACTACATGTATTATATTGACATACTGTGAGAAATATAACGTGTACATTGACTTTTACATGTTATTATTTTGGGTAAATAAACAGCCATCTATATCTAGTATGTATTCAGCCGGTAAACCTTGTTTCTTTTCTGATACAGGGAAGTGATATTTTTCTCTTTTGGCTAAATCATTTGCAATGTATGGGGTAATAACAGCTCACATAAATGTGACGGAATACCCCGGATTATACTGTAAATAAATCTAAAGTGTCTTGAATTGAATTCAGCTGTTCACTTAATGATATTGCCTTACCAATGTGGGATCAGTCGCATTTCTGAAGTCTTCAGCTGGCACGGTTCGTAAACACTGTACTAATTCTTCGGAGGTTTCTCTATCGCATCCGAGCAGCTTACCAAGACCGTGAGCCATCTTGTGGTGGAAATCTCCAGCTTTTCCGTGGAACCCAACAAATGTAGACGTGGCACTCTGAATAATAAAATCGTGAAACAAATGAAATATCTACATATATCTAATAGTATCTAATAGTATCTAATATATATCTATCTAATAGTGTCTACACTACATTATGTATAGGTTATTGTGGACAGACAAACAGTCAGTTTTTGTAGCATGTATGGATGTCCATACGTCCGGATAGACGGCTGCATCCTCAGATGCAAGTAGAGTACTTTGTCTCGTATCTATAATGCTATTCTTGTCATAATAACTCTTGTGCCCACACAAAATAGAGCACATGTTCTGTATGGGGTATGTACATGTTGTAAGTCAGCAGTCTTTTGAAACATTGTAAATAATAAGCTATAAGGATTATTGTCTTCTGTAACATTTTGAAGAAATAGATTCATCTTACATTTGGCTTTGGATTATGAAAAATTGTGTCACAATGTCAACCTAGCCATCATATAGCATCATGTCGAAAATAAATGAAACCTATATGGTATGCTACAATATGAAAATTGAAAGTATAAAAAACCCGTACCGTACGACATAGAAGTGTCATACAATGTTTTGACTTTGCATATTGTGCGTTCTATCTTACCTGCATTATAATTCTTTTGAAGAGACCCTCTGTCAGTGGTGACATCATCAAGTACTCAGAGCTGATGGAGCCAGCACTTTCACCAAGTAAAGTCACTTTACTTGGATCGCCTCCAAACGCTTTTGAAGAGATAATCAAATATCGTATGATCTGCTTTTGCTGATGATTAACATTTGTGAGATCCCCTACTGATCTGAGGTATTTCATGCTAAAAATTATGGAAAACAATTGTATGATAGATGATGTATGCAAAAAGGTACCCTTTTGCTACGACTTTTTAAACATAAAGTGATTTCCCATGATGATGATGATGATGGTGATTATACGTGATTAAATCTTCAGATTTCAGCTGAGTGAAAGTCTCTCTAGTTTCCCTACCTTCGATGTTTTCTTGCACCCACTGTAATGCTGTGATCTGATCGTAAAATGCATAGTTGCCAGCGGCATTATCATCACCTGCGTCGGTATGAAATCAAAACAAAAAAATATTATAAAAGTATATTCATAAACACAAAATGAACACTTCTCTGTTTTATGCAACACTTCCCCCGTTCATTTCTATACCCCCTTCCTTTAGGGACCGTTCAATTTTTACGGCCGGGGGGGCGGCAAAATCCAGGGGGGGTCATCATAATTTTGGAATCCGCAAAGGGGGGGTCATCACTTTTTCACTGGTAGGAAAGGGGGGGTCACCAAATTTTCAAAAAAATAATACCCATAATAAAGTTCACTTTATGCCATGGCCATGATCGACCCTCTTTACCTGCGGGCCGCCTTTGGCGGCCCACTACAATAAAAATACTTTATGTATTACCCATGACCCTCTTAACGGGCAGACGCCTTTGGCGGCCCACTCCAATTAGGTTTACTTCATTCAATGGCCATGATCGACCCTCTTTACCGGCGGGCCGCCTACGGCGGCCCACTACAATAAATTGACTTTATTGTAATACCCCATGACCATCTTAACGGCTGGACGCCTTCAGCAGCCCTGTTCAGTAAAGTTTACTTCGTGCAATGGCCATGATCGACCCTCTTTTGACCAGCGGGCCACCTTTGGTTGCCCACTAGAATAAAGTTGACTTTACGTAATGGCCCATGACCCTCTTAACCGGAGGGCTGCCTTTGGCGAACAACTCCAATAAAGTTTACTTTATACAATGTCCATGGACATAAGTTGTCTACGGAAATGAAGTTAAAAATTGCATTACAGTCGTCCTAAGTAACAGACGTTTGCATGGATGTGGCTGAGAAGTTTGTGCACTGGCATCTCTGCTACACAAATAAAGTGCGCCGCGTACCGGAGTTCAAATCCAAACCGTGCGGGTAAATTTGACATATGGGTTTTGGTTATTTTTCAGCGGGGGGGGGGTCATCAATTTTGTTCGTCTGACAAAGGGGGGTCATCATTTTTTCGCGAAAAATGCAGAGGGGTCTATATTTTTTTGTACACCGGCGACAAGATTTTGCCGGCCCCCCAGGCCGTAAAAACTGAACGGTCCCTTATGATGTCTGATGATCTCATTGTGCGAATTAAGTTTTCACTATCCTGACACCAGCTTTGTACAAAGAGTTATTTTTGTGATTACCTTGAATTTTATTTGGAAGGTATAATGATGTTTGGAATCAGATTCGGTCACATCATATTGCAAAACAAAGTATTATTGAATTTTGGGGTCAGTTCCGGTTTTGGTCATAAGCACTATTTTACGTATAACCCATACAGGTTTCACTTAGGTTTCATTCAATTGTTATTTTGTTAATCCTGTTTGTTCTGTTTACAATTGCTAAGTCAAAATCTTTAACATGATTGGAACTAATTTGGGATAATTGGACAGTGATCTGATGTAGGTTTAATGTATAGGATAAAGCCCTCGTACTCGGGCTCTTCTGGTATATAAAGTCCAACCCAACGATAAAATGTCGAGGCTGCAGGCCGAGACATTTTATCGTAGGGTTGGACTTTATATACCAGAAGAGCCCGAATACGAGGGTTTTATCCGACTTAAAAACTATCGCCCCTAACTGATATATTTTCGTTTTCAATGTGTTTACGTCGACCGTCCCCTTTGTCCATGTAACATGTTTAGGATGTGAATTAAAACTTTTATTTGTGAAAGCCTTCCAATGTATGGAACATCCTATAAATGCCCTAGGGCACATTAGTTTATGTTTGTACCACAGCAGATTTTGTGTTGCAGCTGGTTTCCGCTGTGTTACCAAATTTGAATATTAAACGTACCAGATGTCTACAGAATATGACATGTTCACTTTTGATTGGACAGTACTTAACTACGGCGCTGTCATTCGTTTCTGGAATTTGGTGACCAAGGCCTTACGAGTAGATAAAACACCCTGAATTGAGCACTCTGATTGGTCAATCAACAGTAGATAGTTTTTAATCTGCAAATGTAAGCTCATATATATTTTACTATTTACGTTTTCTTTGTATCATCACTCCTACTTACCTGTAGTAAAAAACCCGAAGGGACCAAGTCTATAGTTTATGCACACTACAATGACGTCACCGATGGCAGCCAAAGCTGTGCCATCGTAATGATATGTCCCAGAACCGACTATGAAGACACCTCCATGAAGAAATAACATTACAGGTAATTTCGCTGACTGTAATAAAATTGAAGGCATTCAATAATGTGTTGGTTGTGTATTAACAAACAAATCAACAAACAGAGATACACCTATACACAGATACATACATGGATACATGATATAAACATAGATATACGCATACATTCACACATACATAGTCCTAACATACATACATACATACATACATACATACATACATACATACATACATACATACATACATACATACATACATACATACATACATACATACATACATACATACATACATACATACATACATACATACATACATACATACATACATACATACATACATACATACATACATACATACATACATACACACACACACACATACACACACATACATACATACATACATACATACATACATACATACATACATACATACATACATACATACATACATACATACATACATACATACATACATACATACATACACACACACATACACACACCTACATACATACATACATACATACATACATACATACATACATACATACATACATACATACATACATACATACATACATACATACATACATACATACATACATACATACATACATACATACATACATACATACATACATACAAATGGATGACACTTCAACAAATGAATAAATTGATAAAATAAAATAAAATATGAATTGACCAACGGAAAAAAAAAAAAAACGCTTGTTGCGGTTCTGGTACAACCCTCTGTCAACACTGAAACACCACACGCTGTTTTGAGGGCCAAATCAAGAGCGTGGATTACAACCAATCACGAAACAGAAAGATCAAACGCATTAGATTAAAATTAATACTGGTTGGTGCTCTACACAGACACGAACTCGGTATAGCCGATGTTTCTTATTGTTTAACCCGTATTTCTTAGCTACCATAGGAACCAGAGGGTTATGCTCTATCCTTACCGTCAACTGAGGGGCGTACACGTTCAGAAACAAACAATCTTCATCCTGTTGCCCGTTAACTGGAAATAATGGATGTGCAGGTTGGATGCAAATTGATCTAAAGTATGTGGCATCATGCACACCGTCCCAGGCAGCTTTGGCTTTTGTAGGTCGAAATCGCAGGTCACCGATCGGGGGCTCGGCGTAGGGGATCCCTTTGAACACGTGCACTGTGCGTCTGACGTCGACATCTTTATGTGAGAATTCCACAGCCTTGCCGACTAGCTTTCCTTGCGATATCTCTACAATCGGGTCACCAGCAGTTACCAAAGCGATGAACGCTAAACTCAAGGTGATTGTAAAGTAGATCATGCTGGGGAGTGAGCAGCCGAGTTCCAGACAGGACTGGACAATGATTGACCTATGACTTGCTCACGTACACCGTGTCGCTGTACACGATAAATACATTGGCTTGTTGAGGTCAAAATGTGGAACAGTGATAAATTGCAAGATTGTACTAGTCTTGTGTCAGAAAAGCCAAACTAAAGTAGGTCAGCAATAAGCTTTAATCACGTTAAGGCAGTACGTATCTCGAAATTGAAGTCCTGTCTTTAGTTTCCATCCATTCCCTTTCGAAATCAAGACTAAACATTAGGGATCACCATGTAAAATATATACAATCTTTACCAACAGTTGGAATTTAAAATGGCGGCCAAACCTGTGTTAACTCTATTTGAAAAATTTTATGAAAAAATGATGAAAACGTTAACGACTGAACCAAGCTTCAGAATAAGCCCTCACAAGGTGCAGACAAAAAAGATAGTGTTAAGTTCGAGAGAACACATTTTGGAATATTTGTGATGGATCTTTGACGTCATTATGAATCTGTGCTATTGTCTAATCCGTGTGTCATTTGAGTAATGCTCCCACAATAGTAACACGAAACGTCATCTAATTCTGAACATTTATGACGTCACATGTTGACATGCTGTGATATGCGTGTCGGTTTTCTTTATGAAACATGTTAATATCTTGTGAGTCATTTCTGACTGTTATTTAAAAAAATATTTACACGTGAATTTCGGTCAAGTTGTAAAGCATAGGTTACACGTTAAATTGAAATGTCATGAAAAACAAACTTCAATGTTCGAAGCAAGTTTTGCCGTGAACTTGTAAAAACGGATGAGGTCAAAGATTGAAACCTGGTATCTGGAGGTGTGATGCTACTAATCGGCCCTCTATCCTATCACGCTATGGACCATTTTATGACGTCCCTACAACTAAGATATTTGAACATACTTAGGGAACATACAGCAGGCTATCGGACCAGAGACAACCATGACGTGAGAGAGAGAGAGAGAGAGAGAGAGAGAGAGAGAGAGAGAGAGAGAGAGAGAGAGAGAGAGAGACAGACAGACAGACAGACAGACAGACAGACAGACAGACAGACAGACAGAGACAGATAGAGACAGACAGACAGACAGAGACAGACAGAGACAGAGACAGACAGAGACAGAGGTTGGAAGAGAGAGGCGGGTTAATATCCTCCAGTCTCTTAACAAAGGTTTCACTTTTGTAACAGACAGTAGCAATTTTTTCATTGCATTTCTTTGTCTGTACAGCCTTAAGCGTGCACTTCACAAATGAAATCAATGTTGGTCCAGTATAAAGTCTATAGAGAGAGCGATTGCCGTATCTTCTACTGATCGACGGGTCATCCGATGAAACATATGATTTTAGGATGATTGTGCTTTCAAACCTATTGAAGACAGTTTTTGTTTGTTTGTTGTTTGTTTTCCACACTACAAAGCACGAAACAAGAAGTATGTATCGCAGGAAAGAAACAAATACTATGATTTCTCTAAGTTTTCCCCAAAAATTAAATAGCAAGAGTGCATCTGTTGATTAAGATGCCAAAATATTACTTTCTTATGACAGAAAGAAGAAAGAAAAGAAAAATTACAAATCTTGGACGAAGACGATAAATTTCACATGACACATGCCTTTGATATACCTTTTGTTATATTGATTTATAAGTTATAAAATGAATAAATATAAGTTAACTCGATACACATACAGCCTAGTAATGATTAGGAAATCAAGCAGGCGACAGGGAAAAACGTATTGTTATATATGTTGAAGAACATTCCAACTGATTCAAATCAGGTAATTCTAGAAAGTGTACACTATTTTGAAATTGCACACTGTTTTGTTTGTTTGATTGTTTTTTTTCTCACCGTGCCAATTTTCATTCATCGTCAGGTCCGCATGGCTTGGTTAGGTAGGCGTAGCATGGTCTACGTAACCCACCTGTGCATGAACGCTCAAGATTAATTCTTAAACATCTCGATACAAGCTTTGAATCGTGGGAACCAATCAAAGCCGCTTTCGATTTTCAAGATAAAATACAATAAAGATGTTGCAAAACATTGCAAAACAATTATATCATACATACATACATCAGTTGCTCCTTCGATGCATCGCTCATGTTCGTATTGCTTAACCTTGCTCGGAGATTGTTGAATGAGATTCCCCTTCCCATCTCTCGACTGTGTGATGACGGCCGGATGAGAACCCCGAAGTGCAGGCTGTATTAAAAAAACCCGCGTGATTAAAGGGTGTATTGAAACTAGAGGTCGGGGTGGCCAGCTTCCATATCTAGTCCTCTCTACGTGTTTACAAACACCTTCTGTTTGACTCGTTATCATGAACTTCTTCTCTGTATCTACACCTAAGGGCTGATAGATGATAATAACTACCTTATTTGACCCCTTTTTGCATGTCCGAGTCGCCCGGTGAAGCCAGAAATACAGTGCGAAGTCTGCAGTTAATGGGACCCCGGGAATACTCGAACGCCTTTGTCGGGTGATTTTCTTTTGGCCACAGACAATTCTTTGTCTTTGCTTGGACTAAGGTGGCAGACCCTCAGTCATTACATTCTGAACGTAGAGCGCGTACGTCAGAGGACATTTATGTGACATTCGCTTTCATTAATCTAAAGTCATCAGTTAAACCATGGCGGTTCTGAGATTATTATAAACAATATTATGCAGCAGAGATTAAAATCTACACAATCATTTAAAGGCTGTGAATTTTATGCATTATTTTTATGATTTTATTTTCAAAAGACAGCTGGTTCGTGTAAATGTGCTAACTGAAAGGCGTATAACAGTAGAAGTATCACTACTCGCTGAAAGGACCTTGTTTACACGTTTTAACAGGGTGAATAATAAACGGGTGCCGTACTCGTAAATGGCGCCCTCACGGAAAAGTAAATATACAAATCATGATCATACCTGAAACAAGAACGATGCCATTTACTTAAATGCATTACAAACGATAGCCAACATTTTGTTGTTGTAATCTTTATTTTCTCTGTCATGTGATTAGTTTTTTTGAAAATTGCAGGAAATCTAAAGTGACAGTTATAATGTTTGAATCGACATGCCACTTTCGACACTTAGAGGCCATGGATAATTAAAACACGCGCACGGTAAACGCAACTTCTGTTTTTAGGGGAGAGGGGGAATGGGCTGTATTTCAATTACCGTGCGCAAAAATCGCATTACAAGTTTTTATATCGCAATCTCGCTACACGTTTTTCTGCATCGCAAAATATTGCGCTATATTGTTTGGCGTGTATCAGGCCAGTACGGCACCGGCCGCTACACCGGCATTCCTTTGACATACACGTGAATCAGTGCACGAGTAAAATATTGTAATAATCATTTTGGATACACTGTTCCATTCATTCTGTTGGATATTGCTGAGAATCAAAGAACACGAGGCTTAAAGCATACTCCAGTGGACAATTATACAGTACTGTTTGATATTTTAATTGATATTGATCCAGAAAATATAAACATCTTACTCTTCTTATGGCTGGAGAATGTAGAAAACCGATGCACAACGCGTTGTTTTCAATATATTATCATTTTCCGCAACTCAATTCTTGTCCGGGCTTAAATTCAGTTATCAAAAACAGTCTTGGACATTACTCAAAATGAATAAAGTTGGAGACAAGTTTACTAGAAGGCAGTTTGATTTTTGGAGTAGTAAAAGACCAGTACTCACGATGATTAATGTGAGGGACAGGTTTAATATAAGGCAGTACCAGTAAAAGAAACAGTAATGTAATTCACAAATACAAGAAAATGTCTAAAAATAATATAAAAATTCATAAAATAATAGTTCAAATGTGCTTGAAAAAATCATCACAGCTAACATTATGTTTAAAAATAAAGTGAAGAATACTGCTGATTCTGAGTGATGAATACTGGAGATACACAACATGTCACACATTGCAATATTTCTCTGTGTGCAACTTAAGGTAGAGTGCGCCTCGGAGACTGATATTTGGGCTCTCAAACTTTTACAATTCTTTCTGATCTGCAGTGTTCCCTCTGAGGTTTCAAGAGGGTGCGCAACTTGAGATACGTCGGATTATTGTCTCACAGCTGGGTCCGTTCATGTATATGCTAATTTACTGAGGTACGTCACAACGTACAATGAACGTTGTGGCAACTGCGCCACCAACAGGCGCTAAACCCGAAACGCGGAAGTAAAATCTACGCCGAGATCGCACATTTCGCCCCGAGTTATCGTTTCCAAAACTAACGATCGAAATGACTGAGACTAAAGTTGCGCAAAACATGAAATTTCACTGCGAGAGCAGTCGGAGAGACTGCGCAATTGGCGCGCAAATAAGCCTTAGCGGGAACACTGCTGATCTGCCACTTGTGGGGGCTCATTTTGAAGCTCATTGAGTAAGAAAAACTTTAACGTTCTTAGATTTTTGAAAATCGATTTTCTTTCTCTCTATAGAGAAACACGTGGGCGGCAGCCATTTTGAATTTCATATATCAATAAACTTTAGGTAATTTGTCTCTCTAGTGCAAACATGTGCACGGTAACCCAAGATTTTTATTTTTGATTTTGAAAGTGAATGGTTGAAAGATTCTTTGAGGAAATTTTGAGCGAAAGTATAAGTCTTTTCATTTCGAGGTGCATACTACCTTAATATATCGACAAAATGAATAATGTAGTATTACATCGAACAGTATACAGTAAGTAAGTAAGTAAAAGTAACATTTATACAACGCCTGAATCAAAAACAAATTGTTCTAAGGCGCTTTTTAAAGGAATTTGAACAAAAAGCAACAGTAAAAAGTGTGCTATAAAAGAAAGGTTAAAACTTCAGAAATTAAAAAAAACTGACACTGGTCTAAAAATAAGCTTCCCTGAAAAGGTACGTCTTAACACTACGTTTAAAAGATGAAACTGTTTGACATTGCTTAATTTCCAATGGAAGATCATTCCACAGTTCTGGTGCTGCATGACTATCATCCAATGCCAACAAACCTTTTGCTGTTTTTATCAATGACTGTTGAACCTTGAAGGCGAACCGTCATTTATTTACAGAATGAGGTTCGGAGGAATGGGGTGACGTCATTTAAAAATAGGACCAGTAGAGGAAAGAGAAAAACGGTTAAGCTTACGAGTGGAGATTAAATCGACATAAGTTCATAATCCAAATATCCGATTAGTTGTTACAGTTGTGTTATTTGATAAGTAATTAATAATATGACTTAAAATAATAATTACAGACATGTAAGAAGAAACCTCACAGTAGTGTCTACAGGGCCTTCACTGTGTTTTAAAATCCATTTTGCAAAGTATAAATGGATGCTCAGGTTCCTAAAGAATTCGTTACAAAAATGAAAATTAAAACAGTCGCGATATTTTTGTAATGGAAAATACAAGCTTAACATCTTGCTACTGTACATTCGAACCAAAAATATTATATGCATTGAAATAATGAATGGCTTTCTACTGTTGTAAAAGTCTAACTTAAATGTGCGGTCACAATATCCTAATACAATCCTAAAAACTGTGTAGTAAATTATAGAAATTTTGCTTGTACTAATAAAACTGGAACCTTAATCAAATAATATTAATAAGAAACACAATACATTTTCTATTGAAGGAAGAGTATCATACTAATCTTTACGGTCGTGATACGGGTTTCGCAGACTTTGGTCGTATGGCAGAAGGGTCCCAGCGTCTGAAGGTCCGAAAAACCCGTACTAGGGCCATAAAAGTTTTATCATATACCGTAAGGAATGGTAAATATATAGTTAACATAATATACAGCATTGTTTTGGAGTTGAAAATGTATGGGATATCAAAAATTCATCGCAATTTGTGTTAATTTTTCGGAAAAGCGTGATCGTTTTCTGTCCCGGGTCATTACACATAATGGCGTCTTGTGTTCACCCGCGGAGAATTTTTAGGACACCAAAAGCAACATACCATGGGTGACTAAGAGCGATCCAGGCTGAAATCGCGATGTAAGAAGCTTAGGACAAAAGTGTTCATTAAGCACACACTTCGTGTACACTGGATTTCATTAGAATAAAGAAAGGTTAACCACGGTTACGGGCGCGGCTCCACTGTCGCCACTTAGGGACGTTTTCCTAATGTTGCGCTGGCTTTTTGTGCGCATGGAACGTTTTCGGATAGCAACGCGCGTAGTATTAGAATGGAGACAGTTTAGTAACGCACGTGATTGCCCTATTTTGACGCAATGTGCCTGAATTCCATTTTTGATGCGCAATAAACAACTTCCGGGAGACCAACAACTTGCACATTTCGAAATTGGCGGTTTGCCTGTATCTGCGCCCTACTGGTCGTACGTGAGACGCTGTGACGAGCGAAAAACTTATTCGACACGTTCATCCAAATTTGGGCAGGCCGGGGCGTGATACGTAAAAAATTGCAAGAGCGCTTTCCTCCATAGCTTTATGCCGGCACGTGAGTTTAGGTATATTATTATAATGACTAAAATATTTTACTCAGTTGATCCATGCACAGACGGGAGTAAGTGTCCGTGATTAGGAAACAAATCTATAAAGATGCTTCTCATTTGCTGATATACATCGATGTTATCGCTTGTATGTTTTTGCCGGATTTGATGCACAATATGGTTTATTATCTTTGTCATTGCTACACCCTGTTCAAATTCACTTCGCCTCGCTTCACGTCGATAAAATCCTCGGACGTGAATACCAAGAAGGTCTCCGCTGTAGCTAAAGATAGGAGATCCCGAAGAGCCGTACGTCATATTTGTATGGTACAGCGTTCGCCTTGAATCGCAAGCTTGCATGACATCACTTGGAGGCATGCCCTGCAGTTTGAATATAGCCGGCAAGTTTTGTATTTCGTCAACTTTCCCAACACATCGCACGTCTATCTGCAAGTGTTGTCCGTTAGGGTGCCCCATTATACAAAATCTCGAGGACAGCGATGGAAATTTACTGATGAATATGCCAAGGGGTGCCGGTAAATCGTTTGGACTTGCGCCCACTTCAAAAATTGCAAAATCTAAATCATTGAGCTCACTGGCAAATGTGCACTCAATCTCGTTTCCCTTCAAATTCAACGAAACGTATTCTCGATTCTCGTAGCTTCCTTCACAAAAATTAAAATAGATTTTAACCTCACTTAGGCCAAATCTACACTTCTCCTGATCTCTCTCTATCTGGTCCAGTACATGGAAATTTGTCATAACAAAATTACGCCCCATTCGAAAGACCGTAGCGTTCCTGAACCCGCTTTGAGGAGTAGGCCATCTAATGATGCCAACAGATCGCTGGTACTTGTTAAGAGTATCCATCATCATGCTCTCTTCTGTAGTGCTGTAACTTCTCTGTAATCTCTCGATTATCTTTGATTTCAGATTACTCGGTATTTCAGTACTTTTTATACACTCTTCCAGCAGTTCATCTTCTTCATCGTCACCTTCCGATGGAATGCAAAGATTACAGGATTCCTGACTGTCTTTTTTCTGCAAGGGAAAATTGCGGTGATTACAGTAATCTACTATCATTACGTATAGGACATAACATCATCTCTCATCGTGTGTAGGACATTACATCATCCACAGCAGGTCGTATCATCAGACGTAAGAGAGAAAATTACTGATGTAGAGGGTTTAACACGAATGCTGATATATTGAAAACATTCAACGGGTACTCATTTTTACAATTCTCTGTCTCCTTAAACGCTCAACACTTTGCAGCCTGATCCCTGGTAATCTATGACAGCATGACAGAGAATTTCATTTGATAATCAGTCATTTTCAGTCACAGGTCTTTTCCGTCGTATAACTGCTTCCTATTTTGTGCTCCGCTGTCAACGAAGCGGAGCTTATCAAATAGGCTGATTTTCCGTCTTCCTCCGTCGTCGCCGCCGTCCGTCCGTCGTCCGTCAACAATTACCCCCTTCTCTGAAACCGCAATTCGGACTGCTTTAAAATTTGATATGCAGTTCACTTATGGTGACCTCACTTAAGTTTGTTCAAATCGTGGTTGAAATTTGTATTTGCGGGGCATTTTTGCCGTTTTTGGTTTAAAAAATCTTCTTCTCTGAAACAGTAAGTCCGATTGCTTTGAAATTTGATGTGTAATTACTTAGGGTGACTTCAGGCAGATTTGTTCAAATCGCGGTGAAATTTGCCTATTTGTATTTTTAAGGAATTTTGTCATTTTTGGTACAAAATCTTGTTTCATCAAAAGCGCTCGTCTGACAGCTTTGATATTTAGTATACAGTTTTATCGGTACGAGCAAAAGGTGATATATTCAAATTATGATGAAATCTACAATATTGTAATTTTGGGGTAATTTTTACCATTTTTAGTCAAATTTGTTTCTCCAAAAAGAACTGGTCTGATAATTTCGAAATATTGGTATAAAGTTCCTTCAGATGAACCAAATGTAATATATTGAAATTTTGATGAAATCTGCGATTTTTTTGGTCAAAAAATTTATTTCTAAAAAAGTACTGGTTTGATAGCTTTGAAATTTGGAATACAGATTTCTACAGATGAACTTTATGTAATACATCAAAATTATAATTAAATCTGCAATTTTGTATATTTGGGACAATTTATACCATTTGTTGTCAAAACGTTTCCAAGCACCAAATGACATTAGCCAGTAATAGAAGGCATAGAAATGTTCAATCAGTTTGGCCGTGATTTGTCTTGGACGTATCCAGAAGAACTAAGTAGCAAGTAACGTAATCACATTTTATGAATTCAAAGTTGTGAAATACTTACCGCCATGTAACCCGTTTCTGGAGGTAGCAACGGGCTGACCTGTGCAACTGGCGATTTGGCAAGATTGACTTTGGTACTTTCATCGTAAAAAGCCTAGGAAAATATAGAAAACGAAAGTTTTATAGCGATCTAGGAATTTTTGTTCTATGCTCTATTTTAACGTTCACGGAGAGGGACTGATTCATGGAAGATGATGAAACATGGCATGGAAAATGGAAGATGATGAAACGTGGCATGGAAAATGGAAGATAATGAAACATGGTATGGAGAATGGAAGATGCTAAAACATGGCATGGAAAATGGAAGATGATGAAACATTTATGCAAAATGGAAGACGCTAAAACATTGCATAGAAAACGGAAGATGCTGAAATATGGCATGGAAAATGGAAGATGATGAAACATGGCATGGAAAATGGAAGATGATGAAACGTGGCATGGAAAATGGAAGATGCTGAAGCATGGCATGGAAAATGGAAGATGATGTAACAAGGCATGATAAATGGAAGATGCTGAAACACTGCATGGAAAATAGAGGTGTTGAAACATGGCATTTAAAATGGGAGATAATGAAACATGGCATGGAAAATTGAAGATGCTGAAACATGACATGGAAAATGGAAGATGGTGAAATATGGCATGAAAAATGGAAGATGATGAAACATGACATGAAAAGTGAAAAGATGGTGAAACATGTCATGCAAAATGGAGGACGCTGAAACATTGCATAGAAAACGGAAGATGCTGAAATATGGCATAAGAAATGGAAGATGATGAAACATGACATGGAAAATTGAAGATATTTAAACATGTCATGGAAAATGGAGGATGCTAGAAGATGGCATGGAAAATTGAAGATGCTGAAATAGGGGCATTGAAAATGGAAGATGATGAAACATGTCATGGAAAATTGAAGATGCTGAAACATGGCATGGAAATGAAAGAAACATGGCACGGAAAATGGAAAATGCTGAAACATGGCATGGAAAATGAAGATGCTGAAACACGGCATATGGAAGATGGCAAAGAATAATTGCAATATGTATTTTCAATTTCCGATAGTTCCAAATCGTAAATTCAAAATTTCTTGTATCCTCAAGCCCCGACCCCGAGAGTGCATTCTTAGTCCTATAGAAAGCTTGTCAACATCAATGATATGGATATGCCAAACAAGCGCTGCCTTTGCAACAACAGCAACAATATATATTTTCCTAAAGGCTCAAAATATTGGGGTTGCGTCTTTGTTGAAAAGTGACACCTGTACAGAAAATTCTAATTTGGAGTTTCAAATTTTAATCCAATCAAAAATGGAAGTATCCATCCTTTCTATCTTGAATGTGTGTTCAATCATCTGTCCCGATGAACGACGAAATTAGATCAACGGCAGGGACAACGGGGACATGGCAATGGCAAATATCACGTGATACCATTTCCACTCTGTTCTGAGGATGCTTTTAGTTTTTATGAGGGATTTAATCGACCGTGGAACAGGAGGGTTGCTTTTGGTCGAAGAACAAATAATGCATTATTTGAACATTTAATAGGACTAAACCGATCCAATGTGTCATCACAGTTCCTGCACATACAGACGCTTTAGTAACTTTCATCGATGACTTTGGACTATAATCTCCCGCCTAAACTTTGTTTTTCCTTTGGTTTTCTGTTGTGTTCGTTGCATACGCTTTATATGTAATTGCTACAGTTGTGTTACAGTTGGCGCCGCGCCCTTTCTCACGGCGCGTTCAGCAATAAACCTCATGTGTTCATAGCATGAACTCGTGTCTTTCGTAGTTCTGTGTAAATGTCAGACAAGAACCTTGATCATAAACCCTAAGCCACAACATTTTTCACAAAAATACATCTGGGAAAGCCATATTTTGCAAAAAGTGACAAGTGACCCGTGCGGGACTCGAACTCACATTCTCTGAAAACATTTCGGATGCTCTACCAACTGAGCTGATGGATCAGTCGCTCCTCTCTCTTAGATGGGGCTCTGTGTGTAGTAGTGAGTTTGGCTAAACTCATCACCTAATTTGATTGTCTAAGGATCCTACAGCGTTCGCCAGGGAGTCGCATAGAAACCGCCAACTTAGGAATCGATATTTGAAATTATGACTCACCTTACCAAACGATGTATTATTTTTACCACAGAAAGGCGAAAATTCCGTTAAATGTTTTATTTTCTCACAGAAAGGCGAAAATTCTGTTCATGAAATGAGAAAAACAACTACTACTGCTACACTGCCGTTGATGATGATGATAACAAAAAACAATAGCAGCAGCAGCTGCAACAACGACGACAAATTCTGTTACTGACCTGAAATCGTGAAATCTGATCATCAGTTTTACTTTCCTTTGTCTGTTCGCTGCAAGGCTGGCTGAGTTCAGTGCGGGCCTGCATTAAATAAAGCAATACTCAGCTTATGAACATACTATGTAAATACCAACAGTGTTCCTAGATGTTTATATTATAAAATAAAATAATAAATAAAATAACTCAGCATGACGAAGACAGGAAATGTTTTTAAGTTATCACTGAATCAGTAGTACCTGTCTAAATGGGTTAAGCAAAGACAGGTGCGCACACATACACCAGTAAAGGCGATTTACACCAATGCTTGCCAAAATTGTGTGTAATATGTTGTCGTTGTTGTCAACACGAGACATTTTCTTCTCTCTATGGGGCGACGTCAAAAGTTCAATGTAGGATAAAAAACTTAATTCCCTTAGTTTCCCCCAACCCCCCCCCACCCCCCTAGAAATTTAATTGACTTATTGAACCTGTTGCCAGGCTCTATCTATGTAAAGCGAAGCTAAGGATCAGTCAATTTAGGGGTGAAATAAAGTAATGCATCGTTAAGGCCCCACTAGCTGTAACTCTTGAAATTTGTTGACGTCAAATTATCTACCTATTCTTTCCTCTCTGAAATCTACCCTCTGAAGAGATGAGCTTTTACTGCATTAGGAAACCATTCCTTTCAGAAACATTTGACATGTAATTAAAATTTTATTAACGGTCATTTTGATTTCCTGGTATTTTCAAAATTGGTAAATTAAAAAGGAATCAGAACATACAATGTCATAGTTGAAAACATTCACCCTTGTGGATTACAGTTTGGACTACGCTGTGCAGTTTATATGAAGATTTAAATGCAGATATGCATAGTATCAAGGGTTTTAGCTTTTCTGCATGGGGCTGTGATTTAATGTTTGGGCGAACATTTAATCGCAGTGTAATCTTTATCTTGTTCAAAATTGCATATATAGCCCCGGCAGTGTGTACACAGACCTAAATGACTACATTGTCACAAACTTATTTTAGTCTGAAAGTAAAATCATAAAAATAATGCTAAAAGATACAGCTAGTGGGGCTTAAGATTGGGAACACACTTTGTGTTTCATCCAATGTAAATACAACATACTAACAACAAACTTGAAGTTTATCAATGAATGAACAAGAACAACAACAATAAAGTCCAGGTTTCTCCTTCCAGAGGCATAAAAACTATCTCATCTGTCCTGGTGGTTGTAACAACTCAGTTCACACTGCTCCATTCAGGCGGACTACACATGCACCAGAAATGTAGCAAGATATAATTAAAAATAAATTCCGAGTGCAACCAGAAACAGTAGAGAAACTACCGTCTATGGTGCAACAGAAGCCAACAGCCTGCATTGTTTACACTAACTAGGCCAGGTGCAGCTCTGCACCGTGTTAAAACAACTCCCTCCGCTGGATTCAACACGAAAGTGTGCATTTCTGCTCTATTTTTTCAAAATATTCATTCCCCTGGCAATTTTACCTTAAATCGATTTGTAGGATAGAAACTTTTTAGGTCAAAACCCCCCACCCCCAAACTAAAAGAATTAAGTTTTTTATCCTTCATTGAACTTTTGATCTTCTCTCTAATTATCTGAAGTATTGATTTGAAAAAAATTACCGTCAGGTCCTCCTCTTCAAAGTCGCTAGTCTTGCGTTTAGGAATACGACCTCTTTCTGAAATTATCAAAATCGAGTAATTGTATTTTACTAGATCAATCTAACATTATATTATTATTATGACATCATGCCGTGTGTCTTTGATATTTTCATAGGGCAATTAGAGCCAAAATAATCGGTATGTGGGGAGTTTTAATAACAAAAAAGATATTCACAAACATTTTGCAAGATACGACCAAAAGTGTTATTCAACTTTCTCCGTGGCCGGTATGAGAAAGTGGTGCAGATACTAAACAGAAACTAGGACGGCCCATATAGATCTTAATCATAATCGAACACAGTGCTTTCAGCTCTACTCGTTCTACACGATATATTGACCATTTAGGTAGAATGCGATTCGGGGACACATATTCAGACCTCATTTTTTCTAATAGGCTACTTGTCGGGGCTCGTTTTAAAGCCCTTAGAGTAAGAAGAATTTTAATCGCCTTATTTTCACGGAAATCAGATTTTTTCTTAAAATCCCTTATCCCTTAAATTCCTACGGTCATTTTTAATTTCACATGTCTAAGGTATTTAAACGTCAAAGTTAACATCTTATTGTTGTTCAGCATTACTTTTTTTGCATATTTTCTTTCTGTTGTGGAAGACTGGCCTTATGTTTGTGATATATGTTTCACTTAGAACATTTATTCGATTGAAGGGAAACATCAACATTCAGCTTTTCTACACGGGGAATGTTCATCTTCATCCGATGTATTTTCGGAACTACTTGAAATCTAACTCAATAGATTAAGAAACTTTTCACCAGATATTATCGCTGTACAGCGGGTTTTTGTAATACCTATATTCATGTCCTTTTTGGTAACATTACAAACAAGCCTTAAAGGGGCTGTTATTCTCTTTTACCTACAAACAATTGACCAAGCTGATAATTAATTCAATGCTATACTATTTAAATACTCATTATCAAAATAAACTCATGCGTCAATATGGGATTGAGGACAGTCCCTTTATATAATTTTCACGCATGTGCATTGTAAATATTGTCTCATGGTTCCTGTTTCACTACTCTTAAATTCTTTTTCCTGCTTTCTCCCGCAATAGCAGAGTGGGCAATCGCTATTTGGATTGACATGTTTGAAATTTATATGCTTCTTGTCAGTCATAGACAGAAAAGAGTAATTTCCGGGACAGGCCAATCATTCCTCTTTCAAGTGTGTTAATATGATTGATTGATTTTATGGTTGTCTCGAAAGTTGTTGCTGGAATTCGCACTTTAAAGAGTGTTGCAGTCTAAAGTCGCTTAAAAGAAGAGGAACTTGATACGGCTGAAAAAGCTTCCAAGGAAAATACCCGGCGCGGGCTCTTAGACTGCAGACGTCCAAAACTTTTCTGTATCTCAGTCCTTTTGAAGTAGGATAGTCTATTTAAGGTAATATGCGCCTCGAAAATGCAAGACTTTAATTTTTGTCCAAATTTTCCTTAAAGAATATTTCAATCATTCTCTTTCAAAATCAAGAATAGAAACTGGGGTCACCGTGCAAACTTGGGAACTAGAAAAACAAATTACTCAAGATTTACCGATATTTGAAATGCAAAATGGCCGTGTTAACTCTATGGAGAAAATGAACCCCAACAAGTGGTAGGTCAGAAAAGAATTGAAAAAGATTGAGAGTCTGAATATCTGTCCCCGAGGTGTATTCTACCTTAAGAGTCAGTGTCGCACAGTGTTCAAAATCATCGATATTTTCCAACAGCCCTTAGTCAAAACTTTTCATTTGCCCTCAACATTAAGTGAAGGATTTGCACTGCTCATATCGTAGCCAGTATCTATTACCGGTATTTTCTAACAAATCTCTACAACATGAACTAGTTCACTTTGATGCGAGCAACTGCTCCCGAGAAAGGTGTAAGCGAAGTCTTTAGGTGTTAAATACAACGCTAGCTAATATTTTATGCATTACTCTAGTACGAACGATTACCTGATTTTGACTATGCTTCTTGTATGCTAATGGAATAAGAGTTATTCATTCAGATCAGGATAGTGTAATACCCGCCGACAACGACAACCAGGAACAATATGCGTACCGGGACGATCACGAACCAAACTACCACAAGAGCACGTCACATGACAATAGCATTGTAGCATCTGTTCTATTCTCCGAACAGTTGATGCAAGGATATTGTTTCCAAAAATTCAGTATTCGAATTAATTCTTTTTCCACTGCTGCCAATGAAGAGAGTCAGCTTACAACAGAAGTCTTGGCACTATTACAACTTTACATAACATTTAAATTCTTGAATATTAAAAACAACTTGAGTAATATATCTCATCGATCTATATAGCTTACCTTTCTCAATTTCCCGTTCCATTGTGGCTTTCCTCAAAGTCTGTAGTGAAATCTTGCTTTATCAGTGGCGCAGCTTACTGAAATATACAAACAAAGAGATTAAAGACGTTGTAGTAAACAGAGTGTAAATATATCCTGAGAGTACCACGGCTACTGTACACTCATCACTGCCATAACAACAGTTGGTATGAGCATCGAACTAACATAATTTTTCTTTGGGCGTACGTATTTGTTGAACTACATATCATGGGAAATGATTGCCTATTGCTTACAAACATCACAATTGTAAACTTAACAACTTCGAAGTTGGTCAAAGCAAAATGCATAATGTAATCCAATAATGCACAATCTTCATCGGGGAGTCTCATACCCAGTAAAATAATGATTTTACTTTTCGCCAGCATTGCCACCGTCAAGATGATTTTAACAGCAAGTGCAGCTACGTACTATGACTTCTAAAGGTTTCATGCAGTATGAACAAGTACATACATGGTATCCTTTCAAACATTACAAGTAGCACTCACACAAATTGCTACAGGTGCGCATACAGCACCTGATATATTTGTTGATCATAGGGAACTTTTGATAGTGAGGGAACCATTATTATTACGGTTTTGGGGTCGGAGGAATATGACAGGGGCCACTCAAAATATTGACTACTTCAAGGGGGCGGTTATTCAAAATGTAGAGAAAGAAAGAGGCTTACTCAATTTTTTTGTGCGAAATAAACTGAAACACCTCTTAGATTGCACAACTGCACAAGTCAATATTTCTAAAAAAAATTGATGCGAGAGGTGGATACACCCCGTCTCGTGCTTTCCACTCTTTGGGTGTTCTAACACTTTTACTAGTAAAAGAAAAATTGAAAACACCTCTCAGATTGCACCATACTGCACCATTGCTCACATCAATTCTTCAAATTTTTCACAGGATCTAGGACAAAACTGAACTGTTTTGAATTCATCCTTTATTATCACAGAAACATATATTTTCATTGACTTCAGTTCAATAACCATTTTGAAAACCAACGTGACCATACCATATTCAGGCTGTACATTAAAAGCTGGCAGTTGGAGAAATAACACACGAAGGTCACATATTTTGCATTCCTGCACATTCTTTGGTCTTCAATTTCTTGCAAACTGAGAACTGTTTTTAAAAAATGTCTTGACATTTTTTGTTGTTAAATATTGTGACTCAAACACTGATCTTGCAAAAATGTAATAAAAATATCATTGTTCAATGTTATTTTCAAACAATCTTACCGAGTGCAAAATAAATTGAAACACTTCTCAAATTGCACTATTACACACATCCATTCCTCAAAATTTTCAAAGCTTGCGTGTTTCTACGCATATTGCAGTTTCTGTAAATTGAAACTGTTGTCATAAGTTTGTAATTTCACTGAGAAATTTATGATTAACATTATGAAAAATATTCACCACAGATTAACTTCAAAGGTCATTATGTATGCGAATATGTAATTAGCTGAAATAAAAACACTATATTTCTATGACTGCTGTCATTGTATCACCACTTTATATAGCACGTGTATTTGCCTTTGGTAAAGTCCTTCAAGCTATTTATGCCAAACTGTGAAAGTTCATTAGGTATGCAAATTAGCTGACATGAAAATGCAAAATGGTCATATTGGTTTCATAAACGTTTGTAAGTCTTTACAGTCCTAATTTGGAAAGTTATGAGATAAATAGGGAAATTAGTAAGTAGCTGGTGTTAAAATTCCCAAACGAACTGCAAAAAATATTTTATGAGTATCTTCAATGTACATAGCATGTTTTGGTAGCTTTGATCATGTCTATCCAGATATATATCCCTCGTTAGAAAATTGCATTAAATATGAAAATGAGTTATTTGTTTCCCTAAAAACACGTTTTCCAGGGATGTTATTCATATATCATATTATCTAGCAATTTACATAGCAAATTTCGTCAATTCCGATCGCGTCAATCCAGACATATCCATGTATCCCTAATTAGGAAATTTCATTATATATGTAAATTAGCAATTTGCGAATTTGCCATCCTTAAGTATCTTTTACCGCTGACATATCAGTTCTTGCCATTTGCAAATTTAATATCCCATTCTGATCCAATGGGCCGTTCTTGAGATACCGCGCCAACAGACAGACGACCGATGTTTTAATTCAAAACCACACTGACATCCGCCGTCGAGCAGTCATAACATAACCCCTCTCATCAACAAGGTCAAAACCAGGGTGACGCCATTCCTGGGCCGAAGAAAGTGACCAGACCGTAATCCATAGATTTTCACAAATCCACCGTTTGAATTTTAAGAGAATGGTTTAACTTCCCTTGACAAGTATTAAGACTGGACAATTTTCATCTTGCAGAATGCACTGTTTCAAAACAAAAATGGCGTCTCTTCAAACCTGCCTCTTTGTAAAAGCAATTAATCAGTCTAGGATAGAAACTCCCGACCTCTGTGATAATATTTCTTCAACAGATGTCACACACATAGTTTACATAACATATCAAAAGTCAAGTCTTAATCTACCATGGTCATATTACAAAGTTACTTGTTTGCGAGAATCATCAGCTTTTTACGCGATTCATTCAATGACAGTTTGCCACGTATCTGCAAGGAATCGCCATTGTGTCTAAATGTACGTCCTACGCACTTAAATGAATAAGCTTGTAAAGGCACCCCATCCTGTTTGAAAATGAACAACGTTAATGTTTAGTTCAACATAAAGTATCTCACTAAAACAAAAAAAATATGTCGAAATGTTAGTCAGATTGTACTTACACAAATATAATGGCAGAGTTGACTGTGCTGAAGTGGCACGTGATTTCTAGTGTTAATCTGATTGGTCTTCAACAATCCTATGCCACATGTATACTACTTCACAGTAGGCTATCTTCGTTTACACTTAATGTTATGACCGATGGTTTGAGCATTTTTATCACTGATCAACTCCTCAGTAATGATTCCGATTCATAGTTCACTTGATTGTTTCAATCCATCTTTGTCTATAAGTGAAAGTGTTTAAAATCAGACACTCGAGACTGGTCATTGTCGACCAGAGTACCAAGACAAAAGCTATCAAATTTTATTTTTTTTTAAATAGTAAGTGCGCACGATTACATGTTTATTTTGCATAGAGAATAAAAAAAATTATGCTGGGTTAATAGTTGAGTTGTGATTTGCACTGATCAGGGTACACTGATGTAAAGTGATTGGTTTCACAAGCACAACTTATTAAAAATGGTTCCGATTGCTGAGGACGAAACCGCCGATGAAGTATGTAGTTAGTCTACCCACAGACAATGGTATCCTTTTGGAGAATAGGACAAAGAGCTATTCAACTTGCATTATTTTTACACTATTTATAAAAAAACAATAATTTCTTACACTTTTAAATGTTGATGAATTGGCAACTCACTAGGGCACTACCGAGAAAACAAGGGTATGGCCTAAGAAATGACCTTGACAGAATGTAATCAGATACAAGAATGTAGGAGCAGACGCCGTCACAGGTAACTGTATACGCTCTTTCAATCACGTGTGTCAGCTGAAATGAATTCAAAACTTATCAGTATTTACGATATTAAACAACATTTTTATTTCACTTATAGTCAAAGTTTGCAGGTATTTGTCCTGTTTATGTAAAGAAGTAAAACGAGGGCAACTTCACAATAGTAAATAAGACCCAAAACGTCATCCTTGTATTTGTTTAAGGTAGCGCTGTACCCTACACGGCGTATTTTGCTCAAAATCGCTTGGTTTTCTTTCAAATGTTCATTCAAATTTAATTGATTTATGGCCCAAGATTAAAATATACCTTTTATCTTGTCAAGCAGTCGTAAATTGCTGGATAAGGAAGTGTTGATTTATGCAAATGAATGCAAATCACTCTATTTCCAAACTTCTCTTTACTCCAAATAACAAGCCGTAACATATCATTCGCTAGGGGCAGTGCTTAGAAAGAGCATTTAATATATCTCACAATAGCATGAATTGCCATCGAGGAAATAAGGAGCAGCTCGGTAGGTGCAGCAAGGGTCGAAGGTCGTAGGTCGAATGATAAAGGAAGCATGACATACAATGGTCGCATTGAAGTCGTAGAAATGTATGGATGGAAAATTCTGTAGACATCTATTTCCGATAGGGGAAAGTTGCACTTAGGCTCTATATTGTAGGGAGTCAGAAAGGACTCAAACCTTCATACGTATCAACTTTCAGAGAAAGCCAAGACGAAGAAACATATGTCAAAATAACGAAAACTGATGGAAATGAATGAAAGGTATTCAGATAACGCATAGACACAAACAGACAGAATACTCTCACAGAGATAGATAGATAGATAGATAGATAGATAGATAGATAGATAGATAGATAGATAGATAGATAGATAGATGGATAGATGGATAGATAGATCATTATACAGTTTAAGAAGTAATTTTATCTGTCCGCAAACGTTCATACAGCGCCACATGCGGTAAAGGTCATGCCCCAGGCTGACCCTTTTTTGCCCCAGACAGTACTCCAAGTAAGACTGCCATTTCTACCGCTCTAACTCAATTAAGCTTTTAAAACAAACGGTGGCTATATTACTATTTTGTCAAAACACATCAATCATCACTTTCATCGTTGTGCTGGTAGACACAATTGTCCCCGAGGTTGTCTTTCATCCACTTAAGCGATGTATTCACTGTTTTCATTCAGTTTGTGTGCGCTGTGTGATAGCGAGTGTGTGGGTGCATACGTTTCTTGAACTTTACAGCGCCAGATGGAAATGTTTCTGAGAATCAAAAGAACACTACTTCAATGGACAATTATACAGTACTGTTCTATGGTTTCATTCATTTTGACCTAGAAAATATGAATCTTTTTCTCCTCTCCTGCCCGAAGTATGTGGAATACCAAAGTGGTAGCGTAGCCTACACAACTTATTGTTTACAATATACTATCATTTTTGACAGATCAATTCTTGTCCAGGCTAAAATTTAGTTGTAAAAAACAATATGAGAAAAAAGGCACCCCAAAATAAAAGCGAAATGTTGCTTGTCCTTCGGTCGATTCAAAAATGATGCGGTCATGTGAATTTCTTTTTTTCAAACATAGCCGTCATAACAATAAAATAGCTGCCACTGAAATAAACCAACCTGAGGAACATTTCAGAACATTTAAATTTATTGGATATATCAACTGATAATGACATTAATTCATCTTCACATATTATTTTGCTGCTAGTTCTCTTTTCATAATGCAGTGTACATTGGTGTAGTTAATGCATCCTGGGTTTGACACCCTCGTTTTAAAAAAAACAGTCGCATGTTTTCACATGATGCGTGCCATGACGGGAGACAAAACACTTTTTCAGTCATAAGCTTACGGCTAGTTTTCAATCGGATTCGAACCCACAACATGCGGCATCAGTCGCCTAGCTGAGAGGCCACAGAGAGAACCGCTCGGCTAAATCTCCACTCCCCCCAATGAAAAACATCGGAAAAAATTACTAGACAGCAGTTTTATTGGGAAGTAGTAAAAGAACAATACAATGAATAACGTGGGGTGAGTTTTAAAAGCAGTTTTAATAGAAGGCAGTAGTTGTAAAAGAAACGGTGCTGTAATTTACAAATACAAGATATATCAAAATTTCATTGAAGTTCAAGTATGCTTAAAAGTCAATCGACCGAATACTATGCTCAAAATTCAAGTGAAGAATGCTGCTGATTCTGAATGATGAGTATTGTAGACCCACAAAATGTCACGCATTGCAATATTTTTTTCAGTCTGCCACTTAATTGAATAACATAAAGCATGACTATCATTCGATGCAAACGAAACTTCCTGCTTTTTTTTATCAATGAATGTTGAACCTTGAAAGCGAATCGTCATTATTTACAGACCGAGATTCGAAGGAATGGGGTGGGAGTCACTCTCAAATGGTGACCAGTAGGGGCACTCAAAAAGTGATAAACAAAGATAAGGTTTACGTTAAACTATTCTTGGGACTAGCATTCACCAGATATGAACTGTAAATGCCCACGTGTTTCATTATATATTGCAGTTATTTGTAAATTTGAACCTTTGCCACATGTTTGCAACTTCATTGAAAGTATTAACATCAACATAATGAACAACCACAGATTAACTCTATAGGTCATTAAGTATTCAAATATACAATTAGCTGAAATAAAAATAATTAATTTCTTTGACTGCTGTCATTGTATCACCACTTTACATAGCAAGTGTAATTGCCTTTGGTCAAGTCCTTCAAACTATATTTTCCAAACTTTGAAAGCTCATTAGATATGCAAACTATAAATTAGCTGACATGAAAACTTAAGTGCGAAATTACTTCCAATATTGGTATAATCTTGAATATAAATCATCAATGTACATAGCATGTTATGCCAACTTTGATCAAATAAATCCAAGTATATATCCCTAATCAGGAATGTTCATTAAATACACAAATTAGGAATTGGCTGAAGCAAAATTGCTTAATGCCTTTCAATAACGTTAGCCTACATAATAGTATCTTTAATGTACATAGCAAGTTTCATCAATATTGGTCATGTAAATTCAAATATATATCCCTAATTTCAAAAGTTTATTAAATATGCAAATAAGGAATTGGCTAAAGTTCAAATGCTTAATGACTTTCAATAATGTTCTATCATAGTATCTTTAATGTACATAGCCAGTTTCATCAACTGTGGTCTCGTTAATTCAGATCAATATCCCTAATTAGGAAAGTTCGTAAAATATGCAAATTAGGAATTGGCAGATGTAAAAATGCTTAATGACATTTAATAATGTTCTATCATAGTATCTTTAATGTACAGAGCAAGTTTTATCAATTTTGGTCTTGTAACTTCAAATATATATCCTTAATTTCAAAAGGTCATTAAATATGCAAATTAGGATTTGGATGAAGTAAAAATGCTTAATGACTGTCAATAATGTTAAATCATAGTATCTTCAATATGCATACCAAGTTTCGTCAATTTTGATCGAGTATACTCCTAATTAGGAAATTTCATTAAACATGCAAATTAGTAATTATCTTTCACGTCACCCCTTAATATCTTTCAAAGCTGATATATCTTGGTGTGATCAACATTTGTAGCAAATCTCATCAAATTATGTGCAGTCGTTGTCAATATATATCAGTTTTTTCTAAAATCATTAATTATGCAAATGAGCAAAAAGTAAGCAAGCCACACCCACCAAAACTAATCAGTTCTTGCCATTTGCAAACTAAATCTATGTACCAGATTTGATTCTGATCTGATGAGCCGTTTTTGAGATATTGAGTACACAGACAGACAGACACACAGACAGACAGACATCGCTGCGACATATGCTCACGTGTGTCAACACGTGAGCAATCAAAATATCACCATACTGCGTCATAGTGACGCCAAATTCTCCAAATTCTCAAAAGTTTCTGAATCAGTAGAACTATCCTGACACCACCCATACTTCAGTACATCAGACACACTCACTTAGGCTAATAGTGCAGTTATTATATAAACAATGCACCTGGTTTCAAAATGTCCCTTTATTTTTGCAGTGATATGCTTGTCTTTGTTTCTTGGCAATGCTAGATGATACTGTGAGAGCTTAAAATGTGCAGATCTGGTATATATAAATATGAAAAACATTAAATTTTACGAAACCATGATTCATGCAAAGCTTCAAAGACGCCCTCTCGCTAGACTTAGTTGTTCAAGATAGCACCAAATGACACCATCTAACATTATATTTCAACAGTTTTTCAACTAAAGATGGGGACTCCCTTTACTAGCCTTCGATCCCTGTGTGGTTATTCCTTCGAATCTGCTTGCTTTTAAAACTTAAGCCAGATGTCTTTATGTTTAGAAACACTCATGTTAACTTATAAACTCATCATTTGCTAAAACTCTATCCCTGTGACCTGTAGCCACAGAGTAAATGGTTATAGAAAATAAAAGAAAAATAGATATTTCCATGAGAGAAAATGCCAAGAGAGTTTGACCGGTTGACCTCGCTGTTAATTTTATGCAGGAAATTACAATAACAATGCTTGGTCGAATGACGCAGTGCCTTGAGGGTGGGATCACCAGTGGTATATGGGGAGGAGTACCTTCCGATGGTGATAAGTGGTGCAGATTACCGTCGCCTAGGTGACTAGCGCATACGCGTGCCAAAGACACCTATGGTTGATTTCCTGTTGACCAGTCGGATGGCAGAGTTGCAAATACCTGGACTGAACCATTTGGTTTTTTGTGGTGTCGGTGGTACTTTGACAATATAAGTAAAGATGCACATATATTGAGTTTATTGTCTTGTTTATGAGCGGCCAGTATTTCCAACAGCATAAATTATGTGCATTTGCCCTTGAAGGAATAAATAATTTTCGAATAAAACATCGCGAATGTAACTACATTCCTTAAGCTCGACGTACACTTAAGTGCCCCAAAGAACCATGAAATCGCCCGACTTTCGATTGAAGAGATGAGTTTTGCCAAACCGCGTATACAGAAAAAGTGGCAGATGACTTTATTTTTAGAATCATAGACAGTATAGCGAGATGTAAAAAAATGTGAAACAGGCTCCCCACCTGACTATCCTAAATGTTTTTGTGTCGAGTTTGTGTTTGATTCGTTTCGAAAATGTGTTCCTACATTCTTATCCGATTGTTTGTGTTAATGAAATGTTTGCTTCGCTTTGGATATTTGTAGAGAAGTTCGGATTAGTGTGTACGGTAATGTTTTGTTTGTGTGGGGAAAGCTTATGGCGAGACGCAGCCGGACCTATGTTGTTACAAAAGTTGATAGAGTCGCCCTTTGACGCTTGCGTTTCGAAACCCGAGTGTGGTTTCTCATCAGTCGCAGTGTAGATTCTTTCCTTAGTTTGTGTTTGTGAAAATTTATTTTAATGCATTTTAGTGGTCTTGCTTTCCGATTAGCGAGGCAAGTATATAAATTTAGTCACGTTGTGAGTCCGTTTGGTGGTTCGGTTTGTTTGTTCTATATTTCTTTACTTCGGTAAATTTTGTTTTGACTGGTGTGTCTTTTAGATTTTTGCGGAGGTTTGTGAATTTTTAGGCAATAAGTACCACTGCGGGGTACGGATTTTATGTTTATTGGATCAAGATACTTACAAGTATCCTGTTGATGTACTTGTTCTCGTACATTTTAATTAATAGTTCGTTTACTTTGTTTACTGTTTGTTCTGGCTTGTTGTGTATAATACTGAGTGTTACGTAATTGCCTTTCGCATTCGAGTACGTAATCGTTTGTGTTGACAATAACGAAAAACCGACCCTTGTCGAAGGGTTTTATTTTCCCAAAATTTGTCCAATGTTTGCAAGCTGGTTTATCGCGATTCTTTTGGCACGCGACATGTTTTGTTTCCTTGTTTGAAAGGGTATCTCTAGAAGTGCGAGTTTAGAAGCTTCAGATAGCTTTCAAGTTTTTGTTTTTTTGTTGTTCGTGGAGTCCAATTTGACTTTTCTTTGAATTGGTGTTGTTGCGATTGTTTGTGTCTCACGATGTAGCGTAGTCACATTATACGACTTTATTTGTTGAAATCCTGAGGTGGTTTTATTTTGTTTGGTTTTGTTGGTGTCCGAATGAATTTTAAGGCTTTTGCCTAGTACTATTTTTCGGAGTTTCATAGTTTGAGCGATGATAGGTTGTTGTTGAATTTCATGTTGTTGTCGGCTTTTCTTTGGAAATAGCTGATTTATTTCCACGGCCATGTTTTCTGTTACGTTACTGTGATTGTTTATTTTGTATTTAATGTTGTGTTTCAGTTGTTTGTTATGTGTACGATTTTTGGTTTGTTATGTGTACGATTTTTGTTATTTCTTTTAAGTGTTTGTGTGTTTCTATGTCATTTTATCGTATTTTTTGGTAGTTCCCTTTTTGGAGTATTTGGTGGCCCTGAAAAGGCCCGCATGTTTGGGTTTTTGTTAGCGCTTGGCGCATTTGTTTTGGCGATGAGCCTAGCTTTTTTATGCTTCTTTTCGCTGATTCGATGTGCTTGGTGAGTAGGTGTTTGCCGCCTTCTTGTCACTGTGTGTGCGTACATGGACAATCTGCATAGCCCTTGAATGTGGTCTCGATTTTGATCAAACTTACAATTTAGGAGTATATATCAAAACTGATAAATGATTTATGTGATTACTGTAGCTATAGATAGGCTACATTCAGGACGGGCAGCGACGGGCAGTAATTAGTAGGCAAAACAGGTGGTTTTCACCGTGGGCAGAATTCGGTGCAATGATACTGAACATTAATAGTAAGCCTGTCACCTTGTAGGTAATGCTGTAGGTGAAACAAGGACTTCAAACGCACAATGGTACAAACAACACCACAAGTGAAACGTACACATAGAAATACACGCGTTCCTACGTTGTGCCCACCCGGGCCACGCGATTAAAATATGACTGATACTGCTGGATAGTGTTAATTGGGTCGGTAAACAGTCAATTAATAGTTTAATTGACTACCTGGGTGATTGGCAGGTCGTGTCCAACGACGCATATGCAAAGCAGGCCAAAAGACAAAAGCCCCCAAAGTTATTGACAGCTGGCCAGGGGTCACCATGAATACGTAATGAAGCTTCACTACGCAGAAACTGCGTAGTCAAGCCCTTCTTAACCGGTCAAACTCTCTGGCATTTTCCGGCATGTCGACAAAGTAAAGTTGATCAATAAAAAGACTGAGAATGAGTATTACAATCAGGTTACATAAAAAGAAACAACACAGTGGTGTTTATAAAGGAATTCAGTCTACTTAAATCAATTTTAAATATATATGCATGCCTATACTTTAACAAACACGCTTAGCGCTTTATGATCTTCAAAACTGTAGCTACTCTTGAAAATTTAAATGTACATTAACTGGTTTGAATCCGGTAGAATTATTTGAAGGCATCTGTTGTATTATTTACGCATGAAATTAATACTGACAACATAAAACGTCGATTTTTGAATTAATAAGTTAAATAAAGAAAGTTTTTTCGACACTTTTGCCTAAAAACTATGCTATTTTTCTTTTACATACGGATTATGTAGCCACAAAATATGTCGTACCGTCAACTCTAAATCAACAGAGGTATGTTTTGGACAAAGTTCATCTTATAGATATCCGGAAATCAACTAGATACTTCGGTTGGTGGGAAGACTGCTTGCTTTGTTAAAGCGTTGTACAGCAGACCCAAACCAGCCCTAAGATAGAACTTATAAACAAGATGTTCCAAGCTGAGTAACCGGCCAGCAACGAAGATGACGGAAAACGATGTCACAGACACTTGCACTCAGCTAATAAACAAGTTGTCAGAAAGTTACTTGGACTGCGATACCATGGTCATATTTTGATTTGGATAGATCGAGTGATCTCCTCAAGCAAAATCAGTTCTGGAATGTATTGCCAAGAAATGTAAGATTACAAATTCCAGAATTTTATGTAAGCATGGTACAGCGCCAGTCAAAATGTCAAAAACAAGAACGTGTTGTGTGTATGGTCTAAAAAGTATAACGTCTTCTATAAGTCATTAACAGAAACAGAAGATGAAGATTATGGAGTATGGAAAGATTTTAATTTCAGTCATCTTTCTAAATTGTCTTTAAAGGTTTTTTACTCACTCTTTGCGAAGAAGAATTTTATTCACATTGATAAATTAACAAAATGGTATACATCGCTACAAGTGGCTTATTTGAACAGCGACAAAAACACTGTTGTCATTTGGAAAAATGTCAACAACATTACGAAAGAGTTTAAAATTACGTGAGTTTCAGTGGAAGTTACTCCATAGATTTCTACCTTGTAACAAGTATCTTTTTTACTGGAAAAAAAGTAGATTCTATGTGCTGCAAGTTTTGCTCTGGTGTTGAATCTTTAGAACACAGATTTCTTGAATGTGCCTTAGCAAAAAATCTCTGGCATAACGTTTCTAGAATTTTAAGTGGTTACCTTCAACACTGTGTGAAATTATCAAATGATGAAATAATTTTTAATTATGATTTGAGTCAAAGCAGATCGATGATGTATCTTTTGTGGTCAATCTCTTAATTTTGCTTGGCAAGTGGTCAATCCACAAATATTGGGTGACAGATTCCAAATCCCTGTAAATGTTATTTTAAAGAACGAAATGATTCTCAGATATAAAGTCGAAAAAGAGTTAAGACCAGGATCTGTACACCTGGATGAAATGCGTAAAATAATTAGTGTTATGTAATCTTTAATGTAAAAAAGTCCAACGTACTGTTGTTTGCTTTCTAATAATCGATTAATTTCAATGGAGTATCCTTAATAACAGATAAAAAAAAGGATATTCGCACCAAGGAAGAAAAAAAAACGAGTTGTCAGAAAGTTTCAGTGATGTTATTCATCGTGTTTGAAATCAAGTTTGAAATCGTGTTTGAAATCATTTAACAGTTTTGAATAGGCAAACTACTCTGGCGACGCCATACTGGCAGGAGCAGGTTGCCTATCGTTTGCTACAACTTCAAAAAGGCGTTCTGGAAAAATCCTGGACATAATTTCTTTCTGTACTTCGTCCTTAGCCTGCAGTTTGACATTGTTCATTATACTTGTCAGAGCGACGCCCTGTTCGAAAGCGCTGCGCAGAGCACCCTTTCTGAACAAACCTCTCGTATGGACTGCAACCAGATGTCCCTGAGGATTAAACACGGGGGATCCCGATGATCCCTCAAACATGCTAGTATCATAAGGTATGTGATCTTCAGAGAGAGCACGTCGCGCCTGCTTCTCATCAATACTTTCTAGTTTGAAGTATACGGGGATGTGTTTAAGTTTTTTCAACATTAACGAGCATCGGGGGTCTATTTGTAGAACGCGACCTCCTGGATGTCCGATTATGTTCAGGGCAGACTTGTCCTTAGGGAAGCAATTTATCCGTTCTGCCAATGCGGGAAATTTATCAGCACTTTGCCCATCATCTGTGTCCATTCTGTCCTCCAACTCTACCTCTAGTATTACATAATCTAATTCATCAATTGGGCTCGAAAAGTGGATCAGAAATCCACTATTTTTCCGTTTGAAAGAATACTTTTGGCTGTGTTTTTGACTATCAATAGTACCATTCGTGTAATTGAAACAGATTTTTACTGGATCAACTCCGGCTTTTCTGTCGATGTCATTGATGACATGATTGTTTGTCAAAACGTACGGAAATTTTAGACAAAATCCAGTGCCTATCCCGCTCTTTTCTCCATCTCTGTCGATATAGATAATACCCGTGAATTTCTGATACATGTTGATCGTTGCCACCGACAGAGTTTCATTGGTTGAACTGAAGTGTTTTGCCAATAGTTTCATGACGGACTTATCATTCCACTTTCCGTCATTCGAAAAATCTAGGCTCTTGTATGACTCAGATATGATCGGGCACATATCCTCGACCTTCTTATAAGCTATAAAAAGAGGAAAGAATAATACTTTATTTTTTCATAGCTTTGAGATATTGATTCACATCGAGTGCATGCCTAATTTTTAGTTCTGTCGATTTAAAGTGGTTTAATTTGTGGAGCTGATAACCTAATCCATGAATTTTGTTTGTTTAATAGCTACAACAGAAGGTTGTTGCTATAGGGAAAGTCAGTATGAAAGCCTGGTGTGCCTATTGAAATGCTTACGAAGGGGTTATTGGTTGAATTCGTTTAGTTTACCTATATTAAACATCTTGATTCTAGTTGGTATTTGGAAATATAGCAAAACACAAAAATGTCTTTGTCTCCATGATATTGTGAAAAATTGATTCAGAGGAAACATAGTGGAGGAACGAATTGATAAAGGAGGGTATGCTAAACTTTCACGTCCACCTCTCCTTTATGTATCACACTTACTTGGTTTCATGACAAAACCTAATTCTCTCTACTAGTACTGTCGCTAATAAAAGCCTGCCCTTTCCCGATTTCTGTAGGCTATTCATCGATCTCTGTTGCTGAACCCAACAATCAGTTGAACCCTACTCTCTACAAATGGTTCCGTGGGGGGGGATATACACACCAAGTAACCCTTAGGGCAACAGTATTATTAATAATGTATGCATTCATTGGTATGTTGTTAGTATCACTCAGACATTATGGGTTAGACTTAGCCGTATAAGTTCACTTGAAACATCTTTCAAAACATGCTTGATCCAACAACCGATGATTTGATCTTGGTAATGAAATCAAAGAATTGAGTACAGATGCGTTAGAAACATGGTGTTTGTGTAGGTACGTGTCTCTCTATATGTCCTTTCTTTTCTCCTTCCACCGTGTTTTTCAGAAAACCCAAATCACATTTGCAAATAGATATCACACTGAAGTAATGATATGCTTGCATATCTCTCTCTCTCTCTCTCTCTCTCTCTCTCTCTCTCTCTCTCTCTCTCTCTCTCTCCGCATAATCTTAAGGTCAACAATTTACCAAACTTTACTTCTATAACAGAAAACGATTTTAAAGGTCATTGTCAATTTACATTTATTTTATTTTAAAAACCGTGTCTTATCATTTTCTCCTGTCATAACATCTGCTTTACATTCAAGTGATTGGCTGCCTTATCGTCACGCACCTCTTCATTTATCATTCTTCGAGTTAGATATGGTTCGATGGTATATCCCGGATGTTGTTTCCCTCTTCCTTGCCCAGCTCCTCTTCTCATATTACCCTATAGATAAAATAAGACATGAAAGGGCCATTACCTGTTTTAAGGTACAAAAAGGCGCCTCAGTAACAGATATCAGGACTCTCTAACTTTTGCAATTCGTTTTGTTATATACCACTTGTGGGGGCTCATTTTTAAATTCTTGGTGTAAAAACACAATCCACAGTCTTCATTTTGCGAACATCAATTTTTTCCTGCATATAGAGTTAACACAGAAATGGCGGCCATTTTTAATTTCCAACATCGGTAAATCTGGGGTAATTTTATTCTTTTGTACGAAAATTTGCACGGTGATCCCTGGGTTATATTCATGATTTTGAATGAGAATGGTTTGAAGATATCTTGGCGAAAGTTTGAGTCAAAGTCTAAATCATCCACTTTCGAGATGCATTCTTCAACAACGCGCATACAGACAATAACTACCAAAGAATGTCAATAACAGTGATAGATGTAAACAACTCGATGCGGACACTGCGAAAAATTGATCGTAAAAATTGATCGCAAATGACACTATTCGAGAAATAATCTCAATAATTAAAGTAAAAATCACAATGATATAAACTCTCATAACATTTAGTCCAGCAGCAATTAACAGTCTGGTGGAACATGAAAACGACGTCGTAGTGACTATGCATGCACATGAGACACAATACCACACTCTCATATTTAAGGCAATGCAAAGCCTTTTAAAATACGGGAAATAGCTTCAAGATGGTACAAAACAGACTTGCTCCATCCTTCATGTTACTCTTTACGGTTAACCACGAGCAGATTGAGTTGCAATTGAGTGAAATTTACTTCAGAGTAGAAAGTCAAGAGATACCAATGATCAACATATTTGTATAGTGATAACCTGCGGGCGCTCATGGAGTGATCGGTGTGCTTGATTGACCAACGGATCGCGTACCCTTTGGTCTGCAGCTGCACTGTAACACCTTAGATTAGATTTCAAAGCACGTAGCCTACATGACCGCTTTATTATTAGGTCAGACAACACCCCATGAAAGTTAAGTTTATGTGTTTACCCCTCTAAAACATTTCCATGGAGCTTATATACATCAGAATTGACTGTAATCGCAGACTTGAATCAAGTGTATGTTTGAGGGAAGTTGCATTGAAAACCGCAGCAGCTTGGTTTGCTATCAGTATAGGCTTGTAAACCAACGGTCTGCACAGAAAAAAGCGGTCAGGAGAATAGCTACCAGATTGTCAACAGATGCTTGATACCTTTGCCCCGCTTATAAATACAGTAGTCAGTATATTGCCGTATGGTTAATCAGCATTTTTGCAACGAAGGCTTGTCGATAGTCTTGAGTGAAACGGCTCACGTTGAATGTCATTCTGTAATGGCGACACCACTGACCTATGGAGAGTCGTGGGTCATAGGTCAAACAACAAGACAAAAGCACAGAGTACAGTAGTAGAATTAAAGTCATAAGAGAGTAATAAAGAAGGGAAATAAAGTGTATGTTTATTTCGATGGAAATGGTGATACTTAATACGCTACGTATTATCGAGTTAGAGTGACCATAAACAAATAAAAGATCACACATACTGAATTTCTAAGTAACTGGCTTATAGTAAACAAAAAACGAAAGCTGTAAAAAACTTGAATGGATCAAAATGAAAGGCAACCAAGGCAGGCGACTACCAAGCTTAGATAGTCAAGATGAAAGCCACCCACCCAATGATTTTCATGTAAAATGCAGGGAAATATGAATGTAATGTTCTCATTGTCTTATAAAACTCGTACTGTCTGTGTACAAGCAGTAATGATTTCGACAAACTTTATTCAAACAGGTATTTCACCGTGCTCGAGTAGAATATAACTGGTACTATTTGCTTCTTTACACAAGACATTTTGACACTGCAGGTTTCGGAATGCTTCCGATAATCATGCATCGTGATTACTAGGTGAGTAATCTACCAATATCTAAAAGTCGTCCACGTTAAGGAATGTTTTGGAAAATCTACACTGAAGGGACATGACAGCCTTTTGATAATCGTAGTCATTCCCGTGTATTTGAAGACCGAATTTTGATAAGAGAAAAGTGAGCTAGCTTAAATCCAAGGGTGATGTAAATCTGCAAGATGCATCACCAAACGTATTGGTGGATCACCAGCTGTTCACATTGCATTTTATTTATTCTCACCATGTTCTACAATACATACAATTATCACAAAGAAACGACAACACTTTCAGCTTTGCAATGTCAACCGAACACAAATGGAAGTGTAAAACTAACTTTGAGAGAAAATCGAGCAACTGTAAAAGTAGATGCGGCCTTGCAAAACGATGTGTTGTCAACTAAGATTAATAGTTTAAAATAGGTTTTCAGTCTTCAAATCGGCAATTGCAAAAGGATAATTTGGATTTGACGTTTTTGTACAAATTGAACCGTACTTTCGTTAATCAAAGAACAAGTTGCACAGGCTCCCACAGATGAACCTTTGACCCATTTGATCCTTTTTTTCGCTGTTCAAGGGTCCAATTTATTTTGCTGATACTCTTACTCACGGTGTAGTAACTTTCGCCGTAGACTGAACACTTTCGCCGTACAAACACTGAACATGGGTCATGGCGTCACTTGTATATTTTGGCATAGATTATGAACTAATAAAGATTGCCAGGGGGTTTTTACATAAGCAGATTACAATGTGAAAAAATATGATTTTATTAAACATAATCGTAATTTATCAATAATCATAATCATAACAAAAATAGGGTTTCCAGAAGGTATTTACACAAAGACGACATTGTGTGTGAAAAAGCAATTTTATTATTCTGTACCATTCATATTTGTAATTTATCAATATTCATGGTTAACTTTTGATCATAACTGGAAATATCAACACAAATAATGTCAAATTAGCATGTGGTCTGGTGTGCTCGATGCTCATAACACTTTGTACACGGCCAATTATATGCACAGGCGCTTGGTCGTTGTGCCTGCATTTTGCGTATTAAAACGGCTAAATTATTGTAATGAAGCAAGCAAATTTTCTTAAAGAAAGACCATCGGCATCAGTTGCATGATATTAAATGTCACATGACAGGAAAGTAACTAGGTCGAAGTGACATGGTACCGGATCGACAAAGGTGTGAATTACTGAAGTCAAAACAAAGAGTGGTCGAGGTGACCTATTCCCCGCTTTCACAAGAGCATTACCTCCACATGAAAATATTGATAAGCCAAGCACTGGTCCTGCTCCAGGAATTTACTTACTTGACGAATGGAAGATCACAACACCTTCGTACTCCACACGCCGTTCAGTCGATCGACCGCTGTCATGTAACACTGTCGTCAGAAATCTACGCTTGACAGTGAGACCGACTGAAACGTCTTGTTCGTGTAAGTTGAACTCACTGGCTCTTTCAACAGTGAAAACCTTGTCGATGGAATATAGACAAGCAAGAAGTTTGCCATGACGAGCAAGTTGCTGGATGTTGTTGACTCCTCTCAGATTCTTCCCAGTGATCGCGCCTGAACTGCAATCCAATCTCCTGAATCTCCCCGAAGACCCTGCGAGTCCCAAATGGGTGAGCAGTACTTTTACGACTTGCAAGAGAACTGAAAACGATGGATACATAAGAAATAGGCCATGTGATGTTTTGCTTTCATTTACATGGATATTTTAGAAAATCAGTTGCACTTTGCGAGTTTTACCGCATACAGGGTGTGTACCGTTTCTTACCCTTTTACGGTAAAGAAAGTATCTTTCCGTCCCCGCCCTATAGCGACGAAAAATTCACATTTTATTGACTTGGTTTGGACTAAACCAAAGAGTACTACCACTGGGAAAAGAATGACATGGAAGCGAAATAAAGGCACAGTTCACACAACTGGTTTGAAATAAATATATATTTTACCTAACTACTTTACTTTTTATAAAATTTTGAAGCACTTTCACTCCACTCTGGATTTTTAAGTTATTTAAATTTGGTTTAATGTGCTCTATAAAAAGGACAGGTTTTGGTCAGAGTACGAAATGACATGTTTCCATTTGTCATTGTACAAGTGTTTGTTTTGAAACCTATGACTTACACTCTATCGTGCTCTTCATAACTTAGCATTCCTCAAAAATAATTATTTTTTGTGAAAAAGTTTCGGTATTTCTCAACAAATACTGTTGTCATTTTATGAAGACTTATTTCATGGTAAGGGACTGTCGAGTATAATGGCGAACGCACAATCAAAGAAAGTTTGAATTTTGAAATAAAAGACTCAAAATACAAACAGATATTTTTTTCTTACCACTGTCTCGGATTTCATCAGTCGCAGAAGGCACTACTAGATGTGTTTCTTAATCAAGCGCGTAAAAAAGATAGGACAAGAATCATTCAATTTACAAATTTTCTTCCAGAAAATAAAAACATTTTATTCTACTTTTCTCAAAATACGTTGAAATACAAAGTTGTAGCATCGCATACAAAACGACTTATTCACAATCATTTGTCCGTAGTATCATTTAACAATTAAAAAATAGGACATTACTATAAAGGACCTGGGCTGACAAATCTAACACACAACATTCAACGTGTTCAAGTGAGTGCTGTGCTTAAGGTACATCAATGTTCAGGCTGAAGCTATATTTAAATGTCAATAGAGCTAAATACTGTATTATTACACCTAACTCATTCAGCGTGCACTGCCATTGGTTAAACACGACTCACGTTGACATGTAAAAGAACGTGATGATGCCCTCTGCGAATGTGTTGACGCCCTCTGCGGACTTGATGATGCTCTCTGCATTTGATATTACATGGATGGCGTCATTTTACTTACTGCGCATTCTTTCTGCGCAAAACAAATTGTCGTTCGCTTGTTGTACCTTGCAGTTGGCGACTTATGGCTGCGAAACGTCATGCAGAGCTGTCACCGGCACAGTTAGACGATATTTTGATGCAAGTAAACAGCAAACGAACGTAAATGGCAACAAGGAATGCAATTTCTGTGTTCAGCGACTATGCAAGCAACAAATTTGGATACGGCACCGAGGAAATCGGCAAACTTTAGCGGCTTTCCTAGACTCGGCACTGACAACATTTTACGCTGAGGTCCGGACTCAGAGGGCGAACTGTACTCGAAGAAGTCTTTGTGTTTTTGTTTCTTTGCATGTTTGCTTGTTCGGTGTAATAAAAATAATAACACATGAGAGCGAGGGCAATATCACGATTTTTCTGCCCGCCCTCGGGCTGGTGGTTATGATCGAAATACTGATTATGCCCTCGCCTACGGCTCCGGGCATCATCAGTATTTCGATCATGACCATCATCCCTTGGGCAGGCAATAAATCGTGATATTGCCCTCGCTCTCATGTGTTATTATTTAAATAGTTTGTTTGAAAAGAGCAAATACTGTTGATATCATATGGTGTGCCTCTGAGATACTCAGCATTACCACAGCAAAGGTACTTTCCAAAAAATTCAAATGTACGCATACTAATCATGTGATTTTAACGTAATACGCGATAAAGAACTCACATTGCAAAGATGTTTGATATCTTTACAAAAACTTGAACTTAAATATGCAATCAGAAAAAAACACTAACAGATTAAGGCGAAACACAGCGGTGGTGTCTACAAGAAGTTTTAAGTCTATTTATGATTCCTACTATGGTATGCTCCGCTCGTCTTCAAAATTTACCCTTGTATAATTATAAAAAAGTATACAGAACATGAATGGCACCCGGCAAGGTTATCTGAAGGCCTATGTTGTATCATGGAAGGCAACAAAGAGTTTGGTCCGGACTTCAATAATTCACACTTTTCAACGCTTGAATTAAAGCTTAGGATTAGTTGTTACAGGAAATTCCTTCGACTTTATGGCAGCTATGAGAGGAGTATTTAGCTTAGTGATTTATTGCAAGGTTTAAGTAATTTGATATAAGGTTACTCTTTCATACATTCGCCAGATAATTATTAGCGTTAACTATCTCACGAGTTTACGCTTTATCAAGCTTTCTTATGTCAAGGCAACATGATGGGAATAGGTCACTTATAATGTACTTAAGTTGATAAGAAACGTCGTGAGAAAACGCGAGACATAATGGTTTTCTTTCTTTCATTCGTAGCCTGCTTTTTAATATCATTTATGATACTCTTTAGGGTTACACCCTGTTCAAATTCACTGCGAAGAGCATCTTGTCTAAAACACCCTCTCGTATGAAGTGCAACCAGATGTCCCTGCGGAGTAAACACAGGGGATCCCGATGCTCCTTCAAACATGTTTGTATCATATGCGATGCGATCTACTGAGAGTGCCGATCGAGCAGTTTCCTTGTCAAAACTGCTTAGTTTGAGGTAAACTGGAATCTTCCTAAGCTTATCCAACGCTAAAGAACACCGAGTGTCCATTTGAAGAACACGGCCGTAGGGATGTCCCATTATAGAAAGGGCAGAACTGTGTGTTGGAAATGCAGCTATCCACCATGCTAAGGCAGGGAAGTCATCCTGGGCTTCATCAGTGTCCACTCTGTTCTCGAAATGTAATTTTAATATTGCATAATCTAAATTCGCCTCGGGACTCTGAAAATAGACCATGAATAATGAATTATTCCTTTGTTGTATAAATGAATATTTCTTGGAGTGTGGCTGACCGGCAATAGTGCCTGTGGTGTAATTGAAGCAAATCCTAACATGATCTTCACCGGCTAGTTTGTAAATAGCATCAATGACATGATGGTTAGTGAGAACGTATGGAAATTTCAGGATAAACCCAGTGCCTATTGCTAGCTGTTCATCACCTCTGTGAATGTAGATGATACCAGTGGATTTCTGGTACCTGTTGATTATTGCCACAGACAGAGTATCATAAGTTGAACTGAACGGTTTAGCAAGTATTTTACTGACAACTTTCTCTTTTGATTTTCCTTCCTGAGAAAAATCTAGGCTCTTGTACGACTCAGCTATTATCGGGAACATGTCTTCAATCTGCCCCAAGTTTTCAAGGACGTCCTGATCGGAACCGGACGGGCAAGGGTTGTCAACATCATCAACAGATTCATCTTCAGCGATATTGTCGGTCTGGGTTTTCTCTGGCTTACCATCCCAATCAATGTACAATACCTTATTTTGATAAGCACTAGCCATGGCATCTGGGCTTATCGCTGCGTCTTTATTTTTTACGTTTCTCAAGACACATCCCTGAATAACGTTGGATTTAAAACGGCCATCTTTTTCTAGTGCTTCACGTAATGATTCGCCCTGAAGAAAAGTCACGGCCAAAAGAGAATTTTTGTAATGCCTACCATCCATATTTGTGATTTTACCTCGGACATGTTCTGATTTCATGCTGATAATAACGTTACCACGAACAGCTTTGTAATCTTCAGGGAAAAATTTCCTACGGTAATCTGAAGGTTTTACTGTAAGTTTAGGTTTAACATCGTAAACAATAGTTTTGCCTTCAAATAGCTTAACCGGAGCTCCAAGGTTCGGAATGGTACTTTCGTCTCCGCTAACTTCAGGAAAAATGAAGCTATAGTCAAAGTTTGGATTTTTCATTGTGAATGTATCATGATATTTGGGAGCATCCATTATGGAAACTGCACCATTGCAAGAAATTTCGTAATTCATGTACTGCTTGTAGCTTTGACTTTTACCACCCCTGGGTTTGTTTGCGTTAGACCTGATATTTGCAGTGAACTGAACAACTGCTTTGTCCACAGCCTCTGCATGGATACCTTCCCCGTCGGATTCATCCTTGCCTGCCCTCCTTCTCTCACTCCTGTTAGAGTTGTCAGCTGACCTGTTTTATCAAATTAAACAAAGTTTGTGATACAGATTATACACTATGAGGATGTGAAACTACAAAGATGAACCACGGGGATAGTACATGGCAGCATAATCTTGAGGAGAGAGAGAGAGAGAGAGAGAGAGAGAGAGAGAGAGAGAGAGAGAGAGAGAGAGAGAGAGAGAGAGAGAGAGAGAGAGGAGGGGGAGCGTGTATGTGTGTGTGTAGTGAAGGCGATGCATAGATGACATTACATTTCATTACTAACATTACATTACAGTACATTTACATTACATTATATAAACTACTTGCTTCGAGAGTAACCCCGGGCCACTCTCGCTTTGTTAAATGTACTTTATATGACATTTCATACATCCTGGCATTCTTTTCAAAGGTCGTGTATATTGTTGCTTTAATGTTTTAGGCTCAATACATACCTGGAAGGGAAACCTTGTTTTACGCATCTATACATCTTTCTCGGCTGTTGAACTGAACCAGAATTAAAGAAACACAGTTACACGCAAAATCATTTAAACGTGACGATGAAATTCATCAAATTTGTGTCATCGATTTGAAATATTAAAACAGTAGTTTCATTGATTTGTTGTAACTGCGGTGGAAATTGTGAAAATCAGAGAGCTGTATACGTGTGCAAATAATAAAATGCAGTGCAGTATTTACTATTCCTTTGACTGACACCCCCCCCCATATCCCTCTTATCGGACATATCCTATTCCCCTATTAAAAGTTATTCTCCTCCTTCATCTCATGGTTTCAGTAATAAATCGTTTGGTCATTGTGTCATTGTGAGTCGGAATTTACAGTTTTGAAAATTTTGCTGTATCATATGTGAAATTTGACCTATTCCGTTCTCGAGATTAAATATGATTTTTAAATTATCTGAACTTATGTAGATTTCTGAAAAGAGACTCACAAGATTCTTGTGCCCCACCAGCTGCCATTAAACGACGCTCTGATTCTTTGCGTCTCGTGGGCTGACCACTGGTGTAGGTCTGGTAGTCAATAATGAAAGTGTAATGCCGAATCAGTATCATATGGTTATTATTTCTGTCTGTTTTGCTGTAGCATGTCGTGATGGTTTCGACGTTTGCTTTTTTAACAAAGTCACTTTCAGTCAAATTTTAAGAATGCATACACACAGCACGGAAAGGGCGGCAGCGATCGCGCCTTAGAAGTATTCCATAGATATTATTTGTCAGGTATTTGTGTACTGTAAAATATTATTTCATTTTAGGGCATCACTTTGTCTTTGCCGCTCCGAACGTTATAGTGTCGCAATAAGGAGGGATTCGAAACATGCACTGACAATTTTGTTTTTATCGTAGACGATTTCCTGGCAGGGTAAAACTTGAATATAGAAATGCTGTGAGTGCTGTTAGTACCGAACTTACAGCATTGAATTCATCAAAACAGTTTTAGTGGCAGAAACCTACCGTTTGTGTTTTCCTGATTTTGTGTCTTCATGCGGTATTTGAGAGTCGTTGTGTGTAGGATTACCCCGATTCTGACGTGTCCCTTCACCATGATACAATTTCCTCTTCATATTGACATGCAAATAGGACAATATACAGGGAGGAAGTGGGCTTTATTGAGAACACGACTTAACAGAAGCGCTTCAAAGTGAGAAAAGACCATGCACTGTACATTAATTTCATCTTGCAAATAGGCAATTCTGAGTATTATAAACATATTTGTACTATGATTGGTGAGTTGAAGTTACCTTATAAATCCCGAGAGGATCAAGATTTGTTTGAAGAATTGCAGTAACTGGTCGAAAGAACTACTGAAGATAGCACTGTCAGCTAGGTATTCGTTTAAAACTTTGAAGAGCTGGCCCACACAAGTCAGAACTTGATATGATTGACAGAGGGCCGGAACACATGTCAAGTTTGAATGAGCGAGAAGCAGAACCGTGACGTCTGGTCAGTAAGGCGTTGTTTTGACAACGATATTAAATCAGGAAGGATTTTATCGTTTTTGTACCTAATAATGGAACAATTTACATGCCAGAGAAACGGTTTGCATGATATTGATTCAAAAATACCCGTCTGACCCGCACTGACTGATCGTTAGATAACTCACTTATCTGTCTTCCTCATAACTGGCCTGGCCGTTAGTGTTACTTTACATACAACTAAACAAATAAAGCTAGTGTTTAAGGAACAAGCGGTTCAAAAGTCGAAGAACGTGAACGACAGCTATTCTACCTAAACAAATATATCACCTTCTAGTCGGTCTGTTGACAGTCAAAGTGCAAACATTTTGCTCACTCGACTGTGTCCTCACCACCTGATCTGTAATCACCAATACCTGTCAAATGACCTTTGTCCCTGGCAAAAACGTCTGCCTCCCTGCACATATCATATGAGCAAGCAGCCACTGACAGTGCTATCGCGTTATTATGAGTTTTGTTGCTGAAATCTCTGGCGATACCGAGGCTCTCCCTGCCATAAAGATACCTCAATTTTTTGTCGGTTGATGGCGAAGAGTACCAAATAAGTCCACAACTCAACTATAGATATTGGCGTTCGAATCGAGGAATGGAGTGCAAGTAGTATGCCGGCCGTAAAAGGGTTTGATAAGCTGCACGCTTTTTAGCATTCCTCGATTTTCATCGCCATTGGCAGTTTAATTTAGTTAAACCTAAACCACACCAATAGTAACAGTAGATGATATTTAAATTTGGGACACCTTAAATTTGCTCACCTACGGGCTTAGCTACAAAGATGTGTTCGCTGAAAAAGACATGTATTACATATCTTGCATGATGCTGGCCCAAAGCTGGTTGACGCGACGCCTTTACTCTACCCACAAAGCTGTCAAAATATTTCCAAAGGTTTAATTGCTCAATGATCAGGCTATGTGTACCAACACCCCACCTTTAGAAACACATGTTTAACGGCTTATCTGTCTCCTACGTCACCTTAAATGTCCAAAAATAATCCCGCCGATGAGAATTTATTACTGCTACGTTGCCAAACATGCTGTAATGGCTGCTTAGTCATGCGCCATATTGTGGGTAACTCGTAGAGGTTTTAACGGATTCTTTCTTTGTAATCCGTCCCTTCCATAGAGTAGTTGAGGTGTAAACTTCCAAAAACCGAAATGTATGTAGTTGACGTACCTTGCGAGTTTGCCCGGGGAACGAGGTTTGCAGTTCTATTGTTTTGAAATAGAAGAGCTGTATTATGGCGGGTCAATCAGTTACATGACGTATTTGCAATGCATTGTGGGAATACATTTGAGTGCAGTGTTTATTTATAGCTGCCGAAGCAAGCAATGGACGTACCTATGGCCTGACATTGATATGCAGTTCGTCATTAAACGCTTTGAACGAGTAATAGCTGCGCTTCTCTTGTTCTTAAATGCGTTGTGCTTTGGTGAAATGTAACAATTTTGTATTGATCCGACTCGTGTGATCAACGCTTTCAGATACTCGGTCAAAGTATAAAACTTGATAGCTTTATCAGCAGTTCAGTCTGTATACGTCGTTTGAATGTGCGTACTCCCCGTGTTATTCGACACAACTGTAAACAGGTGCAGAAAACGGAGCTATTCACCGAAAAAGCTATTCCGAGAGCAATCATTTGAGGGCAGGGGAAATTTTAATTTTGCTTGGGCAGGGGACATATTTTTAGGTGGCAGAGAGCAGATTATTAGTGTTTTGGGTGTTTTTTGAGGGTGTGGGGGGCAGGGCACATATCGGGTGATCGGTCTGGGGACTGGGATTGGGGAAAACCGAGGAAAGGGGAAGTTATTTGTAAAACGGGGACAGGGGAAGTTGAGCCTATGTATAAAGTTAAATATATTGGTGTTTCCTGGGAGGGGGACACACAGCAAGTGCTTTTGCCTGTTACGAAATTTGTTTACATGGCAGGGGAAAACTGGCAGGTTTTTTTCACCACAGGGCAGGGGAGATTTAAATGACTAAATGATTAAAATCAGCATCCTGTAATTGTAGATAACTCTTAGTGAAGAGAGAATAGATTTGAACTAATGTGTATCAGATAGCTGTATCTTGAAAATTAATTTATACCATGTATCTCAAGGACAACTCAGCGAAAATATACATTTTCCTTTGACTTATAGTAAATGTTAACACTTCATCAATGTGAATACGCTTTTTCATCTTAAAAATATATTAGACAATCAATTATTCAGCAGTTGTGTCAGTTCATTTGAAATTCCTAATTGTTTGAGATATTGCAAAAGGCCAAATTTGAAAATGTGTGATGTATTTAGTTTTACAAGGTTCCATTCTATTCATAACTTTCTTCAGTATTTATTGTGCAGCATAGAAATGAGTTTTTAAGCACAGACTGTCTTTTAAGTATTTATCAAGAGCCCACATGAACTACAGAAGCGTCTGTATGTTACGTGATTTGAACCCGTACATCCTTAGTTACTTACGTCCACCATGTCATTACAAGGTTATGAAACACAGCTTATGTCATTTGTATTTGGTTAACTGTAGTTTCTAACACTTATTCTGTACTCGTTCGTGACACAAACTTATCTGCATCATCGTCTATGTATAAACATAATCGCATAGTTGGTGAACTGAGCATTATTCGTGCGGGTCAACGTACCCTTAGTGTCTTGTGGTCTCATACCTACAGCGTTACTTTGAATCAATGGCAGTTTGAGACACCCTTTGCACCCTGTATTGTTACTGGTGGTCTACCATCTGTCAATAAAGCAAAACACACACTGTGGTTATCAATAGTGTGATAGAACTGCTGTTCTCAGTGCTTCATAACTGAGTCGTTAAGCACCGAGACAGCCGAGCAAGCGTGGATGTTAGAAACGAGTGTGACTAGTAATCAAGCTATCGTTTTGAATTTACGACACGTCTGCTTACTCGTCAGTGTGTCCCCTAAAATTGTATGAAAAGTCAATATCCTCACTTACAGATCGATTTGTTTGGTTCATGCTCATTTGAGTATAAAGCGAATGTCGTATAAAAGGTCAAAGACTGCAAATTTTTAAGGCAAGTTATTTCAAGTTTGCTTGATAGCAAAGTTACGGTAGTAGAGAGCCGTGAAACTCCGGGTATAAACTCGATAAATATAGATGTTCCTTACCCAGAATTACGTAGTGTACATTTGGGGATAGGGGTGTTCCCCTAATTCAGTCCACTACTTAGGAGTACAATGCTTCATGAATTCGTAATCCGCGTTGCTATATTGCACTGAACGAATCCAAATGACGATTGAGGCATTTACGTCTGCGTTCAATTTGATGGAAGACTAGGCAACGTGAAAGATATGTGTAGTGCAGTCATGTATTGACGGTACTGTTGTCGGCGATGTCACAACTAGAATGCTAATGGTGATTGAGTATTCGATTGACCTTTTTCAGGTCACTAGTCTGTTCACCCATTATCAGTACGGATACTGAGATACAGAGGAATTCGAACACCTGAGTTCTGTTTGTAGTGTGCACGTATACATAAGTACCGCCAGACTGGAGCCGTCAACATCGTAGAGCGATAAATTACGGAGTAAACGCCTGATACAAATCGCTGTACAAGCCTGACTGTTTATGATTGCAAGGGGTTCATACAAAGTCAGAAATATCTAGTGAGATATCATAAGAATTATAAATGTCGAGAGAAGAAACAAAGGAAGGCTTGACTCTGATGCTGCAGGAATTTAGAAAAAAAAGGTTATTTGGTAGCTCGTATAGCTTTAGTTTAAGCCGGTGATTTTCGTGTATTTCTTGCCATTTGCGTGAAAATATACAACTGAATTACATGTGATACGTGAATCAAGACCAATCTTGCTGCAATAGTTCAATAGGAACTACATATTGATATTAAATTTGTTCACAAAGCAAAACACTCCATTAGCAGAAATAATAGCTAAGTTCGAACAGCGAAGATTTTGAATTACCGACTTAGATTTTCAGCATTCTTAGTCATGGTGCCAGCCACTGTAGCAGATTCGTGTGTCGTGATATTTTGCCTGGTGCCCCTCTTCGATTGCATGGTATCTGGACATTGGCCGAGGATCATTGAAAGAAGCAAGACCATGATGCTTGTTAGCATGATTTTATTTCAAGTAACACGTAGATATTGATATATTGTGTGATGTGCATAACATGACATTCTTTATGTTGTTACGTTTCGAAACATCAAAAAGACACGGCCATTAAGCAGACTTTCACTGAAAAGCATATTGTACATCATTAACGACACTCTACAGCAGAGCAGAGGCAGTTCAGCTGAGGATTAAAGCTCGACTTAATAAACACCACATGCCACAGCCTAGAGACAGAAACTTTTAATAGAGACAGGCACGGAGTGAGTAAGAGAGAATTAAATACTTTGCTAAAGCCAATATCTGTGCGTTTAGGAGTGAAAACAAAGCAGGAAATTTAGAATGTGAATATAGCAGAGTCACTAGACCTCAAGAAAGACTAGAATGAATACCTTAATGCGATAGGTCCACGGTATTCAAATTCCTTTCTAAACTGCTTGGCTAAAGTATGTCATCGTTTTTTCATCCGCATCTGATGTTCTGATAATGTACATTTCTAACTCGATATACAACAGGCAGGATGACTGTAATGTTTGCTAAGAAATTGTCTATTTTAATATTGGCAAAATATATAACCCAATTCACACTCAAGCCTGGCACAGTCAAATGACCTCCGACTCTATAATACGATATGGAGACAATGAGTGAGTGAATCAGTGAGTGAGTGATGATGATGATGATGATGATGATGATGATGATGATGATGATGATGATGATTTTTGCGGTGCTAATGATTCCTAGGTTACGGAGAAGAAGAAGAAGAATAAAAAGAGAGAAGAGGAGAAAAAAATGCAAATTACTAGAAGAAGTCTTGATCATTTGCACTTGATTTCATAGTTGTAATCGTTTTTCTGCAATATCAGTCTGTATCATCGAATACAATGTTGAAGGAGAGCCGTATCGAATAGCGTCTAACCCACAATGCACTGTAGAACGTACTTCATATGTTCTTTGCTAAATGAACTATTTTCACCGGATTTTATCATAGCAAATACATGCATGCGATACTATGTAGTGTTTTTATGCCAGTAGAAAAGTTAATAATTTACACAAGCCTTTGTCACGAGTTCTATAGCTCTAACACAATTCAGTGTTGTTTCTGTGTTTCTCTCCGACATATCCGGGCTATCTTTCATCAGAATTACATCATTCTTGAGCGTCTCAGCCACTTTTGACATTGAATTTGATTTGTTCTGATCCTGAGTTGACATGGCAAGCTCTGACGTAAGACCAGGTACTTCTGACAGCAAAGGGGGTGTACCTGCTGAACACTCAGATGGTAATGGCGGCCGACGTGACAGTACAACGGCAACAAAGACCAAGGGGTAAGCTATGCATACGTTTAGTAAACTAGTAGTAATTAGGCAATGCCTTATTTTGTCTCAAGACTCGCGACCAATGATGTCCACGCGTTAAATTAATTTATTTACCGTGCATGTAATGGAAAAGCCGTGGGAAATTTACAACATCATATCAAGGCCCTTATACCCTACAATTCAAGAGACAGTATTCAACCATTGGGCTTGCCTTCTGAAGGCTGCAATTGAGGTGACACTAGCGCCCTCTATAGGTGGATGTCTAAAGAGTAGAGGTGGGACGTGAACAGCGTTTTCAAGTTTATCATCACTAGGGTATTCTAATTGACCAACTAATTCCAGGCGATAAGGTAAATTTGATTTGTTAAAAATAGCCTTAACGATAACTAATTCAGGGAATTTTCGAAAGGCAGTGAATGAAATAAAGGTAGAGGAAATATTACCCATAGATATCTAACCCAGAGTCGTGCATTGCAGCTATACGTGTTGCATATTTGGGAAATCTATCACAATTCATATTGGGTGTTGCCAATAAAGGGTTTGTAATAGTATGTATGTCTCTGAAGTCGGTAAGGGATGAAAAGCTTTTTTCTTTTGATGAATTGTATTTAACAGCTTTCCATAGTATTCTCAAGTTGCCGCTTCCACGATCGGTTTCTGGTTCATATCATCGCGGTAAACCATCCATTCATGGCAAGACTGACACGATCCTCCACAGATTGACTTGCGCTAGCGATACAACAAGCTAGTGTCCTGATTGAGATATTCCAGTATATGACTCAATACGCATGCAGTCATGGTAAATCGCGGGGAAAGTGACTGACTTTATGGGACATTGTTGAATACATTCAGCCGTTTTTTTCTAGTGCGCACAAAGTTTTCCTAATATTTGTTACATCATCTGAACCCAAAGTATCAAAGGATCTTGTACTTGACGATTATGGGGCAAAGTTACAAATTCTACACCATCTTTCTATTCATCTTCGAACGATTTAAGCTACTCGAGATTTGCAAACCAATCTTAAAAAGGCCTGCTTCGTATTTCGATTATAGTGAAACAGTAAAAAGTTCGTGAATAACTAGCAAACAAACTTTATTGAAGCATCATGAATACATCGAAAGAGTCTCGGAGACCATTCTGATCACAAAGTACGGGGATGGTGACATCAGATTGGACGCATTGTTTCAATAGGTCACACCAAAACAGTCACTGAGCGATTGCCTTTGAAGTTTGGTGCATCAATGACGAATCGAAGAAAGAATAATCAAGTCATAAATTTCGCTGTTACCTTCTTCATGTCGCAAGATTGAAGATGATAGTTTTATCGTATGTATTCGTGAAAAAACTATTCGTAATTGGCCAGTATGACTTTGAACTTACCGCTTTGGAATTACAACAATGTTTGAGAGATTGAATTGACTCAAAGGCCGTCCATTATTCGAACCCCATTAGTTTGCCTCTTCACTCATACTTGTCTTATATATCAAGCTTAGGCTGAGCGCCTGCATTGCATTGTACACGCATTTTATTTCTAGCAATTTCAAATGGATGTAATTTCCATTTGTTGTGGATGAGGCACATGTGTAGATCAGTTCAGGTCTGCAAGTGATGTTATGACTCTCTCTCTCTCTCTCTCTCTCTCTCTCTCTCTCTCTCTCATATATATATATATATATATATATATATATATATATATATATATATATATATATATATATATGTCATAGTGATGTCTGTCTGTCTGTTCGTGTGTATGTGTGTGAATGTGTGTCTGTGTCTGTGTCTGTCTGTCTGTCTCTTTACACAATAACTCAAAAACGCTTGAATTACATGAAACTTTTCACAGATCAAAATCTCAGAACAATACGATGATACTGTACGTGTCATGTCAATTATCTGCTCATTTGCACATTTAATGAACTTTTGTAATTAGTGACATAACTCTGAAATTCCTTCACCAAATTTGATGACACATGCAACAAATGTTGATCTGATATATATCTAATTGTACTTAGAAGCATCGGACAGTGTCAAGTTAATAAATAGCTCATTTGCATATTTTATGAAGTTTCGTAATTAGTCATATAACGCCTAAATAAATCCACCAATTTGATGAAATTTGCTGCAGATACTGATCCGACAGCTATCTAACTGTGGTCCAAAGCAATTAGTAGTGTGAAGTTATTTAAGGGTTCATTTAAATATTTAATGAACTTCTTAATTAGGTATTACGGCACCAAATTTGGTGAAACCTGCTAAAGATATTGATCTGATAAATATCTAATTGTGCTATGAAACATTGAGCAGTGTCAGTTAATTAAGGGTTCAGTGCGAAGTCAATAAACAGTTCATTTACGTATTAAATATAGCGTTGTAATTAGTAATTTAACTCTGAGAGTACTGTGCGAAAGTTGATGAAACCTGCTACATATAGTGATATAACAGATATCTGATTGTTCTGTGAAGCGTACTACTATTAATGAACCTGTTGTAAAACACGTGAGCACATGCAGTTCACATCTGGTTTTTTCGTTGACAGCAATATGGTAAAGAAAGCGTTGATCGTATCTGACCGATGGGGACCATCAATTCATGGAGGAATCACCGATGCTCTTCATGTAGTGATCAAACTACTGCAGGACATGGGCATATCTGTCCATTGTACAGCTTTAAAAGCAACACCAAAAGAGGAAGCAGATGCAAGAACGCTTGGAGTGACTCTTGAACTTCCGACAAAGGAGGGCTTATTCCAATTCAGAGAGCCAAATGGTGACTGGCTGCTGTGTCCTAATGAATACTATCCACAATTAGAAGAATTATCAAATGTCAAATTCGTGTTTGGCTTCAGTGCGTTCACCTCAATACCTACCTTCAAAATCCTGAGTAAGGTGTTTCCGAAGGCGTCTTGCTATCTGATCAATCTCTTTGATAAAGATGACATAACCCCCTTAATTGTCGGCTGCAGTGAGGAGGAACTGGAATTTCGAAAGCGAATCATGTCAGACGAATTTAAGAATGCAAAGTGTTCATTTTCTGTCGGAGAACGTGTCCACGCGGAATACAGCCAGCTTTATCACAGCACCAATCAGCAGCTTCTTTCGCCAATAATAAACGAAGAATACTTAACGCCTCCAAGATCAGATAAACCACCGATACTCAAACGCGAAAAATTCAAAATTATATCCGTTGTCCAGGAATACGAGTTTGAAGACCCCGAAAAACTTGATGTTGCTATAAAGGCGGTAAACGATGCAGCTGAACTAATATATCAGTTCAACAAAACTCCTTCGGTATGGAAAATAATAGGAATACCACCAAGTAAGGAAAAAGAGATCGCGAAGAAGCTAACATGCAGCTCAAAATTGAAGATCACGCCTAAAATTGTGACAAGTACTGAAGAACTTAACAATGAACTGATGTCATCTCATCTTGTATTAATTCCGCCATCTACGACAAGTTATGGTAACCTTACTCTGGCAGCTATGTGCGCAGCGATACCCGTAGTCTATCCTGAAGGGTCGCACAGTGATGAGATTGTCAGTAAACACATAGATATGCTCGAAGCGACAGAATGTGCGATAGATATGGATGAAGACCCACAGGACTTGACAGCGCGAATAGTGTCAGTCATAACGAAATACCCGACAGCATTTCAGCGTGCAAAGATAATAAGAGATCACATAAAGGAAAAGGTAGCCCAGGATCTGCGGAATAGCAATGGAAGTTTTGTTGCCTCGATAACTGCCGATATGCAAAGCACCTCTCCACATGGGGACGATCAAGACACAGAAACTGAATCCACCGTTGAACACAAAGGTACCAATACTTCACACAGTACAAGGTCTTTTGGGTGAATTAGGAAGTGTGTATGTGTATCTGCAGGGGTGTGTGCTTGTGAGGCAATATATACCTTAAGGTTGTCTAATAATATTGAATACAAAATTGTATAAACCATTCACTACCTGTGGCCTTAATTTTTATTCTGAAAATAAATTCTACGTTACACATATTGGGGGCTTTTAAACAGAATATCAGACAGCGGATTTCTACTGAAGAATCACAGTTGAAAATTGGGCTATTGTATGATCATATCAACTGCATATAGTGCATTACTTTGTCAGACGTTAATGTCTCATATCCTTACAGGATTTCGATTATTTTTTATTTTCGTGTGAGATGTATTCTTTGAATATTACTTTTGTGTGTAGACAATGGCGCGAAGGAATAACACTAAGGTGGTCGGGAAACTTCAAAACTTCAAGTTACACTATATCTCTGCAGACTGTATTTCTGTAGCTGCTTCGGTTGCCTGTTGAGTCTAGTTAGAGGCGCAAAACCGGTTTAATTCATTAATACGATTACCGCTACATTTGTTTGATAAGGAAAACATCGTCCTTGTGAGAAGTAATGACTGATTTGTTTCTCTGTTTATAGGTGACGGCGAGGATTTGATGGAAGGAGACAAGTCAATAGCATCCGACAGAAAGCATGAAATAGAGATAGCAGAACATAGAGTCGATGCAGGTATCACATCAGTGTAGGGAAAAAACTTTCTAGTGTATGAAATTCAACGTTACCATCATTTCTGAAAACGGCCATATTTATTGGCCGGTTGTTCCAGAATGATACATAACGAGTGACTTCAGTGAAATTAAGCAAGTATAATACGATCACGCCATGACTCGATGGGGCGATCGCTGCTACGCTGGTCTACTAGTTAGGCAAATGTTTTTTTTATTTTTATATCAACGTGTCTAAAGACTGATTTTCTGTTATTCATGAATCACTCTATGACCTAAAATACTTTTCTTTTTTGGTGCTAGAGTAACTTAGAGAGCAAACGCATTTACATAGCATTATTATCGATAACTAATAATTTAGAATGAGATATATAGCAAAAACGACATAATTGTATTTTATTTTGAAATATTATTTTGTTTCAAGATGTAGCTGAGCGACCTACAGAAAAACCACTACGAGTGAGAGCAGATGATAAAGAAAATTCATCTGAAGAATCTGTTGATCAAGAATGTAAAGGTGGGCTTTTTCTGACAATGTATGCGTAGCAAACCACATAAGGGATATATATATATATATATATATATATATATATATATATATATATATATATATATATATATATATACACATAGTCCTCTCTGGGAGAAAACGGCGCTCGTTCGTTAAAAACCAAAACAAATTACTTAAAATTCAACGTAATCAGTCACTTAAGTTTCATGCTTTCTTCCAAAATTCAATTATCAGGCAGAGCTACTAGCTTTTGTTTATTTTTTCTCATGTGTACGGTCGTGGGTAGTGTTGAAGTTCGAGATTTATTTTGTGACAACATTTTGAGACCAACTGATGTTGGCAGAATGTGCAGAATGTATAAAACGTGAGTAAGAGATATGAACACTTTTTATTGAAGTAATGCATGTATATATTACTTTGCAGAAAATCTACGTCGTTCAATGGGAGAAAAAGTTATTCAAGGTTCAGTGCCTAACCGAGATCATAAGATTATGACCTCTTCGAAGTTCAGCTTTACACGACGTATTCCATTTATCCAAATCGTTTCTGTTTTCGTGGCCATCATTGCAGTGATATCTCCGTTTGTAGTTGGTTTGGTCAATAGAATCCTACTGGCATTGTTCCTTGCAGTAGTAGCACTTTGTTTTAACCAGTTCCATCGAGGTAGGGAGACATATAGCCATAAATATAAAACCAATACATATAATAAAATCAGTTTGTTTAGTAAATATGATCGAAGGTATGTATGTATATATGTATGTGTATATGTATGTTTGTATGTATGTATGTATGTATGTATGTATGTATGTATGTATGTATGTATGTATGTATGTATGTATGTATGTACGTACGTACTGGCGCACGGATGATCGAAGGGATGGATGGATGGATGGATGAGTGGGTGAATGTATATATATATATATATATATATATATATATATATATATATATATATATATATATATAAAAATTTATATTTATATTTCTATATATTTATATATTTACATAAAAGTTGCTTGAGAAAGGATTTTACAATTTCATCTCTACAACATTGTTTTGTGAGCCCCTGGACTCACTCGAACGAATATTTCGTTTATATTTACACAGTATGTGGACTTTACTAATAAATAGATATTAATAAATACAAGAAAAACTTCCCTCTTATTATTATCAAGAGAACAAGTTACCTCGTGCACATTCAAAACTTTTGGTTTTTTTCTAATTTAATGACAAAAATCCTGGGTCGCTGTCGAAGAATAATAAGAACATGTCGTCAATACACAATTTCGTTATTTCTTTTGTCCAAAGTCATGCCTGCATTACTGTAATCATACCTAAATATCATATATCATGACATTTGAACTTAACTCTGTCTTTAGGCAAAGCCGGTAAGACTGCAGCTGATGTCGACAAGTCGAGGGTATCCGACAGAAAGGATAAAACAAAAAAGGAAGAGGATGAAGTCAATAAAGGTAACTCTAAACAGCGCTGTAAATGCCATATTCTATTTCTGAAATGGATATATCTGTTGATTCTCGTTCAGGGCATAAGAAATGGTCTCGGCAACATCTAGCTAATGCCACTCTTTTACTTAATTGATATAACTGTATTGGATGACGGCAACGAATATTTCGTTCTGCGTTGTAACAAATCTTACAACGAAATATAATCACATGGCATTTATACTGATGATAATATTTGATTTCAATTGTTCATAATATTGCCATTAATATTCAGCTGCTTAGGATAGATTTTATCTGTAAGATATATATGTGATGTAAAACGCCAATGTTCTGTAACGTATTCCTACTGCTTTATTCAGCAGCTGAGCAACCAGGTAGCGATGAAGACATGGCCGAGAGTACCAGTGATAAGAATTCAAGTACTGGAAGAATACGACGGAAAGGTAAGTAGATCGATAGACAATATTTGTTTGGTGGTGACACTTTGAAACCAACTCAGAGCGTTTCTTGAACAGCGTTGATTTATCAGCATTCAATATTTATCAAATGTAAACACAACCTAAGACCACAGTAAAATGGTACATTACATCCATATAAATGAGAGTAAATATGTAGGAGAAAGTCAGTCTGAAGAATTCGACATGCACGGAACTTAAGTGACAGATATTAATACTTTGAAGTTAAAGTAATATATTGATTTTTATGTTGCTGGATTAAACATTTCAATCATTTCTTACTTCATTAAACGAATATTTCTGGTTATAAAATATTTCTGGTTATCAAAATACCAAAACAAAATTAATGTATGTATTGATCACTGCAGGTGAAGTTGAAATAAAAGTGGAATCAGACGGTATCATTCCGAAGAGAGGTAAAAGTGTGAGGGAAGTTGATGCTGCCTTCTACTCCAACAAACAAACAAAAGAAAATGCTGTACTGGTTGGGAAACAACTAGATCAACGCCATTACGATATGAGGTTGCAACATATAGGTAAAAGCAGCATTTCCTATATCATGGATTGCCAGTCATTGGACGCCCTGGAGTCGTTGATGGATGACTATTCAAGTGGAAGTCTTCACAGGATGGTGAAGAGTACATTCCTGTCTGAGAGTCTGCTGGATGAAATTGGAGCCCTCTATCTGTCCTTAGGAACATCGATAGATTATGAAGAGTATCTGCAATGTCAGGAGGAATTGGAAGGTATATTCATATTGCGATTATGTATCATAAGTATTGGACAGACGTTAAAACATTTGTGATGTAGATGAATGATTCGGTTGAAAGATAGGTCGTGTCTTCCTCCTCTACTGCGCCCAGGGCATTTGTGTAAATTTGTTTAAATGTTGTTTTGTAGTTTGATCTGCAGATAAGTGTTATTGTTTAAGTATGCTGGTGCATATATGTATGGACTCTAGTGATTTACTGTATGTGTAAAACTTAAGATGATGTGCCTTAAATACTTGTGACATCTAGAATATACTTATGACCGATCTGAATTGGATTATTATTATTAATCGAAACCACGTATCACTTGGTCAACAAAAATTATTGTGTCCAGTCTTACTTTTGTCCGTAATTTAGCCTTGCCAATTCTTCTCTGATATTCAAAAACGAGATTAGAAAATGTCCAGTAATGTGATTACTCCTTGCGATCCCCTCTTTTGACTTTGGAGATATTAATATTTCATTATGACACAGTACGAATGTAGTTATCGTTTACGATTGTAATTTACGTCTGTATTCAGGTAACGACATATACCATATGCCTATTGAAGTCATCGAAGAGATGAATGAAGAAATCAAATCGGACATTCTAAGAGAACAGGTAGATGTTACAATGAGGCAACATACAACAAGGCGAAAAGCTACAGACAGAGATATCCTAAGAGCAATGTCAGTGGAGCAGGAGAGAGATAGACAAACTGAACTTGATGAACTTATGAATGAATGGATCAAGGTTAAGACTGAATTACAACAGCTGAATGCCTCTCATTCTGAATTGGTTTTTGATCGACGAGAGTTCGTCCGGAACACAGGAGCCATAATCGATGAAGTAGATATTCCTTTAGGAATACAGCAAGAATTGTTGATGGCTTTCCAGAAGTTCCTGCCTTTGCGTCCAGACAAGACTGGCAAGCCAGATCAAAAGCTGGTGATAGAGGGCGATGTACTCATGGAGTATGTTGAGAACATCGTTCATGACTTTGACATTCCTACCAAAGGGAAACAAGACATAATGGAGCGATTCAGAGAGTTGGTTCGGACAAAGTCAGGGAAGACCAACGCCAAGGCCATTCTGACTGCAAAACAAGAGGATCTACAGGAGCGTATCCAGGCAATCGTTGATGACGCTGACATTCCTGATGAACAGAAGGAAGTCTATCATCAGTTGAGGCAGGTCGAAAGAGGTAGGTAGATACATGTAGCAATGAAACATTTGGAATGTTGGAACTATTGTACCTCGCTCTGACTCTTCAATTGGGAAATACTGTAAAAATGTTCTACGGAGATGTATCGAAGTGGCAAATAAATTATCGGTTAATGGAGTCATTAAGCTGTTTGTAACCATCCACTTGGTCTTCAGTTTATCCTAGATATATTGATATTTCCTCGTTGGCTCGTTGTGTTAAACATATGATCTCAACAATGAAACAAATAAGTCTGTTTTATACAATACAAATGCCGATATCATTGTATCATTTCAATGTATTTCGGTGTGATTACTGCAACTTTAAAAAAAGCACGTTTAAAAACAACTAGCAACTCTGTGTATCAGAGAATCACTACATTCAGCACTCTGAGCAGCTTGGATTTTGTATTTAGTAGAAGAAGGATATCTAGGATACACATAAAAATGTAGTTATTTTAATTTTTAAGTGCTTCAATTCTAATAATAACACAGGACTATCTTTTTTCTAAAATCACTATTTATCCAAATTAGCACTAATTGTGCTTGCCACACCTAAAATAATGGACAGCCATATGTATGCCATAGTTTATTGTCCTTATACCAAGTTGAAAGGAATTGGCTCAGGCATGTCTTGAGATATCTGCATGGATGGACAGACACACAGATGGATGGTTCCCAAACCATAAGTTCCCTAGACTTCCTCCATTTGGACTAAAAAGGGAAAAGAAAAATTACACTGAAAGATAATTGCAAACTAAAGATAAAAGTCAGATAAATTATTCTTCCAAAATCTTTTTAAACTTCACATTTTAAATTAACCTGTTCACACGGCCTAACTCCACTTATGTTGAGAGATAATTCTCCATTCAAAATATCAGTGAAACATTTAATGATTCTCTGCAGTAAACAAAAAAGCATAGAAATACAGAAAGACATTTATCCACGCACGCATGTTTGTATGCATGCATACTTACATACATACATACATACATACCAGGGCTGGAAGGTAGCGGTAGTCCCGCGTCCACAGACTACAAACTTTTGCCTGGGGCTACCAAAGTCCATGAAACGGTAGCCCATATGGACTACCAAAGCCTTGGACATAAAGTTCAGTAAGTACTTCGCGTGCCATGTCCGGTCCGTCAAATGCAGTCAAACCCAGCTCGACATAGAAAAGCCAGACTATGACTTTGTTATGCAAATTACAAAGACGACATGCGGTGGAACTTCGCAACAATGTACTTGGATGACAGGCACAGGAAATGATAGCCAATGAAAACACATTTTAACTGCACTTTGTTCATAATGTATCTATCACAATTACACGGATATCATACCTCCTCCCTAGTCCATGGTGTATTTTTACAGGTGCAGCCAACGGAGCTATTCATCGAAAAAGCTGTTCCAGGAGCAATTTTTGAGGGCAGGGGAAATTCTAATTTTGCTCGGGCAGGGGACATGTTTTTAAGTGGCAGGGGAGCAAATTTTAGTTTTTTTGTAGGGCAGGGCAGATACTGGTTGGTTGTCCTGGGGACAGGGCTTGGCGAAAAACGAGGAGAGGGAAAGCTACTTCTAAAACAGGGACAGGGGAAGTTGAGCCATGGTGTTTCTGGGGATTGGGACACAGGACAAGTACTTATAACTTTTCATGTCTGCAGGGGAAATGGAATGACAAAATTTTGAGGGGAATTATTTCCAGGGCAGGGGAAATCGGCAAGTTTTTTCGCCACAGGGCAGGGGAGCTTCAAAAATTCACAGTGGGGAGGGGAAACAGGCAAAAATAAGTGGGGAGTGGGTAAAACTGAAGTTTGAGTGCGGGAGGGTAGGTCGACAAATTTTTAGTGGGAGGGCAAATTATGAACAGCTAATCAATTACCCTCTTGACTTAAAATTAGTCAGTTCACATTGCTTGTCATACACAATATATCTTATCATAGTAAGGACCCCTTTAAAAGTGCATTGTTCGTTGGCTGCACCTGATTTTAGCCATGCTACAGTATGTCTCATGCATGTGCTAAGAAGGTTGCGGTCGTTGTCATGACAACTATTAAAATATGCATACAACTCTGAGAATGAAACCAAGAGTTCGGCAAACTTTTGAGGATCACTGTTGTCCATTACACCTATTTCCCCTGGGTATTATAGTTGTGCAAGTATTCACATCAAATGACTAAAATATTCACTTCGTGGACAGAATATTGATAAATAACCTTTTTCTTGTCTACTGAATGGAAAAAATATCGTTTTATAAAATATGCATGGGCTACCAGCCATTATCACTGGCCTACCAACTTCAAAAGATGGTAGCCCAAGTGGACTACCTTGGAAAAAAGTAAGTTCGAGCCTTGTTTCCATATATACATACATACTTACATACATACATACATACATATATACGGTACATACATACATACATACATACATACATACATACATACATACATACATACAAACATACATACATACATATGTATATACATACATACACACTCACATACATACATACATACATGCATACATATATAAATACATACATACATACATACATACACATACACATATACATAGATACATATCTACATAGATACATATATACATACATACATACATACATACATACATAAACATACACAAATAAACATACAAACACACATACATGCTTACATACATACATACATATATACATATATATGTACATACATACATACATACATATGTGTGCATCTATCCATAGATATATACATACATACATACATACATACATACACACATAAATACATATACACAAAATACATAAATTTAAAACTAGTCTCTATTTTTTCTATCTGATTTCACTAATGATGCAATTATACAATTCTTATGAAACATGAGATTTCGAATACCGGAGAAATAACTGGCGACACGCTGACCATTAATGTTTATTTATGGGCAAGGGTGAGAGGAAAACCAAAAACGAGCAAGGCTTGCTGAGCCTGTTAATTTTGACTCTCCTTGAGCCGCGGCCATAAATAAACATTACTGGTCAGGATGGAGTCTGTTATTTCCATTATAATGTCAACGAACCCCCAAAAAACATTAAAATTTGCAAAAATTTCACAAGCGAACGACAACTGGGCCCCAGAACTGAGTAATAAATAATGCACCGTCACGCGCGAAGTAAAAATTTGGCAAAGCCGGAGACGTTTTCAGAAAAAAAGTATCTCAACTTGGCCCATGAGTGCTCCATTATATTTTGTGATTGATTATAATTTACGTTTCAGCTGTAAAGTTACGATACTTTAAGTTGTTAATCTTGATATCCATGTTCCCAGGCAAGTAAACAAACCATTACTGTGTATTTGTGGTCAGTCATGTGGTTCAGCTCGACCAATCAAAAATGCGACGGGCAGGGCACTGTAATATAATGTGCAATACGGTACCCTATCTCCCCTAACCAATTGTCTATGTTCTTAGATCATAAAATATGTGACTGTATTGTTGACAAAAGCTTGGCATTTCTGCATATCACTGTAAACTAACTCTATCCACAGATTGTATTCAGTGTTGGACACAGAGTTGCACCGTATGGAACTCAGGCTCCTTGTTTGTTTATTTGTTTGTTTACAAGTATAGTCAATAATTGATACTTCAAGAAGTTTCTAATACAATCCCACATAAATGAAATAAGGCATACCCTGCAATTGAGGCAAGGAGTAAGCACTCATGAGTGTCCACTACTCTCTCTCTGAATACTCAGAGGTTAGTATTCAGAGAGAGTGGTGGACACAAGTGAGTACTTACTCCTCATGGCAAAGGCCGGGTATGCTTTGTTTCATATAATGGATTGTATATGAAACTTCAAAACTATCTACTGTTGATTGACCAATCAGAGTGCTCAATTCCGGGTGTTTTATTTACTCATAAAGCCTTGGTCACCAAATTCCAAAAACGAATGACAGCGCCATAGTAAAGTACTGTCCAATCACAAGTGAACATGTCATATTCTGTAGACATCTGGTACATTTTAATATTCAATTTTGGTAACATAGCGGAAACCAGCTGCAACACAAAATCTGCTGTGCCCTAGGGCATTTATAGGATGTTCCATTACATTGGAAGGCTATTTCACAAACAAAGTTTTAATTCATATCCTAAACATGTACATTGACAAAGGGGACGGTTGACGTAAACACATTGAAAACGAAAATATATCAGTTAGGGGCGATAGTTTTTTAAGTCGGATAAAACCCTCGTACTCGGGCTCTTCTGGTATATAAAGTCCAACCCTACGATAAAATGTCTTGGCCTGCGGCCTCGACATTTTATCGTTGGGCTGGACTTTATATACCAGAAGAGCCCTCGTACTCGGGCTTTATCCTATACTTGTTAATAATATTTTGACGATACTTTTAAACAAACAAAAACAAACAAAAATAAGCAAGCAAACACCTTTCTTTATTGACAAACATGACACATGAATACAACTCTCAATTGGTTCTTTATTGTACATGCAAGACAATTCATTCAGTAAAAAACACCAACATTTAGCTCCGTATTACAGCCTTATATTCAACAAACATTGACAGGAATTTGTAACAGCTCTGTGTGAAGCTGAAGCTGTAGATTACACCAATCTATACCGGTACACAGAACCAATGTTATGAATACTGAGTCCATACATAATCCATACATGAGTCATGCTTTGAAGAGACTTTAATGGAAAAATTGGAATTAACATTTCTGAATGGTAACAGTGTCATGACTAACACATAAAAACATTGAACAAATATGAACTAAGAAAAAGATCAGCAAGTCAAAATGACCATTTCAAAATGTTATTATGTTTAGTGAAATTTATTGCATTAAGAGAGAGTCTGAAAGAAAGCTGTTCTTAAAAGATTCTTATTTGAATTTCATCACCATTTTCATGACTCACAATAAAGAAATCAATGGGAGGCCAAAACCATATGTAGACAACTGCCTCATAAAACATTACAAATATGAGAAATGTGTTTCATAATGAAATCGTGTAAGAAACTTTGACCCAGTAAAATTGAGCAGAAAACAAAGAAAGGAAATACCAAAATTAGGAAAGGAAATGTACTACAATGACAGTCCATCTGGCACACACTAACTTTCAAATAACTATCACTGTGTGATCACAATGTCCTGTACAAGTCACATAATTTCTAATCTGTATGCGTTCATTTTCTTTAAATTCTATGATGATATACAGTGTCTCTTTAAGGGAATGTTCAGAATTTACTTATTACTTAAGGGAGGCCAGGAGGATTTTCAAGGGGGGGGGGCCCACCCATTTCCCCAAAGAAAAATTAGGGGGGAGGGGAGACAAAAATACCACAAACTTTTAGGGGGGGCTAAGGAAAAAACATCAATTAAATGTTTGCCAGGAAGTCCTGGTCTACAAAATTATGCATGGCTGTCAAAAAATATCTGCTGAAAAATGTACAAATTTGCTAGCTCCTACGTGGAAAATGGTTTGAGTTTCAAATAATTCTGTATGTGCATCCAGAAGACCATCTGCATCAATACTACGGTGTAAGATTGTTGAAATATTCACCATAACATCATATGTACACAAGCAATTTGCTGTAGATCAAGAAGTGATCTCAGTGTGTATGAATCAAGGAGAACTGTTGGTAGGCTCACACATTGTGTAATGATACTAATACTTTAGAATCCCATTCGTTCTGATTTGCATGATCAAAGATTTCTCAGTGACGGATGGAAGAAAAGGCCAAAAAAAACAAATTGACATGTTTTGTTTCCTGTCCAATAATATTGGGAGGGGGCCATGGAATGAATATATATATATATATATATATATATATATATATATATATATATATATATATATATATATATATATATATATATAAATATATACAATAAATATGAGAACACATCAAGTATGTTTGGTACCTATTACTCGAGTTTCACGCATACACGCGATCGTCAGATAGGTAGATTTTATTGTGTGAAATTTGCTTCAGGTGCTTACATATACGTGTCGGATTGTAAATTACATAAAGTTCTTAACAGAAATACACTCAAATTAAGCTACAGTTGCATGCACAACATGGGCAGCATTATAAAATCACACAACAAACGGGTCACCCAGCGCAATGATAGAAAACTCACTGACGTATGTAAGTGCCGCATCAAGACCAATTGCCCACTCCAGGGGGCTTGCCAGTCTAAATCTATAATCTATAAAGCTACTGTTACAACGATGCCAATGAGGCGAAACATTACATCGGTCTAACTGACAACACATTTAAAACACGCTATGCAAATCATGTCCAATCTTTCCGAAGTAAGGCATACGCCAACAGCACAGAATTGTCAAAATATGTCTGTCACTTGAAATCTCAGGACAAACCATTTAACATATCATGGTCAATCCTATCAAAAGCAAGCAGTTACTCAAATGTGTCAAAGAAATGCAACCTTTGCCTTACAGAGAAGCTATTCATAATCAATGCAGATAAATCTAGCCTTTTAAACAAGCGTTCGGAGTTGGTCTCCAAGTGCCGACACGAAAACAAATTTTACTTGTCAAATTTCAATCCAACCCACAACACCAAATGGTTTGACCCAACCTGACACTTATATGTAAGCACCTGAAGCAAATTTCACACAATAAAATCTACCTATCTGACGATCGCGTGTATGCGTGAAACTCGAGTAATAGGTACCAAACATACTTGATGTGTTCTCATATTTATTGTAATATTGCTCTGTATCCCTGCATCGAGCACTTTACCCCTCTGAGAAGATACAAACAAGTTTTGGTATATATATATATATATATATATATATATATATATATATATATATATATATATATATATATATATATATATATATATATATATATATATTATATATATGAAATATGAGGGAACCATGGAATTCTCCATACTTTATGGGGGGGGGGGTGGACAAAAGTCACCAGGAAAATAGAAAATCTTCCAGTTCCCCTAAAGTAAATTCTGAACTCTCTAAAGTGAAAAGAAATGAACCACATGTTACCATGTAATCGAAAGCAGAGCTGTGTGGTTTTGGTCAATGTCAGCTATCAGTTATTATACAGCAAACAAGAATGGCATGTCTGTGGTGGTGAGTGTCTTCATCACATTATCCATCACTATCAGTGTCAACCTGACAACTGTCATTCATTCTGTTGTCACTGTCATCAGTGATATCATCAGAGTATGTGAGAGTTTCAACAGATTCAATGTCGAAAGTTGTCCAAAATATCCATGAGAATCACCATAAGTTTTTAAACTGGCAGCTAGCTGTTATTCATTATTTAGGTACGGGGACTGCCACTCATTATGTAGGCCCTCAGAGTTCAACTGCAGATTCAGCATTACAAGTCAATCACAATATCCATCACCATCAGTTTCAAACTGTAACAGCTGTGATTCATTCTGTTGTCACCATCATCAATACTGCCCTCACAGTCGACCAAATAAAATTCCACTGCAGATTCATCATTACAAGTCAATCAGAATATCCATCACCATCAGTTTCAAACTGTGACAGCTGTGATTCATTCTGTTGTCACCATCATCAATACTGCCCTCACAGTCCAAGTAGAATTCCACTGCAGATTCATCATTACAAGTCAATCAGAATATCAATCACCATCAGTTTCAAACTGTAACAGCTGTGATTCATTCTGTTGGCACCATGATCAACACTGCCCTCACAGTCCAAGTAGAATTCAACTTCAGATTTATCATTACAAGTTAATCAGAATATCCATCACCATCAGTTTCAACCTGTAACAGCTGTGATTCATTCTGTTGTCACCATCATCAATACTGCCCTCGCAGTCCAAGTAGAATTCCACTGCAGATTCATCATTACAAGTCCATCAGAATATCCATCACCATCAGTTTCAAACTGTGACAGCTGTGATTCATTCTGTTGTCACCATCATCAATACTGCCCCCACAGTCCAAGTAGAATTCCACTGCAGATTCACCATTACAAGTCAATCAGAATATCCATCACCATCAGTTTCAACCTGTAACAGCTGTGATTCATTCTGTTGTCACCATCATCAATACTGCCCTCACAGTCCAAGTAGAATTCCACTTCAGATTAACCATTACAAGTCAATCACAATATCCATCACCATCTGTTTCAAACTGTAACAGCTGTGATTCATTCTGTTGTCACCATCATCAATACTGCCCTCACAGTCCAAGTAGAATTCCACTTCAGTTTATCATTACAAGTTAATCAGAATATCCATCACCATCAGTTTCAAACTGTGACAGCTGTGATTCATTCTGTGGTCACCATCATCAATACTGCCCTCACAGTCCAAGTAGAATTCCACTGCAGATTCATCATTACAAGTCAATCACAATATCCATCACCATCAGCTTCAAACTGTGACAGCTGTGATTCATTCTGTTGTCACCATCATCAATACTGCCCTCACAGTCCAAGTACAATTCCACTGTCCAATAGTTACTTGAGTGCAGTGGTCTGCATCTAGTACATAACAATATTAACCCTTATCCTGCCAAGTTCATATTTCACCATCAGGTCAAGTTTGTTAAAATCATTGAAGCAAAACATGTCCCATTTGGTGCATTTTAACAAAAAATTGAACATTTGAAGGCCAATGAAATCACAGATACTGTAAACATGATTTTTATGGACTAAAGCTGTTGGAACAGACCAAGCCGACTGGGTGGAAATACGTATGGTTTTGTCTCAATACCACTTTTCACTGAATTGGCTGATGGGCAAGTGATACTGTTTGGCAGGTAAAGGGATAAAGCCTCCATCAGTTGAAGAGAGCAACAACCTTTGTAATTATGCACAGTATCATTTTTTGTAAAGACTCAAATAGCAGGGCTCAAAATTAGCGGTAGCTCCGCATCCACAGACTACCAACTTTTCCCTGGGGCTACCAAAATCCATGAAATGGTAGCCCACACGGTCTACCAAGGCCAGACTATGACTCTGTTATGCAAATTACAAAGACAACCGTGCAGTGAAACTTTGCAACCAAGTTTCAATATCTCAACTGATGTACTTGGATGACAGGCACAGGAAATGATGGCCAATGAAAAGGCATTTTCATTACGTTTAGATCATAATGTATCAATCACAGATAATATGCCCCTTCCCTACAGAAAGCCCATGATCTACTTTCAGCCCTGCTACAGTATGTCTGTACGTGCTGAGGTCGTGGTCGTTGTCATGAAGACTGTCAAAATTTGCATACAACTCTGCGTGCAACAAGTTGTCAATAGGTCACTAAAATTTTGAGTATCACTGTTGTCCACAAGGCAAAAAAAGATTGTGTCTGGTCACCGAGTGCGTCATTTCAGAACCTGCGCTTCATGGCGTTTTTGGGTTACGTACTCATCAATATAGCTATCCTTGATATCCCTGTTTGCATGTCACAAAATGCTAAATAGAAGCCAGAAGAAGTATGCAGCCAGTGATAAAAGACAATAACCGTTGCATCAATAGTGCCAAACCAGCATAGTTAAGAATAAAAAAAAAGAAAAGAAAACCGCCTCACCGCATCACTTTTGCTGAATGTTAAGGACCAGAAACATTTTTCAGGGGCTTTATACCTGTTTCCTTTGGGTATTAGGTGTGCAAGTATTCACATCAAGTGACTAGAAAATTCACGTCATGGGCAGAATCTTGAAAAAGTGCTTTTTCTTGTCTGGTTAATGAAAAACAATAACCCTAAACTAAAATACGCATGGGCTAACAGCTATTGTCACTGGGCTACCAACTTCAGAAAATAGTAGCCCAAATGGACTACCAGGGAAAAAGTTAATTGCAAGCCCTGAATATCAACACAAGAAACAGAAGAAGGACAATCTTCTACACCGATAATTACCAAATAAGACTTCGATGTGGCAATAGTGCTCCACTTTCATGATTTGTTTGGTTGCTGTAAATGTATCAATTTGCATAATGTATAAATTTGCAGTATACATACAAGCTTTTCAGTTTTCTTTAAATTTTTACATAGCAAATGGAGAAAACAGCTTGCAGGTTTATTATACTTTTACGATGGCTCAAGGAAAATACAACCTTCGAACATTTCAAAACTTCAAAGCATATCAGGCCAGAATCAATATATTCTATGATCCAAAAGATTGACAATTTCAATTACAGCATGCTCCTTTTTGGTCAATACAGAAGCAAGTTTAACATATATACAACATATGAAAGCCATTGGATAAGTTTTAATCAATGGTGATAGCATTTTGGTTAAAAATAAGGAATGTTGCAAAGAAAATGGTATGTGCATCATGTGCAAATTTCAGGAAGTATATTACACACTGCCAGGAATTTAACGTATTCTTGATGTAGACAGTATTGATACCATGTTCACATGACTCAGCAATGTAATTATGAATTCTCCATTCCCCTTTGCTCATAACTGATATAAATTAACAAGTAAATTAGTAAGATTTTTCAAAGTGAAGAGTTATGTACACCCCTTCCACTAGTCACTGAAAATAGTCCTGTACCTTTGTAATGACAATGGAAAATCCCAATGAGAGAATACGCAAGTTGACTATTGTACTGCAAAACATGGGGAAAAAAGAAATCTATATGTCAAAGGTATTCCAAGTCATCACTGATATTGACACAGCTTACTAATTGCATGTGGGGTTAATTTCATCTTCACTTTTGATGTAGGGAACATTGGTCATTCTCAAGGTTTTACTCAGGGAGCCAACTTTGAAGAATATTTTTGCCAAGATAGGGGGCCCTAACAGAGAAGCACATCCAATGAAAGCTGATAAAGCCCTACATAATATATCACAATCACAAAACTGATAATTTTTACTATCTAGGTACCTTTGTGTGTTACTGGACTCATATCATTTTTCAGTGAGCTGTTTCTGTTTTAGAGTGAAAAGCAGTCCCCTTGATGATTGCTGTGTTTATCAGTTTGATCACAGTGCAGTGATGTCAGACTGTTGTGTAAAATATGTGAAGGCACATAAAACAAAACATCAAAGTACATGAAACACTAAAAATATTAGGAAGTTCAAGTGACAACAGCTGTACACTTTTTCAGGGTTTTGACATTCCATGTCATCTCATGTCCTCTTGTTTCACTCAAAAAGTATATTTAGCTGATTAGCATTCACTTTACATAGTTTGAATCCAACTCCACTTCTTATGGTAGAGTTGGAAATACAGGGAAATAAAGGTCAAAGGTTGAAAATTTATAAATGGACCAGTTTTCAGCGTGTTAACACTAGCCACATTTATATCAATGAATTGAATTCAATTGTCCACAATTCTTTCAATACATGCCTCCTACTAAACTTTATAAAGTATGCAGGAAAGTAAAATCAAATGAGCTAAAATTAACTGGACAGTCAAAACAATTCTCTTGTGGTTCATATCCTTCATCAAACCATCGATAATGTCCAGATACCTAAATATTAATTATGCAAATTAGTAATTAGTACAGACATAAAGTTCATCATCAGGACAAACACAATAATCCTGCTATGACATGAACAAGGAATTCATGAATTTGTAGTGTACATAAAAACAAAACTCTTGAGTTATCGCCTAATTAGCTAAATTCATTAATTATGCAAATAAGTAACTAAATAATCAATTAATCAATCCATCAATCAAACACTCGGCAATTGAAATGGTGACTGAGAACACTTAGATGCACAAACGAGAATCTACAAAAGAGAAATAAATAAAAACAAACAACAGACAGACACTGGATAAAAAGCTTGACATCATTACCTAAGTAATTAACTTGATATGAAATAAAGTAGACGAAGACAACACTACGGCAACAAACTTTGACAAATTTACAGAATATTACATTGAAGTGAACAATTCCCTAGATAGTGCTTAATTATGTAAATTTATTAATTATACAAATTAGTATCTACTACAGAGATATAATTAACAGGACAAAACACAATGGCATGGCAATAGCTTCAGCAACAATTCCACAAAACTGTAGCATATTATATCAAACTGTTACTGAGTTACAGTTATGCAAATTAGCAATTACCAAAGAGATAAAATTTACAAGACAAAAGGCAATGACATGGCCATGACTTCAGTGAAAATTGCACAAAGTTCTAGGATATTACACTGAACCATTATTGAGATACAGCCTAATTACCTAAATTATGCAAATTAGTAATTATTGTAGAAATAAAAGTTACCAGACAAAATGCAATGAATGTACAATGATGTCAGCAACAATTCCATGAAATTGTAGCGTATTACACCAAAGTATTATCAAGTTACAACCTAATTACCCAAGTTTGTTAATTATGCAAATTGGTAATTACTAAAGAGATAAAATTCACTGAACAGAAACAACATGACACTGCCATGACTTCAGTAACAATTCCACAAAATTGTAGCATATTACACCAATCTGTTATGGAGATACAGCCTAATTACCTAAATTCATTAATTATGCAAATTAGTAATTACTGGAGAGCTAAAATTCACCTGACAAGATGAAATAACACTACCATGGCTGCAGCAACTATTCCACAAAGTTGTAACTTATTACAAAAACCAGAATTGAGATACAGCCTTATAATGTTAATTCATTAATTATGCAAATTAGTAATTATTGTTAAAATAAAAGTTACTCGACAAAATGCAATGAAAGTACAATGATGTAAGCAACAATTCCATGAAATTGTAGTTTATTATGCCAAAGTATTATCAAGTTACAACCTAATTACTGAAGTTCGTTAATTATGCAAATTGGTAATTACTACAGAGATAAAATTCACTGAACAAAAACACAATAACACTGCCATGACTTCAGTCACAATTCCACAAAATTGTAGCATATTACACCAATCTGTTATAGAGATACAGCCTAATTACCTAAATTCATTAATTATGCAAATTACTTGACCACAGCAATTTTAATTATTATCCAAATCTTAAGAATGTCAAAAATCATTGTCATTACTCAATTGAACAACTACATGTACTGACATTTACAAACAGCTGAAATTGAAAAAATATGTTGACGAGCCTGAAAGGTTTGTTTACAGGGGTAATATAATTAATTATGCAAATGAGGAAAATTTTTAGCATTTTAATATTTTCCTTGATGAGATTTTTTCAAGAAATTGTCACCTCCATGTCAAAAAACCATGTTTCAATGGCAGTTCTATTGTTTTATCAGCTGGTGACCTTTGACCTACATTTGCAAATTGTTACCTTACACCTACAGGTACACCACTGTCCAACACTGTCAGGGTTTTATTGTCCAGAGATGGCAAGGAATCATCAGGTGAAGTCTTTGACCCATATGGATTGACAATAAACCAGAATGGACATGTACTTGTCTGTGACAATGGACGTATAGAGCAGCCTGGCAGTGTGAAGACAGTAACAGCAGACACTGCACAGATTCTAACATCTGTCACAGTTCATGGCTTACCAAGCGTTTTCAGACCACAAGACACAGCAATGGCAGACAATGGTGACTATTACACAGCGGATTTCATTAACAAATGCATTGTAGTGAGTGATGCAAAGAGTGAAGTGAAACAAATAATAGGAATGGGTAAACTGAAACACCCCATTGGTGTATTTGTTGATAAAGACAGAAATGTTTCATAGCAGACTACGATGCAGACTGTGTAATCAAATGTAATGGAGATGGAGACATTATTTCAAGTCGACAACTCAGTAAGCCCTACTCTCTGACCATGAATAGCAAATATCAACTCACAGTGTCATGTCGTGGTGATGTAAAGTGTATCTATGTTTTGGACAGTAATCTTGAAATATTGAATCAATTTGGAAGTAATCACTTAGTGGATCCATGTGGAGTTACAGTTGACAATGCAGACAATATTTATGTGGCAGATTTTATGAATATAGTGAAATTTGATAGACAGGGTGAATACCAGGAAACTGTAACTGTAGGTGGAATCCCTTACTACATTGCAGTGTTTACAGACGGTAGAATAGTTTATTCAGATCTCAGTGATAACACTGTCAAGGTCATTTACAAGTAAGAAATCTGAGAAGACAGTCAATGCAAACATTGCAGCTCATACAATTGTACAACTGAACAACATACAAACACATCATCACCATGACTGACACAATTTTCCTGATTTTCTCATCAAAACTCAATATTTTCTCAGCCAAGTTTGGGTTAGAATTTCTCGTTATGATGTCAGGAAATGACTCCAAGTGGAATTGAAACCCTTGGATGAAATTTTGTATTTTTTTCAGAGTGAATTTTCTGTAAAATGTGAAGAAATTGTAATCTGCTGTGTTTTGATGCCATGAACAATGTCAATAATTTCATTTTTCTCAGAAACTATTCATAATTTCCTAGTCATGTTGGGGTTAGAATTTCTCATCTTGATGTAAGGAATCCAATAATGTAAAAATTAAAGTCATTGGTTGAAATTTTGTATTATTTTCAGAGTCAACTTTTTGTAAAATGTGAAGAAATTGTGATCAGGTTTGTTTTGATGCAATTGTTTTGACACAGAGGATACAAATAATTTCATTTTTCTGAGAAATGTTCATATTTTCCTGGCCATGTTGGGGTTAGAATTTTACCTCTTGATGTGAAGAATTTGAAAATCATAATATTTAAGTCATCAGTTGAAAATTTGTAATTTTTTAAAGTGAATATTTGAAACTGTAGAGAAATTGTGATCAGTTTTGTTTTGATGCAATTGTTTTGACACAGAGAATACAAATAATTTCATTTTTCTGAGAAATGTTCATATTTTCCTGGCCATGTTGGGGTTAGAATTTTACCTCTTGATGTGAAGAATTTGAAAATCATAATATTAAAGTCATCAGTTGAAATTTTCATGTTTTATTTTGAAGAGATATTTTGATATTTCTGCAGAATGTCCAATGTTGACAATTGACTTCCATTCAACATTCAATCAAATTTCAACATGATTTCTAGATTTCTGAGTTAATGTTCAGATTTTCCTGGTCTTGTTTGGGTTAGAATTTCACGTCTTGATGTAATTAAGTTTATGACGTGGCAATCAAAGTGATCGGTTGAAATTTTCATATTTTTTACAGAATACATTTGTTAATTCTGTACAGCATTGCAATGACAGTTGTATTCACTGTAAACATTCATCAAAGCATCGCTGTGAAATCTTCTCATATTTGTTTTGATTTCAAGAAAGACACTCATCAGATCTTACCTAAACAATGTCCATACACTCTGAGACTCATCCTGGTCAGAGTAATGACTTTAGATTTCTTGTAACATCGCCAGATTTATAAAATTCCAGGAGTTAATCCACACATGACTTCAGCTGGCAATCCTGTCAGCTGTTAGGGAGCATTCGTTATTTACGGGGAAGGGGGGGGTGGAATTTGAGCGACAAATGAAACGTAAAAAGCGACCCCCCCTCCAAATCAAATTTCTAAAATTTGACACCCCCCCCCTCAATTCATCAATTGTAAAATGTGACCCCCCCCCCCCCCCCTCTTAAAAAAAAAAATTCATCAGATTTGATTCATTAACCCTTCGCACCCTGTGGCCCCAGGCTGAAAAAGTTTCCTCACATACTAGAGAATCAACATTTTTGGTGAAATTCCAAAATCAAATTTTTTGCACACACATGAACTTTTAATCGCTCTAGTCTAATCAAGTACACTAATATCAATAATCAAGAGTACATAAATACACAGATCTACCTAGTTTTATATTGGAAAAACATTATTCATAGTTTCCATATAGACAAGATAGTGAATCAACATTTCGGTGACATTCCAAAATCAAATTCTTGCAAAAACATCCACTTGTTACCACCCTAGTCTAATCAAGTAAATTAATATCAATAATCAAGCGTACATAAATACACAGATTTAACTAGTTTTGTATTGCAAAAAAATTATTCATAGTTTCCTCTGACAAGATAGTGATTAACAATTCGGTGAAATTCCAAAATCAAATTTCTTGCTCACACATGCACTGGTAACTACCCTAGTCTTATCAAGTACATTAATATCAATAATCAAGAGTCTATAAATACACAGATTTAGCTAGTTTTGTATTTAAAAGAAATTATTCATAGCTTCTCATAGATTATGTATGGAGGACCTGTGTATTTTCTATTTTGCCTGGGAGTTCTTGTGTGTTATCACTGTATACCTAGGGAGTCCAAAATGGGAACTTTCCAGAGAGTGTTTTGCGTTGCATGCTGGTTCTGTCTCAGGCCTCTCAGCTAGGCGACTGATGCCGTATGTTGTGGGTTCGAATCCGATTGAAAACTATCCGTATTTTCTATCCTGGGTCGGTAACACTGCTGGTGGACAGAATTGTCCCCGAGGTTATCGTTCGCCCAGTTAAAGCGATGAAATTCGTTTCTTCGCTTTGATAAAGTGTGTATGTGCGATGTATGATAGTGAGCATGCGTGCGTGAGTGCTTCACGAACTCTACAACGTGTTGAAAGGTCTCAGTCAGAAAAATGTAACAACTTAGCCGGCTATTGAACCACTCTTTTTTGGGAGTGGAGATTTAGCCGACTGGTTCTGTCTCAGGCCTCTCAGCTAGGCGACTGATGCCGTATGTTGTGGGTTCGAATCCGATTGAAAACTATCCGTATTCTCTATTTGAGTCTTACTCAAGTCAGCAGATATGTAAAGAAACCGGTGAGTGGCAGAGATCGAATTTTATGCGGATCGGACTGTTTATTTAAACCCTACGCCATCCTCTACTTTAGTCGATGGAACAAACATTGCTCACACAAGTGAAAGCCGTGCCGTATATTTGCAATATACGCACTGCAGGCTAAGATGATAATTCACCACAAGTTGAAAGCTGATCTTTCTGCAGCAAATTGTGTGTTAACTGTGAACTTTATTCCATTTATGAGTTCAGTCAGATGTCTGAGATTTATGATCGTTCCACTGAACTTTTGTCGATGCGCGGAGTTAGCACAGGAAGACTTCAGATTAGATCGGCATGTCCCGACCGGAAGTATAAACAAAGATCTAAGATGGCTGCTCCATGGTAGCTGAACTGGACGCTGCTTAGCAGTGAATTGCGTGTGTTGTCGCCGACTTTCATGTGCAGACAGTACACGGGACTTACAATTGTGCTCATCATCGAACATTAGTTAAAGTCGCGTGTTGAACTATTTGTGTTTCCACGCCGCGTGGTCAAGTCTGAGGTACCTCTGCAGTAACGTTAAGTTTTCCATAGAAATTGTTAAGCATTTAGAAAGGGTTTGAAGAGAGTTTTTGTTCTGAAAGTGTGTCGACTCCTGCCGTCGGGAGGTCGATCAGTACGGTTACTGTTACCATGGAGTAATATTTATAGTTTTGAAGTACGATTTTACTATTGTATATGTAGACCCGATATTTGACACAATATAGTAATATACAGAAGTTGTTTGTCACATTATATGACTGTGTGTTGGTTCCTCATTTCATGCCCCATGCTGTGTAGCCCTGCGTACAGGTGTGTTCACGTGTGTTCCCAGCATGATATGGCCTCTACCAAAGCCCTGCAATGGGCTTTGAACAGACTTGAGGTCTCTGCGGCCTGGACCTGGACCGCAATGAAGACTAAACGGTCTTTTTGGCCGAAATTCTGCTCTATTGGGGCAAAATCCTTTCCCTGCCTACCTTTACCTCCTAACCAATCGCAGAAAAGATGCGATTGACTTCTCCTAACGTCCAAAACCGCTCATTTTCTGAAACATATCATACTCGACAAGTTGTTTACCCATGGAGATCCCCATTTTGAATCTCGCTGCAGAGACCCCAATTATCTCCACAGACCGTTGCAGGGCTGTGGTGGAGGCCGTATACGCCAGGAACACACAGGCCTGTACTCAGGGCTACATGCTCTGTTGCTGTTCTAGATGAGGTTAACGCCAGTCTCGGACTTGTTGGCCCTGCTAGAGAAATAAATTTGGCTGAGCTTCGGTCGGTTATTATTCTGCCGTCTCGAAACATCGGTTACACAAGCAACATTTCGGTGAAATTCCAAAGTCAATTTTGTTTTCCATAACTCAATACAAACCTTTGTAAAATTTGACCCCCCCCCCCTTCAATCATTGATTGTAAAATTTGACCCCCCCTAAAAAGCGGTTTTGTAAAAGTCAACCCCCCCTGATTTCCACCGGCCCCTCCCCGTAAATAACGAATGCTCCCTTAATATTTTGACTGTAGTCGAACGCTTTACTCATTTGATAGCTTCGAACCATAGAAAAAGTAGTCCCTGACAAAATCTCGCTGCTCAAACATGATAATGTAAGAAACCCTTGATGTAATGATACGGATACAGAAGTCATAATAAATCTCAAGACGTTTGTAATTTTCTCCATTTTTGACTGTGTCTGTTTTTATAAGAAGTACAACCGACGGCTCACATTACTGTGATATTCTTACGCCAGTACATCGACCCTTGATAGGTGGCGCTATTGCAATTTCTGCTGTCAGGCAGGTAAGAGATCGGCTTCGTGTCTGCACAGAATTCTGTAACACGTAACATATTAGTCTTTGTATTATGAACTGTATTTTTAGAGTTTGATAGTTTTATCGCGATTTAAAAGATACAGTGACAAGTGAGTGTATTAAGACTTTTTATTGGATTGTAGACTTTTTCGGGTTTTATTTCAATTTACGCTTTCCTTGTACGCCTGCACAGTATTGTTTCGCACATCTAGCTATGTGCATTGTTTTGAACATAGCATATGCATTTAGGTTATCATTTGTTGGTTCATTCTGTTTCAAGAACTAACAGATGTTCATCACATGTGTGACCGATACACTACAGCAGAACTTTGCCTAAAATCGAACTTTGCAATATGCAATGTAGAAATATTAAATTTTTTGTTGTTCTTGGTTTAGTCTTTTATTTCTCACCAATTTGTCGCTTACATAATCCTCATTTTCACACTATAGTCACTCTATAGGTATTTTGCCACTCTATAATGGATATAGGTATTTTCACACGATGATGTTTTGTAGGATTAGTTTCATAAACTGAAAAAGTATTCAGAATTATGCCAATGTCATGATTCTTTCAAGAACCGTGTTTATTTTATTCAAATATTTTAATTCTTGACTTGCATGTATTTCTCCGGACCATATTCTGAAGAAAGCTTTCTTCTATATGTTCCTTGTCTACATTATTATCGTAAATGATTTGGTAAAAGTGTTATCTATATTGTTAAGACATTTCCGAACCTTGTATTTTATTTTTCCCGTTTTTTATAGTTTAAATAGCGGTAATGCGTATGTTGTTAACGATATATTTTTGTGCTGTATATGTCTCACCAGTCAAACGTAATTTCTAATCAGCGGTATTACTCGTAACTTCAGAATGCGTTTAAGTGTTTGAAAGTATTTAATACACGATCAACATCTATTAGCTTTTTATTTTCATGAGATATCAATTTTTCAAGATTAGTCAACCATTCATACACAAAGAAACATTTTACCCTGCAAGAGTATCGGTTGTTATCCGAATTTCTTCCTGTAAGGAGTCCCACATTCATTGTTGCTACACAAAGTGTGCACTTTACCAAATATACCAAGTAGAGCAATTTCTTGACTGAACTTCCCAATCGATCCACATTCTACAAAGTTGAAATATTTCGCATTTCTTACCCTTCAAAAGAATTTTTTATGACATGTGATTGCAGAATGAATATTTTGGTTATTAAACGTGCAAAACTTAGACAGCCTTCTGACATGTATCATTATTGATAGTACTTTTTGAAAATCCTATCTTTTAATGCACTCGTCATGTTTTCACTGTAAGGTTAATTAGTAGCTCATCGAGATCCCGTTGTGTAAATAATGAGCTTTTGAATTCTAATAAAGTAACAATAGACTGAAAAAGTCAAGTTTGACATATTGATGTTTGTGTAGCGTTGGGACATCAAATCAGACGGTTTACTCTCCGCCGTGAGATAAGTGGTTGAGGGGCTGCAGATGAACGGAACCAAACAGAAATATTACTCAAATATCTTTAACCAAAATTTCAGCTTATCAAAATTAAATCTTTGTCATATAATAAATATCTGAAATTCTCCCTAGATGCGACAAGCCGTGTGGCATGATTGCAAGCGCCCCCCATCGGTGAAGGTTAATACATAAAACGTTGTCAACAAACTCGAAGGGTGCATACGGATTCATTTCACTGCTTTCTGTCACAAATGTCATACCGCCTAATACGTCACTGTGCGACGTGCGCAAAGAAAGAATCGAGTATACCGGGGCAGAAGTTAGAAGTACAATATAAAATAAACATGTTTGTCGCGAAGACAACCTATGACGTCATGAGATGATTGCAACCATGAGTATTAATTTGAGTTCTCTAATCTTCTTCTGTGGTCTTTGCTTGTCTTGATGCGCAAAACATTGGCTTCCATTTTAAATTTCATTAAATGCCCGGTAACTGTAACATTTGACAACTGTTTTTAAGGGTTTTGTTTCATGTGTCCGCAACGGTTTGTAGGTGTACTCACCAAAGCGCACCGAAATATCCACTACACAGCTTGTTAGGATTGACTGAATATCTGTGTCCTGCATTCATCGCTAGTGTTGGTGATCAAATTTACGTCCAGATTCGAATTTCGTTTTCAACAATAATAATACCCGTAATACACTGACAATGTGCATTGACAGACAAAAAACTTGGTCTTTCATAATGCCGTACGGAGTATACCAATGCAATTTAGTTCGTACGGGGAACAAAATCACCGCAATATTGTAACTTTAACATAAAGAACAACAATATTACAATTTTAAAATCTGTCAATATTTCTTCGGGAATGACATGAAGGGGTCATCATATGATTTTATCATATTTTGTAAATTCTTTGAGAGGGTAAAGTACCAGGCGCCAATGTAAAATAATTATTTACACATTAGAAGAACATATCATACGAAAAGGGTGTATTTGCATGCATTTATCAATAAAAATAAACTACTATAGCATAAGTATAAATAAATCAATACAGACATAAGTAAATACATATATGAGTGAAAAAACATACATATATGTGAACCAATTCACACAAGACATGAAGACAGACACATACATACATACGTGCATACGTACGTGCATACATACATACATACGTACGTGCATACATACATACATACATACATACATACATACATACATACATACATACATACATACATACATCATTACATACATACATACATACATACATACATACATACATACATACATACATGCACTCACGCACGCACATACATACGTGCATACGTACGTGCATACGTGCATACGTACGTGCATACATACATACATACATACATACATACATACATACATACATACATACATACATACATACATGCATGCATGCATGCACGCACTCACGCACGCACGCACGCACATACATACATACATACATACATACATACATACATACATACATACATACATACATACATACATACATACATGCATGCATGCACTCACGCACGCACGCACATACATACATACATACATACATACATACATACATACATACATACATACATACATACATACATACATACATATACACACATACAGGATCGAAAAGTTTACATGAGGGGAACGAAGTACGCATGCGTATATCCAGTCGCACACACACACACTCACACACACACACACACACACTGCTACTCGGAAAAGTTTACATGAGGGGGAACGAAATACGCATGCGTATATCTACTCGCACACACACACTGCTCTGAAAAGTTTACATGAGGGGGAACGAAGTACGCATGCGTATATCCACTCGCACACACACACTTACACACACACACACACACACACACACACACACACACAACAAACACAACACACACATTGCTACTCTCTCTGAGATACACACACTGACGCGACGATCTACAGGCCCGGAAGTGCCACACCGGGGAGCTCACTCCTAACTCGGACTCTACGTACCTCGCGGCGTCGAAGGCCAGTGACGATGACAAAGATGTGCGACACTTTTTCTCTTTCTTGCCTTTGTGTCGTGAGTCGGGTTCGTACAGGGCTTTACACAGTGGTAAAGTGGTAGCCGGCCTGAGTAATACTACACTGCTTAGAGGCCCCGTAAGGGTTTCTGACTTAATGGTACCTGCCATGCCGGCGAAGTTCTGCTGGGGTTAACGGCCCAACCCAGGCCAATAAAACACTGGGAGTCGTGTATTACAGCTCTCTGCCATTCGGCTTATATTCTTTAATGGTTAAATACAGCATTCAACAGGAACTACAGCAACAGCTTTACTGCTAAACTCTCTGCTCTCTAAACTCTCTGCTTACTTTACTCAGGATCGTACGTAGCTCCACTCAGCAGGGAATGAATGTCTGGAATGCCAAGTATGCCCACTGGAACTAGACAGCAACGGAGTACAGAGAACTGGAATTTTCAAACTAATATTAAGAGTGTGTATTTTCTAATAAACTCATTTTCACGCCTACGACATTTTAGTGCCTGATGTACAAGGCAGTGGTATTTTTTTACGAATTTTCATTAGTTCTACGCGTGAATTTTTTGATCGAAAAATTGATGCTTTGTAAAGTTTGGTCAAACATCAAATGTATTCACTTTTCCCCGGACGTTTTTTGATGAAAGTCATATGGTCAACCCCGTCAATGTACTGTCATCCGACCCCTATCGACCCCTAGCGTTTTCACGTAATGGGGGCTTTCTTTCTGCCTACTTTTAGTGATTTTCTAAAATGTGGACGCCTTATGTAAACATAGCCAGGCCGTCAGGCCTGCAGTTGAGGACCGGGGCAGCAGGTCACCTCGACCCTGTCCGTTTCGACCCAAGTAATTCACACCCTCTTGTCGTTGTTTGTGGTCAAATCAATCCCGGTGCCTTAGTCACTTCGACCTCAGTCAGTTTTCATGTTACATGTACCTGACAACGTTTTACTGAGTACATTATGCAACTTGTTTCTGTGAGAAAAACTGCTGGCTTCGCTACAACAATCCACGGGTAGCTGTGATATCGCAGCGGTACTTGTGGCGTGTCGAACGCGCTCGGGTCATTGGTTTGGGGTCATCGCCACAGTCCCTGTGGCGATGACCCCAATGACTCGATCGCGTTCGCCACGAGTACCGCTGCGATATCACAGCTATCCACGGGGCTGTGAACACTCTGATACTTGTGGGAGGCCTGGGGTACCCCGGCCCCATTGTCATTTACTGACTGGGGAACGTGTCTCACTGAAGTACGGATGGATAAAGCATGTCATTTACTGATTTTTGAAATAAAGCATTCGTCATTATCGCAATTGCTTGCCATATGCGGCAAGATTGGATGAGCGAGGCCGGTCCGCTCGCCTTGGTGTCTTGACGCCAAATGAGCCTATTTCCGGTTTAGGCGTTGGGCTTACAGCAATGCATTATAGGATATCTTCCAGGGCGGCGTGGATCATAGTCTCGGTTACCCAGACTCCTCTGCGCTACTGGCGAAGCGAGAGTAGCGCAGAGGAGTCTGGGTAACCGAGACTACGTGGATCAGTGTGTGTGTGTGTGTGTGTGCGAGTAGATATACGCATGCGTATTTCGTTCCCCCTCATGTAAACTTTTCAGAGCAGTGTGTGTGTGGTGCGAGTAGATATACGCATGCGTATTTCGTTCCTCCTCATGTAAACTTTTCCGAGTAGCAGTGTGTGTGTGTGTGTGTGCGAGTGGATATACGCATGCGTACTTCGTTCCCCTCATGTAAACTTTTCGATCCTGTATGTGTGTATATGTATGTATATATGTATGTATGTATGTATATGTATGTATGTATGTATGTATGTATGTATGTATGTATGTATGTATGTATGTATGTATATGAGTGTGTGGGTTTGTGTGTATGTGCGTGCGTGCGTGCATGAGTGCATATGGGCTATGTATGTATGTATGTATGTGCGTGCGTGCGTGCATGAGTGCATATGGCTTGTGTATGTATGTATGTATGTATGTATGTATGTATGTATATATGTATGTATGTATGTATGTATGTATGTATGTATGTATGTATGTATGTATGTATGTATGTATGTATGTGCGTGCGTGCGTGCGTGAGTGCATGTATGTATGTATGTATGTATGTATGTATGCATGTATGTATGTATGTAGTATGTATGTATGTATGTATGTATGTATGTATGTATGTATGTATGTATGTATGTATGTATGCACGTACGTATGTATGTATGTATGTATGCACGTACGTATGCACGTATGTATGTATATGTCTGTCTTCATAGGTCTTGTGTGAATTGGTTCACATATATGTATGTTTTTCACTCATATATGTATTTACTTATGTCTGTATTGATTTATTTATACTTATGCTATAGTAGTTTTTATTGATAAATGCATGCAAATACACCCTTTTCGTATGAATATGTTCTTCTAATGTGTAAAATAATTATTTTACATTTGGCGCCTGGTAGTAAAGGGGTTCTCTTATTTTGAGGGAGGCAGAACAGAATTCTCTCCGGCCAGCTCATCGCGCTCTGCTCCAGTCAGATGACTTGGCATTAGTCATAAAATATTTTCCTTGGGCATACGCTTTTTTAGACATACGCCCTCTAGTGACATTTTCAGGCATAGACTCTTTGATGGAACCTCAAGTGTGATCTATTTTCCCGTCATGCAGCCTGATTTTGACGCTAAAGCGTACATGATAAGCATATGACAAGTTGTATGAATATCTCATTATCTGATTATCACCTCGAATGATAGTTGTACGGTTACGAGGTTCGCGATGTCTGACTCGAATCTTATTGCACAGTATTTTGTTTGCCAATGCAAGTGAGGACTTAGAAATACATATATCTGCATGCATGGTTTTCCGACGATCTGTTCGAAATTCATATCGTGTGGAAATACTGCCTGAATATTTAAACTTCATATCTGATGTTTTCATTAAGGTAGCATGCGCCTCGAAATTGAAAGACTGCAACTTTCGCTCAAACTTTCCTCAATGAAACTTTCGATTATTATCTTACCAAAACAAGAATGAAAGTCAGGGGGTCACGGTGCAAAATTTGGTACTAGGGAGATAAATCACTTAAGATTTCCCGATATTTGAAATTCAAAATGGCCGCCATACCTGTGTTACTCTCTGGGAAAGAATAAAATTCTGGGTTTTCGAAAGACCAAGATGGTGAAAACGTTTCTTTCACTTCGAGATTTAAAATGACCCCCACAAGTACCAGTGGTAAATAAGAAGAGAATAAATAAAATTTGAAAGCCCGAATTTCTGTCCCCGAGGCGCGTTCTTATCTTAATATGGATTTTTCAAGATGATGTGATGCGTTCAAAGTGGTGTGTGATTTACTTGGATACATTTTGTGTCGTAACTTATAATGGTAGATTAGTAGCATGCATAAGAATACCCTGGATTGAAGATGGAAAGTTCCACTAAGATTTTATTGCCTGTCTTCCAAATACACATTCCACAACATTTAGATAATGAACGAAGAATGTTACATTGTGTAAACGAATATACATAGATGATGCAATTAACCATGGCAGTGAAATACATATATTTTAGGAAAGTAAATGATACTTTTTTCAGAATATGTCGAAAGTTTCAGTACACAGTGGACTAATGATAATTAAGTATACCGAACATAGAAGAATACGTTTTACGTTAACGTTGCAAACTTCCATTATAAGTCTAAATTTACACTGTGCGATGTAATGGAATTTTTGATAAATTCTATTGGTGTTTGAAAACGAGCTATTTTCTGAAACGTCTTCGTGATTTTAGCTTTATTATTACGAGATTACTTCAGTCACTTCAAGTTTCCAGTGAAAGAAAGGTTTTCTGATTTAACGCTATGTCAGTCAGCACGCCTTTTGTTTCTAATCATATCGTCAAATTGCATTAATTCGGAACATTCACTTGCCAAACAATGCTCACTTTAAATAAAACATTGCATATGGAATGTCTATAGTAAACAGTACGCTAAAGTGTGGTAGATTTCTTGTCCTTAGAAATGAAATCTCTATCATAGGCATCAGTACTATCTCTACAAAAATTTGCAATCTACAAAGTAAATACAAAGCACCGAACAATTATTTCGCAAACTAACACCTCATTATTGTCTACAAGTACTTCAGACACACTGCCAGGGCTAATGTCTTTCTTCAGTGTACTTCTTCTCTTCATCTTCACTCCCTAAACATTTGCCGATAGATCCTGGATGCAAACATAAAAGTAAAAACGATTTTTTTAATTCGGTGATCCGATGCAAAAACTTAACTTCACTTTATCTACCAAACAATGTTTTTGGGTCATTTACCGCTAATTACGATTGTGAAGGAAAGAGATAAAGCAAAGGCGGGAATTCAGTCACTAATGAAACCTGAAAGACCACAGTGGATCATTGTAAAAAATTGACATGTTGCCATCTGTAACAAGCCGTTATATATATTTGTACATTCTTTTAGAGTTGATCACAATAGCGGCCTTACACAAAGCTCTTTCAGTCAGAAAATGAAATTTCGAGTCTTTGCTCACCATATTTCTCCAGCAACTTCGGAACGAAATCATTCCAGAATGCACATTCCTTGGCTTTCAAAGCTCGTTTGGTTTCCATCTTCAAAGACAGTTCCTTGTACGCTAATCCAGTTACTTGAAACGGTGGCCATTCATGCTCAGTGTCTCCTTGTGAATATGTCTTATCGTCACTCGGAATATTGGGAGTGCTGATGTTAGTAAAAAGAAAACAAAAAATCCATTAATTCAGTATAACACAGATATTAATGTCTTTGGTCCTTTGGCTTAGCCATAACATAGACACTGATTACGTTTTTTCTACATGAAGACACAAAAGGAGAGTTACAAGTCATTTCAACTCCCTCATAGTTTTACTAATTTCAACTGTGACAAAGAATCTGGGACGGTGATACATGATATATGAACTCAATTCTAGAAATAGTCAATTGAAAATACCTCCCAGTGTTATTAATGTTGATATATAATGGATTACTGTTGTGGAAAAGCAGCATTACATTGATGAACATTGAACCTCTACATGTAAATTACACGGCAAACTTAAAAGTTACGCCAAAATGATAGTACTATATAACATTTTACCAAACCATAATGATAATTCTTAAAAAACAACAATCTCCCTTTCACGTTTTGTAAATATGCTCTCATTTTGATGAAAACTACTTTTCTTGAAGAATCACTAAAATTGTCGCAGAAAACATTGATAATTTACCCTGTCTTTGCAAAGTTAGTCCAATATTTCATTATACTCAATGACATTTCCACTTCCTCAGGAGGCATTGTCCAGTTCGCACCATGAAAGAAATGCCATCCAAATACGAACGGGATGTCCTCAGCATGTGCCGGCCCCATCCACTTAATCCGCCATATTGAATTTGCCGGTGTGTGAGTCATGTGATAGAGGTACACCTTGGCGCCAGATTGCGCGTAAGCTCGTGCTGATAGATCCATGGGACAAATGAAATTCTCGTCACCTATCATCTGAACGAGGGCGTCTATACAATCGCTGTCTTGGAGGTCAGCGTCTTCCCAGTTCATGTATATGAGTTTGATGGCGCTAATACCAACTATGTTCTGCTTCACTGGTCCTGTCACGAACATGGGATACATCGCTTCGTACTCACTTCTTTTCAAGGAGATTTCAGACTCGTTAAGCATGTGAGACATAGCCATAGGTAAGAACACTGCGCCCTCAGCGGCCATTGCTCCAATCATGATATCAACGTTCGTTTTGGTGAAGGCCTTTTCACGAATGGCATCTACAGGGTGTTGTTTGATCATTTGTCATCCACAAACGGTGGAAACGAAAGACCAGTCAGCTCTGCACCAAGCCCAGTAACATTAGCAATTAAACCCTGTGATAAAAACCATAGGATTTAATGACCTACAAATTGCTTCTCTTTGAACACCGTCAACGAGATTCCAAGTGATACACCAAGCAAGTAATCACAACAAAAATAACATTTTCTGTAAGAAATACACTTTTCAGGTAGATGACAATACCAAAGCTAACAAGGCGGCGTCTTCTAGCGTCATTTATGGTATTTAAATCGATTATATGAGAATGACTGTTTTCGAGGGCCACGTACGCAAGGCGAGTACCGGTATATGGCAAAAATTATGCTCTTCTGAGAAAAATAGGCTAATTTCTCTGTAACCGTATCCTACTCACGAAGATTTGGCAGAAAATAATCAGTACCCAAACATGATAGAGAATGTGAATAGTCATATATACTGTATACATCTTAATAAGAACGTTGGGATTAATTTCAATAGCGACAGAAAACGATGTATTCGTCCTAAACCGAAGTGCACTTATACATTTCGAAGAGATTTCAAAGTCTACTATACTAAGTACAATAACTTTTGTCGGATATGCACGTTTTGTCAGATACCAACCTTACAGACATTATCAATACGTTGGAACAAAGATAGATTCTGAAAGAAGATGTCACTGTTCAAACGAAAGAGTTTACGCGCCCCCCCTGAACACTCGCCACCATGCCAGCCATTGCAATCCATGGATGACGATCCAAGTCCAAATTCTATCACACAGAACCAGTTTGAATTTACTTTCATGCGGCCCTGTGTTTACCATTCAATGCTCGAAAATGCGATCACAAAGTTTCCTTATACAGTTTTAAGAACTCGTTTAGCGGCAAGGCGAATTCATCCTCGTACTGTATGTGGCAAAATTGCGTTGGAGATTAAAACTAAATGTGTACATTTCACACAATGTTTAGAATAATAAGACAATATTTTGCATCATAGGATGATTTGGACGTGCATTCTAAGGACCTCCCCTTAAAGGAAACACTGCTGCTAGAAGTACAGCGATACCGTTGAATTTATACATATATATCCATAATTGTCAGTGTTATTTTAGATCAAAAATTAGACAAACATTGTTATTTGTATTTTTTGCTAGCATAGTGACGATTATGATCTAGCATTTTTTATGGTTTTAGGCTTTTTATAGTTCTGTGGTATTTTCGAATTAAAGCCAAGTGAACTTGTCCTTACCAATGACATATCACTTGAATTCCGAAAATCATCAGCTTCGACAGAGCGGAGACATGCGACCAATTCCTCGGAAGTGTCTTTCTCACACCCGACAATTTTCCCAAGACCGTGTGCAATGGTGTTGTGAAATGCTGAATCGCTGCCTGTAAAACCAGCCATTGTTGCCGTGCCACTCTGCAGAATGAAATGATATATTCAATGTTTCGTTGAGGAGATGGTGAGAATGAAACATCCCTATTCGAAAAATACTTACCTTCACTCAACTCCAACACCCCCCGGTCCTCTCACCTGATTTTTAAATTCATCGGGAGCCTGAGAACTGATTATATACAGGAGTAATATGCGAAGGGTTTCTGCTGAAAATGTTTCCATGAGGGAACTCCCGTTCAGTTGTATCTCAAACACACTCGCCAATATTTTCATTTTGGAATTTCGCTATTTTCCTGCGTCATTGCCTTAGATATTTACGTGAGCAATATTGTATTTTCAGATCGCCTGTATGTCTGAAGTATATAGACACCCATAACATGGAATCTTCATCAAATGGAACACACGATATTGCACAAAGCACACGAAACATGCTATCAGGTTTGAAGGTGCTTTGAAACGCACGATATTTCATACTTTGCGGTGACCGTATGTGTCGCGAGATATAAATAATAATGCATTGGTTGTCATATGACAGAAAGCATAATTACATCATTTTTACAAGGCAAATTAGACAGCCAATGATGACTGCCCAGTAGAATATGAACAAATGTATGTTAAATCCATCATTTCGATCATAGCCAATCGGAAAGATCGACATTTTTGCTAAATTTTCATTGCAAGTGCAATCGACTCTGTAATTTCATAATTACCTGCAAAATTACCCTGTGAAATAGTCCATCCGTCAGTGGTGATAGCAGAAGAAATTCTGCGCTGATCGACCCAGCACTTTCACCAAATAACGTCACTTTGTTTGGATCACCGCCAAAGGCTGTTGAGCAAAATATTATGAGGGGGGCTTTACTCTTTTTGAGAAGACATTAGACGATGGTTTTCTAACAGATCCCTGAACAAATTGCCAAAAAATACGTAAACACATTTCTTTACAAATGAAATCTGACGGAAAAATGCATCAATTGTAACTTTGTCTTCATGATAATTGTCACTGTTATTATCAATATATACCAACATTATCATCATCATTATAATCATCATCGTTATGAACACGGGTAAGTTAACTCTACCATCCTTGTAATCAGTCGCTTCATTTCCAACCAATCTCTCTCTCACCTTCAATATTTGTTTGAATCCATTGTAACGCCGCAATCTGGTCGTACAATCCATAGTTACCGGTGGCATGCTCATCGCCTGAGTAATATAACAATCGAAAATTGCAGAATATTTGTGAATGTACACTGAAACGTGTAAATAGAATAAACCAGTGGTTGTAGAATTTTTTTCTGTCTCGCCTGTTTTATCACCTAAGCTTATATTTTGTCTACTCTGGAGTATTTTTTCACTAATCTGCATGACGTCTTTCACTTCTTCGAGATTGCCTTGAATTTTATGTTGTTTTTTTCTATGTTTTAGTGTTTTTTTTACCATGGTCTTTTTAAATAATTCTTTTTCTGTTAAGACAATCGCATGTTTGCTTTCACAAGATGTCTTCCAATGTGCAGCTTCAACTGCTAAGGTAGTATGCGTCTAGAAAGTCAAAGACTTCTCAAACTTTCCTAAAGGAATCTTTCAACTATTCACGTCAAAATCAAGAATAAAAATCAGGGGTCGCCGTGCAAATTCCGGTACCAGAGAAACAAATAACCAAAGATTTACCGATATTTGAAATTCAAAATGGCCGCCATCCCTGTGTTAACTCTATGGGGGAAAATAAATTTTCGATTTTCAAAAAAAATAAGACGTTAAAATATTTTTTACTCAAAGGGCTTCAAAATGAGCCCCCACATGTGGCAGATCAGAAAAAACGTTGGCGAAGTTGGAAAGTCCAAATATCTGTCCCAGAGGCGGGTTCTACTTTAATGGTGATACCTACCCGTTACGAAGAAACCAAGGGCTCCAAGCCTGTAGTTAAATGTGACAACAACTACGTCACCAACAGCAGCCAATACTGTACCATCGTAAAAGTCGCCTGAGCCACTACCGACGACAAGAGCGCCCCCGTGAATCCAAACCATGACAGGCAACTTTCTCGATCGCTGCAAAATATTCATTAGACCTGGTTGAAAATTTGATGAGTCAGTAATTTTAGTAAATAAATGAAGTAGATGGGCGAATAAAATGATGATTAAATTTTTAACAAACTGCGAAACAATTGAGTTTAAGTACGACTATGATAATTAATTACGTCATTTGTTTATTAAATTTTCATTTATTTTGTGCTATAGTTGTTTATTTATTTTTATTTTGTTTATTTAAGTGATGCATCAAAACTGTTTGGTTTGTGTTACACATTTGTCTTTTGGTAAATTTGAAGTAATCTTTATTGATTATTTTATGTATTCTTTCACTATAGGTGAATGCTCCATTATCACGTCGTGTAATTTGGTTTAACTGTAGGTCTATATTATTCAAATCAGGGTGCACACCAGTTCAGCCATAACAAGATTTATAAGGATACTTTCAATGTCTTCATAAAATACGACTTACGCGTAATCGTATCTGTAATAAGATGTGTACTGGTCATTGTTTGCAAATTGTTGGAATGTGTAATACAGTTTTTCGATCTGGAAAATGGTTAGAGACTTCACCACTTTAACGAGTATCTCAGAATTTTCTATCCCAATCAATTGCAGTATTGTAATGCCAAGCTGACCCATCTATTTTGATGCTGTCCCCATTCTCCATTGCCCAATTCATGTGGTGAGAGAGAAGTAAGTCAGATACCTTGACCTTGATGTGCATATGACCATCTGAATCACAGTGACTGTCAGTGGAAATTGGTCAACGTATCCAAGATAAGGGCACAAAATTCAGTGACAGACTCATAGACCGGAGACATCTCATCTATGTCAATAACTGACATGTCCTATCTTTCATTGTTTCCGGTCACTGCTCTTGACCTCTATACAATCCAAACAACTGTTTCATCCGACCACCCATCGTACCATCACGTGTCTTCCCTGTGCATCATCATTTGAGGTCAATGTTGTCAAGTAAATCTATGTGCTTCTCCACAGATTTCCACCGTTGCTCTAATACTAACCATACATTGAAATTTACACCAATATACAAACTTGTCAACACTACGGCATTGCTTGAAATTCTACGGCGCACAAAAGCGTGCTACATCTGTCAGGCTGTTGTACTTACTGTTGTTGTCTGTGGAGCGTACACATTCAGAAACAGACAGTCTTCCTCTTGTTTCCCCTCTATGGGGAGGAAGGGGTTAGGAGGTTGAATGCATATCGATCTGTAGTAGGTGGCGTTGTATTCTCCCTCCCACGAAACTTTAGGCTGAGGGGGTCGGAATCTCAGTTCACCGACCGGTGGCTCGGCGTACGGTATCCCCTTGAACACATTTACAGTTCGCTTGACATCGACATCATTATGTGAGAACTCCACTGACGTACCGAGCAGAATTCCAGATCTGATTTCTACCAGCGGATCGACCGCCGCACAGTAAGAACTCACCGCCAGAAATACCGCGAATCGAGTAAAAAGCATGTTGCAGGTTTGGGAGTAGAGTTGTGAATGAGTCGTGTCTTCGACCCGATGTTCATGTCAAGCATTAACCAGTGACCTTTGGCCCTTGTTTGTACGAAGGGTGACCAAGCCGCCAGGTCATATCACACACTTTAGACTATTATCGATAAAGCTTAATCGTATAAAACCCTTAAATGTCGGTCAAGGGAAATAGTGTTGAAATATCGTTCTTGACACCAGCGTAAAGTTTCTCGAACCTCATATTGAGTCAACACTAAAAGTGGCCATTACAAACCTGAACTTCACGTACGGCACAGACATACCAGTAAACAGCAAGTTCAAAGTAGGCCTTTCATACAGTCAGAAGCTGTAATCGGTTCGTGTTTGCAGCAAACCGGTTATAAATTAGGCAATTAACAACTAATTAATAATAATTAACACGACAGATCAGCATCCCAACGATTATGTTTTTTTATAGCTTTGTCAATACCAGTGACTTTTGTCATTGGAACGCAAGTTCTTGCTGAGTATACGTAAAATTGTATCATTGTTAATTATATTTATATAGTAAGATACTATCACACTAGGTTGAACCAATAAGCTCGTGAAGCTATTAATTTTCAAAAAGTGACAGTTAACTGTTCGTAGTAGATGTGATTTGAATAAAGATGTATTTAAGACACTCCTCTTCGTCACGCGTTTTGATAGCCTCGTAGCCAACATGTGGCAAGCTCAGCGCTGCAGCGTACTTCGTGCCAAGGGGGTGACTGGGGCGGTGACCCTTGACACACGACGGCTGCGCGCTTGCACGGCTGAGGCTATCGACTTGTGTGATATGTTTTTGCCAAAACGAAAATATATGGATTCTTTTGAGCGATTATTCTCCTGGAAAATGAAAGACTTCCATTTTGCTGGTACTTTTCGATATTTTTTCTAACCAACTTATGGGCTGCGCGGATTCTTCACCTTAACAGTTCACCCATTGGAAAATAGCCAGCTACAGGATGTTGAGATACATTCAGAGAATATTCTGTACAAGTCTGTAACATTAAAGTGGTTTATGTCTTGTGTACCGATATTGCATGCTTTCACGTGTTTTCCTCTTGTACGTGTATTTGTGAGCCTGATTGTTACATACATTGGTTGTTTGCATATGATATAACTACTCTTTCCCCTGTACATGTAGATATCATGCTTCATTATCTCTCAGACTGCTACGTCAAAATTATTATTATTATATTGTCTTGTTAATACCTTCTACAAGTAAACAAAAGGCAGCAAGTGAAAAACTTTGACAAGTTAATTTATTAAATGATAGCAAATATTGCCACACGTGTAGGAGGATATCCTCTGCAACACTCTAGATGCCGTGAAATACATCGTTACATATGGGTGTTCGACCAGTGCCTCTTCTGCCAATGGATGTTTGAAGAATACTACGTAAAACGTGGATTTTAGGCGACACGGAAAGATTCGACATAATTTTTGCCGATGCTAGCAATGTTCAGAGACTTTGACCGGGCACTTTGTGTACTGTGTTCAATCGATGCAAAAATTACTGCATGCGATTATTTCTATTATGAATTCAATTTTAAGACTCCAAGTTCCTCTGGACTTCCTGTATTACTATTCTATTTTCAATTTTGCAACTCGATTTTTTTGTCTCTAAAATCATTCTACTTCGCTTTCTACTACTCGGCCTGCTAAACGCATACAATTCTCAGCTTCACTATTAACATTATCATTCAGAGCAGTATTCTCCATTTTATTTTCTTTAAATTTCCAAGCTCAAATTGACATTTTCCTGCTATCTCAAACATTTGTCATTGAAACATCATTTAATGGAATCTGCATTAAAAATGTATGTATCAATCCTCCATCACCCTGAGATTGTAATAAGTATTAGTATAGTCAGGGGCCATGAACTCGACTAGTCCAATCCGACTAGTTTCATGGTACCATCCGATGTACAATACTGCCTGTTCTTTCCTTTTGTTTTGACTTTGTAAAATTTCACAGTACACACCCTTTTCTTTTCATTGTTATTATTGTATATCTGCTGAAGCACCTGATCAAATAAAGCATTCATTCAATTACAAAATGTTGTATTATTTGAATTAACGAAAAATGTGAGGTCTTTCATCGAAGAAAAAAATCTCAATTACATTATGATATCGATATAGGATACAGGTTTAGTGATAGTGAAAACGATTAATCCGTAATATTTATTTGTTGCTGAATTCACTGGCTACGCAATGAGAATATCACTAAACGTTAAAACCAGGAGTCTCTAAATCCTAATGGTAAACAGGGCGGCTGCATCTAGTGTGGCGCTTGATTTCAACCATCTTTATCTACGGACGATGTCCTTCTTCTGTGTATTCTTAGTTTCATCATCCTGGCTGAACAAATAACATCAGTGTCTGCAAAATTGAATAAAAAACGTTAGTCTTTGATACTTGTCTCGTCTCACTTAGTTTTAACTGCTTGCACTCAAAATTATTTTTCCCACGACCTTCTGTTCGTGCGGATGTATATAGTTTCAAAAAACTTTAGACATATGTGCATGAGTACAAGTTAATAAATAAATAAATATGTAAATAAACATAAATTGTAAATGAATATATCAAGGCACAAACCTAGACAATATTAACTCACATCCTGGATTACTGGCGTTGAAATTGACACCTCACTATCTTTCATCCCTACTGCTATCACTGAGTCTGGCAAATATCTGTTTGCTTCCAAAGGAAATACCTTGTGATTACTACTCTTGATGTCCGGTAATGCCATCGTCCTATATTGCAAACATTTAGATCGTTTTCAGAAATGTGGCCTGTGCCAAATTCAATTACATTTGATATAACGCGTGTTAACGCCACACGTCCCCGAATGTGCATTATGCCTTGTCCAATAACTCCTCTATTCTCACTGTATTTCCCACACTACCATACCTTAAGTATACATATCACATGGGAAGACAGCCTAACATGTTCAATGATACTTCTTTTATCGTAGTTTAAACGCTACCCTTGGGTCTAGTATTGTTGGCTTTGACCTTCGAGTTCATTTAACAGATCATATCAATAATAAATTGTTTATAAATGCCAACAAACCTGTGTGTTTCAATAGCTTAGGAATGAAGTCATTCCACATAGCACATTCTCTGGCCTTCAAACCATATTTGGTGTTCATCTCCAGTGACAATTCCTTGTACGCTAATCCGGGTACTTTGAACAAAGGCCATGCTTCTGGTTTATCCTCTTCAGATACCTCTGCGTTATCGCAGCACAGGTTTGGATTGCTAAGTAATATATACATACGATACGTTTGGACATAAAACAATATCAAGTTAAGCAAGAAAAAGTAACAGTGATACTATTAAAGTTGTAGCAATACTATATCTTGACGTCCAAATATCTACCTTTGGATTGGAACGCTTCCTCGTGTGTTGGTGTGTACGTACATTACACTCCATATGAGATGACTACCATGTGTTTGTAAATTTTAAACAAGCCCCTGTTATGCCCTTCATGTTTTGTATTGGCAAGCTTACTGAACATGTCAAGTGTGACCTATGTTCATTTCTAAAGAAAATTAGGTGTGGGAAAATATGGGTGCTTTCAAGCTGCATTGTTTCGCACCGTTACTAATTTGTCAACATTTTCCGAGTCAAAATTCTAGACACTTTTGAGATTATGATGTAATAAACTCATTTGGTCGGTAGCCATTTTGAGGAATAAAGTGGTTCATCATCGGATTCTTACCCTGTCTTGGCAAAATTTGTCCAATATTTCATGACTTTCAGAGACATCTCTACATCCTCCGGTGGCATTGTCCAGTCCTCCCAGAAAGAGAAATGCCATCCAAACAACAATGGTAAATCTTCAGCGTGGGCTGCCCTCATCCACTTCAGCCGCCATATTGACCTAGCAGGTACGTGGGTCATGATGTAGAGGTACACGTTTGCACCAGCCTGTGAATACGAACGCGCCGATACATCCGCGGGACAAGTGAAGCCGTGGTCGGTACCCATCTGAAAGAAGGCGTCTAAGTAGTCAGCGTCGTCGTTGTCTGCTTCTCCCAGTTGACATACATGAGTTTGACAGGCATCAAGAACACTGGGTTGTTCCTCAAAGGACCAGGCAGGAACATGGGATAAGCGGATTTCGTAGACACTTCTATTCATCGATACTGTAGTCTCGTTCAATGCACTAGGCCGAACCGTAAGCAAGTACACGGATCCTTCATCGGCCATGCTTCCAATCATGATGTCCAAATTTCTTTTCTTAAGCATTTTCTCACGAATAAAGTCTACGGGGTCAACCGTCACCAGGGTGCCGTCAACGACTGGAGGGAACGGAGTGCCATAACCAATAAACTGTGCTAGCAAACCCTGTGACACGAAGACATACGTGCGATCCTTAATGAGATTTTTCGGAGTACAGATTTTAAATGAAATCAAACTTTCTACACTTAATCAAGGCATCCTTCTCGGTCAGAATTGACATATAGTAGATTAATGATACTCCGTTAGAAGATCAAATATGAAGAAAGTACACCTTCTTTGTATTTCTGTTTGTGTCTTGGAGTAAACTAACGAGTTTGAAAGGGAAGTGTGCCTCATCATATATGTTTCTATGCTACGATAAAGCGACTGAAAGTACATTCGTTGTACAATCCACATGAAAGCAAGACTCTGGACGTCGCTGCGCTCTTTTTGTGATGCGCTCCTTGGCAATTAAGGTAGGAAGGCCTTGGAAACATATTTATTCTGACAGTTATTTCCGGTAGGCTGCATGTATGGACCCATTTTAAAAGAAGAAGACTTACTGATACTTTAACCTTCTAGTTTATTTTGAAAATATAGTATACGAAGTCGTATTTTTCTATAAACCATAGGGAAAATAATGGCCAATATGTATGTGGAAAATAGGTAAGTTCTAGGTATTTTAATTCATAGCAAATGTTTTCCTGTGTCATCTGATTTTGATTTGATCATAAAACATCATAACTCTGTCACTTTTCTGTTGAGGAAGCTTGGGCAAATATTTTAAATTTTAGTTTTGAGGCACCCACTATCTTAAGTAGTTTTACTGTGCGGCATCCTTTACTTATGGTTCGTTCTTAACTTAGCCAATACAAAGAAATATTCCTTTTCCGCATCAGAAGTGAAATCAGGGTAACTTACGCAATACGTACTCATGCGCATGTTTATGTATCATATATGGCTGGTAATTAATGGTAGGTAATGTCAGTAAACTATTGATATCAATTTATCGACGTAATATCTTGTAAGTCCGTTCATATCGACTGTACAAGCCATGGCTTATTAAAAGGAAAAACACGGACCTGTTGAAGTAGCTGGCTCATTTAATCGAGTATTACTCTTCCGTTTGAAAACACAACAACAGCATAAATCATTTCAGGATTTAGTAATTTCAAAGGCGGATTAGAATTTTTATCTGAAGAGGTTATTGTAAAGTGTTTCGATGACAAATGCAATGATGCCGACTAAGATCAGGAGAGACATTACGTGTGGAGCTGATGAGTCAGGTGATATATCTGTAATTTGTAATATGCGTGGTAAAGTACGTACTACATGTATTATATTGACATACTGTGAGAAATATAACGTGTACATTGACTTTCACATGTTATTATTTTGGGTAAATAAACAGCCATCTATATCTAGTATGTATTCAGCCGGTAAACCTTGTTTCTTTTCTGATACAGGGAAGTGATATTTTTCTCTTTTGGCTAAATCATTTGCAATGCGCGGGGTAATAAAAGCTCACATAAATGTGACGGAATACCCCGGATTATACTGTAAATAAATCTAAAGTGTCTTGAATCATAGACTTTCGAGAAAAACGTTTTTTCTCGAGAGTCTATGCTTGAATTGAATTCAGCTGTTCACTTAATGATATTGCCTTACCAATGTGGGATCAGTCGCATTTCTGAAGTCTTCAGCTGGCACGGTTCGTAAACACTGTACTAATTCTTCAGAGGTTTCTCTATCGCATCCGAGCAGCTTACCCAGACCGTGAGCCATCCTGTGATGGAAATCTCCAGCTTTTCCGTGGAACCCAACAAATGTAGACGTGGCACTCTGAATAATAAAATCGTGAAACAAATGAAATATCATAGTGTCTACACTACATTATATATAGGTTATTGTGGACAGACAAACAGTCAGTTTTTTGTAGCATGTATGGATGTCCATACGTCTGGATAGACGGCTGCATCCTCAGATGCAAGTAGAGTACTTTGTCTCGTATCTATAATGCTATTCTTGTCATAATAACTCTTGTGCCCACACAAAATAGAGCACATGTTCTGTATGGGGTATGTACATGTTGTACGTCAGCAGTCTTTTGAAAGATTGTTAATAATAAACTGTAAGGATTATTGTCTTCTGTAACATTTTGAAGAAATTGATTCATCTTACATTTGGCTTTGGATTATGAAAAATTGTGTCACAATGTCAACCTAGCCATCATATAGCATCATGTCGAAAATAAATGAAACCTGTATGGTATGCTACAATACGAAAATTGAAAGTATAACCACTTGTATCGTACGCCATAGAAGGTCCATGCAACGTTTTGACTTTGCATATTGTGCGATCTATCTTACCTGCATTATAATTCTTTGGAAGAGACCCTCTGTCAGTGGTGACATCATCAAGTACTCAGAGCTGATGGAGCCAGCACTTTCACCAAGTAAAGTCACTTTACTTGGATCGCCTCCAAACGCTTTTGAAGAGATAATCAAATATCGTATGATCTGCTTTTGCTGATGATGAACATTTGTGAGATCCCATACTGATCTGAGGTGTTTCATGCTAATAATTATGGAAAACAATTGTATGATAGATGATGTATGCAAAAAGGTACCCTTTGCTACGACTTTCTAAACATAAAGTGATTTCCCATGATGATGATGATGATGATGATGATGATGATGATGATGATGATGATGATGATGATGATGATGATGATGATGGTGATGGTGGTGGTAGTGGTGGTGAGATGATGACGGTTACGATGGCCTAGCTCCCCTTTCACCAAACACCACTTCCAAAACGTCCACCAAGAGCCCCACCAACAGAGGCACTATTGCTTTCACATCAAGGCAAAGTGTTAGCCGCAGGAGCAAAATCTTTGTCAACAGTATCTGTAGCATTTACAAATGTGCAGCTATTGTCATCGTGGTGCTGCCTACCGTTTTGTACTCGAGCCCTCCATAAAATCTGTACGTGATTAAATCTTCAGATTTCAGCTGAGTGAAAGTCTCTCTAGTTTCCCTACCTTCGATGTTTTCTTGCACCCACTGTAATGCTGCGATCTGATCGTAAAATGCATAGTTGCCAGCGGCATTATCATCACCTGCGTCGGTATGAAATCAAAACAAAAAATTATTATAAAAGTATATTCATAAACACAAAATGAACACTTCTCTGTTTTATGCAACACTTCCCCCGTTCATTTCTATACTCCCCTTCCTTTATGATGTCTGATGATCTCATTGTGCGAATTAAGTTTTCACTATCCTGACACCAGCTTTGTACAAAGAGTTATTTTTGTGATTACCTTGAATTTTATTTGGAAGGTATGGGCCCTAATGATGTTTGGAATCAGATTCGGTCACATCATATTGCAAAACAAGGTATTACTGAATTTTGGGGTCAGTTCCGGTTTGGGTCATAAGCACTATTTTACGTATTACCCATACAGGTTTCACTTAGGTTTCATTCATTTGTTATTTTGTTAACCCTGTTTGTTCTGTTTACAATTGCTAAGTCAAAATCTTTAACATGATTGGAACTAATTTGGGATAATTGGACAGTGATCTGATGTAGGTTTAATCTGCAAATGTAAGCTCATCTATATTTTACTATTTACGTTTTCTTTGTATCATCACTTACCTGTAGTAAAAAACCCGAAGGGACCAAGTCTATAATTTATGCATACTACTATGACGTCACCGATGGCAGCCAAAGCTGTGCCATCGTAATGATATGTCCCAGAACCGACTATGAAGACACCTCCATGAAGAAATAACATTACAGGTAATTTCGCTGACTGTAATAAATTGGAGGCATTCAATAATGTGTTGGTTGCGTATTAACAAACAAACAAACAGAGATACACCTATACACAAATACATACATGGATACATCATATACATTGATAAACATAGATATACGCATACATTCACACATACATATATATATACATACATACATACATACATACATACATACATACATACATACATACATACATACATACATACATACATACATACATACATACATACATACATACATACATACATACATATACATATATACATACATACAAATGGATGACACTTCAACAAGTGGATAAATTGATAAATTGATAAAATAAAATACAAACTGACCAATGGGAAATAAAAAAAAACGCTTGTTACGGTTCTGGTACAACCCTTCGTCAACACTGAAACACCACACACTGTTTGGAGCACAGAGCAAAACTGGAGCGTGAAATACAACCAATCATGGAACAGAAAGATCAAGCGCATTAAATTGAACTTAATACTGGCTGGTGCTCTAGACAGACACGAACTCGGTAAACCCGATTTTCTTATTGTTTAAACCGTATTTCTTAACTACCATAGGAACCCGAGAGGTATGCTATATCCTTACCGTCAACTGAGGGGCGTACACGTTCAGAAACAAACAATCTTCATCCTGTTGCCCGTTTACTGGAAATAATGGATGTGCAGGTTGGATGCAAATTGATCTAAAGTACGTGGCATCATACACACCGTCCCAGGCAGCTTTGGCTTTTGTAGGTCGAAATCTCAGGTCACCGATCGGGGGCTCGGCGTAGGGGATCCCTTTGAACACGTGCACTGTGCGTCTGACGTCGACATCTTTATGTGAGAATTCCACAGCCTTGCCGACTAGCTTTCCTTGCGATATCTCTACAATCGGGTCACCAGCAGTTACCGAAGCGATGAACGCTAAACTCAAGGTGATTGTAAAGTAGATCATGCTGGGGAGTGAGTAGCCGAGTTCCAGACAGGACTGGACAATGATTGACCTATGACTTGCGTACGTACACCGTGTCGCTGTACACGATAAATACATTGGCTTGTTGAGGTCAAAATGTGGAACAGTGATAAATTGCAAGATTGTACTAGTCTTGTGTCAGAAAAGCCAAACTAAAGTAGGTCAGCAATAAGTTTTAATCACGTTAAGGCAGTACGTATCTCGAAATTGAAAGACTGTCTTTAGTTTTCATCCATTCCCTTTCGAAATCAAGACTAAACATTAGGGGGGGGGTCACCAATGTAAAATATATACGATCTTTACCAACAGTTGAAATTTAAAATGGCAGCCAAACCTGTGTTAATTCTAGTGGCAAAGTTTTAACAAAAAATGATGAAAACGTTCACCACTGAACCAAGCTTCAAAATAAGCCCTCACAAGGTGCAGACAAAAAAGGTAGTGAAAAAGTTTGAGAGAACACATACTTGGAATATTTGTGATGGATCTTTGACGTCATTATGAATATGTGCTAGTGTTTAATCCATGTGTCATTTGAGTAATGCTCTCACAATAGTAACACGAAACGTCATCTAATTCTGAACATTTATGACGTCACATGTTGACATCCTGTGATCTGCGTGTCGGTTTTCTTTATAAAACATGTTAATGTCTTGTGAGTCATTTCTGACTGAAATTTAAAAAAATAGGTACACGTGAATTTCGGTCAAGTTGTAAAGCATAGGTTACACGTTAAATTGAACTGTCATGAAAAACAAACTTCAATGTTCGAAGCAAGTTTTGCCGTGAACTTGTAAAAACGGATGAGGTCAAAGATTGAAACCTGGTATCTGGAGGTGTGATGCTACTAATCGGCCCTCTATCCTATCACCCTATGGACCATTTTATGACGTCCCTACTACTAAGATATTTGAACATACTTAGGAAACATACAGCAGGCTATCGGACCAGAGACAACCATGACGAGAGAGAGAGAGAGAGAGAGAGAGAGAGAGAGAGAGAGAGAGAGAGAGAGAGAGAGAGAGAGAGAGAGGAGAGACGAGCAGACAGAAGCAGACAGACAGGCAGACAGACAGACAGACAGAGACAGGACAGACAGAAGAAGAGACAGAGAGACAGAGAGACAGAGAGACAGACAGACAGACAGACAGACAGACAGACAGACAGACGGTTAATGCAGCGACCAGTCTGTTAACAAAGGTTTCATTTTTGTAACAGACATTAGCAATTTTTGTTATTGCTTTTCTTTTCTGTACAGCCTTAAACGTGCACTTCACAAATGAAATCAATGTTGGTCCAGTTTAAAGTCTATAGAGAGAGCGATTGTCGTATTCTATTGATCGACGGGTCATCCGATGAAACGTATGATTTTAGGATGTGCTTTCAAACTTATTGAAGACAGTTTTTGCTTGTTTGTTTTCCACACTGCATAGCACGAAAGTAGAAGTATGTATCGCAGGAAAGAAACAAAGACTATGATTTCTATAAGTCTTTTCCCCAAAAATTTAATAGCAAGAGTGCATCTGTTGATTAAGATGCCAAAAATATTACTTTCTCAAAACAGAAAGAAGAAGAAAAAGAAAAATTACAAATCTTGGACAAAGACGATAAATTTCACATGACACGTGCCTTTGATATACCTTCTATTGCATCGATTTTTAAGTTATAAAATGAATAAATATAAGTAAACTCGATACACACATAACCTAGGGGTGTAATTTGAGCCAGGAAGTAGGTTATGATTAGGAAATCAAACACACGATAGGGAAAAAACGAATTGTTATGGTGAGGAACATTGCAACTGATTCAAATCAGGACACTATTTTGAATTGCACACTGTTTTGTTTATTTGTGTTTTTTTCATCGTGCCGATTTTCATTCATCGTCAGGTCTGCATGGCTTGGTTAGGTAGGCGTAAAATGGTCTATGTAACCCACCTGTGCATGAACTCTCAAGATAAATTCTTAAACATCTTGGTGCAAGCTTTGAATCGTGGGAACCAATCAAAGCTACTTTCAATTTTCGAGATAAAATTAAGTAAAGATGTTGAGTATACAATCGTTGCAAAACATTGCAAAACAATGATATCATACATCAGTTGCTCCATCGATGCATCATTCTTGTCCGTATGCGGTAACTTCCTCGGAGATTGCTGAATGGGATCCCCCCTCCCAACTGTGTAGGGACGGCCGGATGAGAACCCCGAAGTGCAGTCTAGGTAGCCGAGACTCTATTAAAAACCCGCTTGATTAAAAGGTGTATTAAAAGGAGGGTGGCCAGCTTCCACAGCTAGTCCTCTCTACGTGTTTACAAACACCTTGTGTTTGACTCGTTATCATGAACTTCTTCGCTGTATCTCCACCTCAGGGCTGATAGTTGATAATAAGGCCATTGAATCTACCTTATTTGACCCTTTTTGCATGTCCGAGTCGCCCTGTGAAGCCAGAAATGCAGTGCGAAGTTTACACTTTATCGAGTGTATGGTAGTAGGCCTAGTTCATTGGGCCGGGAATACCCAAACGCCTTTGTCGGGTGATTTTCTCTTTTGGCCACAGACAATTCTTTGTCTTTGTGTGGGCTAAGGTGGCAGACCCTCAGTTATTACCTTCTGAACGTAGAGCGCGTACGTCAGACTGCATTTATGTGACGTTCCCTTTCATTAATCCACAGTCATCAGTTAAACCATGGCGGTTCCGACATTATTATAAACAATATTATGCAGCAGACATTAAAATCTACGCAATCATTTAAAGCCCCAAGAGCTGCGGATTTGATGCATTATTTTCATGATTTTTTTCAAAAGACAGTTGCTTCATGTAAATGTACTAACTGAAGGGCGTGTATAGAAGTATCACTGCTCGCTGATATGAACCATGCTTACACGTTATAACAGGCTGAATAATAAACGGGTACCCGGCGCACTCATAAAATGGCGCCCTCACGGAAAAGTACATAATTATACAAATCATGATCATACCTGAAACAAGCACGATGCCATTTACTTGAATGCATTACACACGATGGCCAACACTTTGTTGTTTTAATCTTTATTTTCTCTGTCATATTATTAGTTTTTTGAAAATGACAGGAAATCTAAAATGACAGTTATAATGTTTCACTTGACATGCCACTTTCGACACTTATGACAGTGTTATACACTTTTTCAATTTACAATGGGTCTTATTCAAAGAAAAGTCTTGAAAAACGGAGAACATTTTCAGATCGGTTTTATCACACATTCGCAGCAATTGGGTCTATAAACTAATTATTGACTGTGTATAATTGGGATAAAAGTAAAATGACACATTTGAATGCATTGATGTCATACTGATGCAGAAAGACACTTCTTTGGTTCACGTTTACAAATATCATTGTACTAACCGAGGTATGTCAAGCTGCTTTAAAATCATTTTAGACAACATCAACGCATGGATATATTCTTAATAAGTAAGGTGCTTGTTACAGTACTTAGATGCCGAAACGT